>NC_085028.1:487200-794700 GCF_963692335.1 Osmerus eperlanus
GATCTGAGCGGATGAGATCGAGTTTCTTAGTCGTTCGCAAACGTCAGGGGCTGTCTTCGGTTGCGCTGAGGTTGACACATTTCTCGTTTTGGGGCCCTGAACCCTCACAGACAGAGACACCGACAAGGAGTGGAACCCTAACCACACTTGAAATACTTGCGCATTCATGGCCGCACCATTAAGGCAGTGGACGCGTTTGACTTTTGAGGACGTGCTCTGCAAGGTTTGAGCCTAATCTGCTCAAGGAGTCAGGATGGCCGAGCGGTCTAAGGCGCTGCGTTCAGGTCGCAGTCTCTTCTGGAGGCGTGGGTTCGAATCCCACTTCTGACATCCCAAGGGTCTTGCTGTGGGTTCACGGGGCGTATTTGATCCTTTGCATTCAAGCGTGGCGGCGCAATTTTTGGGTTGCCATTGTCAAGTCAGCGTAGCGTCGAGATTCCGAGCGAGCTGAAGAAATGGCAAAAGGTGAGGTGAAAACGTTGCAGACTGCTGAGCGGCCAGATGGAGTCGCGACGAGGGACATCCTGCACAAAGCCGCCGTGATGTGCTTTTTGTCATGTGGTGCTTTGATGTGGCCCCTCTCAAGCCAGCGTAGCGTCGGGGTTCCAATTTTCTTTTTGTCATGTGATGCTTTGATGTGGCCCCTCTCAAGCCAGCGTAGCGTCGAGTTTTCAATGTTCTTTTTGTCATGTGGTGCTGTGATGTGGCCTGGCGGCTGTCGGTTGTGTCTACGGTGGGGAACGCCTTGGCGTGACAACGCAGAGACCGGTGTAGTCGTGGCCGAGTGGTTAAGGCGATGGACTAGAAATCCTTTGGGGTCTCCCCGCGCAGGTTCCAATCCTGCCGACTACGGGCGGCCTTTTTGATCTGAGCGGATGAGATCGAGTTTCTTAGTCGTTCGCAAACGTCAGGGGCTGTCTTCGGTTGCGCTGAGGTTGACACATTTCTCGTTTTGGGGCCCTGAACCCTCACAGACAGAGACACCGACAAGGAGTGGAACCCTAACCACACTTGAAATACTTGCGCATTCATGGCCGCACCATTAAGGCAGTGGACGCGTTTGCCTTTTGAGGAGGTGCTCTGCAAGGTTTGAGCCTAATCTGCTCAAGGAGTCAGGATGGCCGAGCGGTCTAAGGCGCTGCGTTCAGGTCGCAGTCTCTTCTGGAGGCGTGGGTTCGAATCCCACTTCTGACATCCCAAGGGTCTCGCTGTGGGTTCACGGGGCGTATTTGATCCTTTGCATTCAAGCGTGGCGGCGCAATTTTTGGGTTGCCATTGTCAAGTCAGCGTAGCGTCGAGATTCCGAGCGAGCTGAAGAAATGGCAAAAGGTGAGGTGAAAACGTTGCAGACTGCTGAGCGGCCAGATGGAGTCGCGACGAGGGACATCCTGCACAAAGCCGCCGTGATGTGCTTTTTGTCATGTGGTGCTTTGATGTGGCCCCTCTCAAGCCAGCGTAGCGTCGGGGTTCCAATTTTCTTTTTGTCATGTGATGCTTTGATGTGGCCCCTCTCAAGCCAGCGTAGCGTCGAGTTTTCAATGTTCTTTTTGTCATGTGGTGCTGTGATGTGGCCTGGCGGCTGTCGGTTGTGTCTACGGTGGGGAACGCCTTGGCGTGACAAAGCAGAGACCGGTGTAGTCGTGGCCGAGTGGTTAAGGCGATGGACTAGAAATCTATTGGGTTCTCCCCGCGCAGGTTCCAATCCTGCCGACTACGGGCGGCCTTTTTGATCTGAGCGGATGAGATCGAGTTTCTTAGTCGTTCGCAAACGTCAGGGGCTGTCTTCGGTTGCGCTGAGGTTGACACATTTCTCGTTTTGGGGCCCTGAACCCTCACAGACAGAGACACCGACAAGGAGTGGAACCCTAACCACACTTGAAATACTTGCGCATTCATGGCCGCACCATTAAGGCAGTGGACGCGTTTGCCTTTTGAGGACGTGCTCTGCAAGGTTTGAGCCTAATCTGCTCAAGGAGTCAGGATGGCCGAGCGGTCTAAGGCGCTGCGTTCAGGTCGCAGTCTCTTCTGGAGGCGTGGGTTCGAATCCCACTTCTGACATCCCAAGGGTCTCGCTGTGGGTTCACGGGGCGTATTTGATCCTTTGCATTCAAGCGTGGCGGCGCAATTTTTGGGTTGCCATTGTCAAGTCAGCGTAGCGTTGAGATTCCGAGCGAGCTGAAGAAATGGCAAAAGGTGAGGTGAAAACGTTGCAGACTGCTGAGCGGCCAGATGGAGTCGCGACGAGGGACATCCTGCACAAAGCCGCCGTGATGTGCTTTTTGTCATGTGGTGCTTTGATGTGGCCCCTCTCAAGCCAGCGTAGCGTCGGGGTTCCAATTTTCTTTTTGTCATGTGATGCTTTGATGTGGCCCCTCTCAAGCCAGCGTAGCGTCGAGTTTTCAATGTTCTTTTTGTCATGTGGTGCTGTGATGTGGCCTGGCGGCTGTCGGTTGTGTCTACGGTGGGGAACGCCTTGGCGTGACAATGCAGAGACCGGTGTAGTCGTGGCCGAGTGGTTAAGGCGATGGACTAGAAATCTATTGGGTTCTCCCCGCGCAGGTTCCAATCCTGCCGACTACGGGCGGCCTTTTTGATCTGAGCGGATGAGATCGAGTTTCTTAGTCGTTCGCAAACGTCAGGGGCTGTCTTCGGTTGCGCAGAGGTTGACACATTTCTCGTTTTGGGGCCCTGAACCCTCACAGACAGAGACACCGACAAGGAGTGGAACCCTAACCACACTTGAAATACTTGCGCATTCATGGCCGCACCATTAAGGCAGTGGACGCGTTTGCCTTTTGAGGACGTGCTCTGCAAGGTTTGAGCCTAATCTGCTCAAGGAGTCAGGATGGCCGAGCGGTCTAAGGCGCTGCGTTCAGGTCGCAGTCTCTTCTGGAGGCGTGGATTCGAATCCCACTTCTGACATCCCAAGGGTCTTGCTGTGGGTTCACGGGGCGTATTTGATCCTTTGCATTCAAGCGTGGCGGCGCAATTTTTGGGTTGCCATTGTCAAGTCAGCGTAGCGTCAAGATTCTGAGCGAGCTGAAGAAATGGCAAAAGGTGAGGTGAAAACGTTGCAGGCTGCCGAGCGGCCAGATGGAGTCGCGACGAGGGACATCCTGCACAAAGCCGCCGTGATGTGCTTTTTGTCCTGTGGTGCTTTGATGTGGCCCCTCTCAAGCCAGCGTAGCGTCGAGCTTTCAATGTTCTTTTTGTCATGTGGTGCTGTGATGTGGCCTGGCGGCTGTCGGTTGTGTCTACGGTGGGGAACACCTTGGCGTGACAACGCAGAGACTGGTGTAGTCGTGGCCGAGTGGTTAAGGCGATGGACTAGAAATCCATTGCGCCAAAGCTGGGGAACATTCGTCTACCTGGGGGGGGGAAGAAAGGAAAGGAGAGGGGAGAAGGGGGGAAGAAGAAAAAGGAGGAAAAAAGAGGGAAAAAAGGAAAAAAGAGAGAAAAAAGGAGAGAAAAAGAGAAGGAAGGAATTATGGCCCAGACCTACATCACCAATGTTTTTTAAATGTTGAGGTATATCAGGAATCACAATTAAAACCTTATATTTCTATTTCTATAGACATATATATGGGATAAAAGTTAATCCCAAGGTTCTGGTTTGACTAAATTGTTGCCAGAAATTCAAGTGGTTATATTTTTTTTGTGGAAATCACCTAATCACTGTTTGGTTAATAACAAAACAATGATGATACTAATAACTGTTAAATGAATATTTAAAATTAAGTTGATGTATTTAGCAGAAACTTTTATCCACAAAACACACAAACGAAGCATAGGAAGATACATTTCTGTTGTGATCAAACTTTTATTTTCAGTCATCACAAAGCCATTATACAGTAGTAAGTGAATCCCTCCATTCACTTATTCAACAGTAACTATAGACAATAACTTAAATATATACAGAACAGTAGTGAATCCCTCCATTCACTTATTCAACAGTAACTATAGACAATAACTTAAATATATACAGAAGAGTAGTGAATCCCTCCATTCACTTATTCAACAGTAACTATAGACAATAACTTAAATATATACAGAACAGTAGTGAATCCCTCCATTCACTTATTCAACAGTAACTATAGACAATAACTTAAATATATACAGAACAGTAGTGAATCCCTCCATTCACTTATTCAACAGTAACTATAGACAATAACTTAAATATATACAGAACAGTAGTGAATCCCTCCATTCACTTATTCAACAGTAACTATAGACAATAACTTAAATATATACAGAACAGTAGTGAATCCCTCCATTCACTTATTCAACAGTAACTATAGACAATAACAGAAAACATTAACAGAACTATTAACAACATTAAAGTGTTCAGTGTCCATGCCTCTGGGAGGGGGAGGGGTAGAGGGGCACTAGCCCAGTGTCCATGCCTCTGGGAGGGGGAGTAGAGGGGCACTAGCCCAGTGTCCATGCCTCTGGGAGGGGGAGTAGAGGGGCACTAGCCCAGTGTCCATGCCTCTGGGAGGGGGGTAGAGGGGCACTAGCCCAGCGTCCATGCCTCTGGGAGGGGGGTAGAGGGGCATCTACTTGTTTCATGTCCTCCAACCATTGCTCCTTGGGAACAGCCTCTACAGAGGGGCAGTACACAGTTCCTTTGTACTGACTGTGTCCAGTCTGGGCTGTCCTGAACTGCCCGCATTTCTTGCATGTGTTGTGGAGTACATGGCGGGTTAGTTTTCGGACCGGAGCAGGGCGTGCAGGGAAGATACCTACCAGGGCCTGTGGAGCAGCGACGAGGACAGGCACCTGTGAGGTCACCGGAGCCAGCACCAACAGACGAGGGGCCGAGGGTGGAGCAGGGAAGAGCTGACGCTGGGCATGCATCTTTATAGCCACTGGTGTTACATCTGTGGGCGGGACCTTTCTTTTCAACCGCGCCTGGCCCACGGTGCTGCAGGGCAGTTGGTACTGGAGAGCCGGGCCTGGGTGGGGGAGCGCAGATGGAAGGCGCACATTAGCAGGAGGGAGTGGGTTGGCTGCCGCAGACAAGCGACTGGGCAAGTTCAGCCCCTGCATTACCACAGCGTTGTCCTGCTTCTTCACCCTCTTGTTGTGCCACTGCACAAGGGTGGTGTGGCTTACATCCACCAGCTGCAGTGTGGTCTGCTGCATGACCGTCCCATTTGCCAAAATGCGCTGCCTGATTTTCCTGTAGTCATCCAGGATTAAACTCCATCTGGACACTGCACCAGTCCCCTTCTTCTTGGGAGAGCGATGGATGGCACAGAGCCTGACAAAGATCAGTTCAATCAGGCGGCAGCAATCAGGCCATTGGGCAAGCGGGGCAGTGGTGGTGAGTGCGTGCCTCTTCATGCTCTCCACCCCTGGAGTGAACTCCTGCCTCTTCTTTGGAGACCTGAACCTCCCTGTGTCCAGCCTGCTCTGGTGTCTGGCAGCAAAGGTAACCCTCTGCTGGTCGTAGTCCAGCAGGTTCTGCCACAGAGCAACAATGTTGCTTACCTACACAGAGAGAACACATGAGAAGACAAAAAGATGTGCAAGTGTGAACATTTTTGGCAGGGCACAGAGGGAATGTAGCAAGACAATGAATGTTATTGACCTGCTGGTTGGTGAGGGCCAGAGAGGACTGGTTCCTCAGCTCCACCAAACACTCAGCCAAGCTGTCTACTCTGTCTAAGCCCGGCATGCCAGAGTCATCCACAGCCTAAAAATAAATAAACAAAAATGAGCATCACAATGGAAGGTCAGTGAAGTGGGACAAAACGCAGATACATTGATTTTCTTAAGATACCAGGGAGGGAGCAGCCAGGGGGGTAGCAGGCAGGGAGGGAGCAGGCAGGATGTTAGTAGCCAGGGAGGCAGCAGGCAGGGAGGAAGCAGCCATGGAGGCAGGAGGCAGGGTGGGAGCAGGCATGGTGGGAGCAGCCATGGAGGCAGGAGGCAGGGTGGGAGCAGCCATGGAGGCAGGAGGCAGGATGGGAGCAGCCATGGAGGCAGGATGGGAGCAGCCATGGAGGCAGGAGGCAGGGTGGGAGCAGCCATGGAGGCAGAAGGCAGGATGGGAGCAGCCATGGAGGCAGGAGGCAGGATGGGAGCAGCCATGGAGGCAGGAGGCAGGGTGGGAGTAGAGAAGCTTGGGTCATCCAGGAGACTTGACACAGCAAGACTTGGTTCTTCCTGGAAGCCCTCATCTTCTTCTTCCTCGCCCTCATGAACATCCTCCAGCATGCCCTCTGTCTCCTCTGAGTCGGGGTTCACGTTGAGAGACTGCCCAGTCTGACTCAGCAGGTAGTCAACACCAAGCAGCTCTCCTATAAAATAGTACAGTCACACACATTATTAGCTGTATTTGTAGCATTCTATATAGATACTGTTTAATATCAGAGTAGTGTTTCTGTATCATGTTATGAGCAAGTAAGTGTATGGTTTGCTTTGGTAATGGGCATAGTAAAAATAAAGCCTTGTTGAACTTAAGTTAGAACACAGAAAACCCACAAACAGTATTATATATCCAGATATCAGCTTGACATACCAGTGTATTTGGCAGGTGGCGTGAAGGTTGGCACAAATGCCCGGCCAAACACTTTCAGGCTGTTGGTGTTTACACAGTGGGCCACACCCCCGGAGTAGGTGAGGAGGGACGATGGCTTGCTGGTCACTGCTGCAGTCCCCCGATCCTGGTTCCACCTATTTAGGCCTTCCAGGAGGTACAGCTGGAAATTCAGTGCATTTGCACTGGTTCCTGAAGAAAACATATAAATGATGTCGGCCAATTAAAAAAAGGTCTTGCTTTTCAATCTGAATAATGGTTTCATAAAAAAACATAAATGTATTGAAAACATTACACATAAGAGAGACACCAACCTGGAATGAACCTGTTTAGGTGGCAATGAAACGACTCCAGGGATGTGGACCCCCTGGCACAGCGGTACCTGGTCAGTACGACGCCCCCCTTGGTGGTGCTTCCAACCTCAGTGTACAGCTGCACCCCTGGCACGTCCTGGATGCACTTGACGTGGTGTTTCTGCACACGCCAGATGTGCTCCATGCGCACCTGGTCCAGCAGTGGCACCCCCATGAGGTCTCTACCTCTTGCACCCCCCAGTTCCTGCAGCAGCCGGTCGATGAGGCTGATGGTGGTCTCTTCGCCGCGTGTCTTCCTGCGGCAGTAGAGGCTCAGCTCCATCTTGGAGATCTTGGTGTCCACCACAAGATCCGTTATGGATGGCACACCCTCCTGCCTGAGCTGCGCTCTCTTTGCCTGCCGCAACAGAGTGAGGTCCCCTGCATCCCACTCAAAGATGCAGGCAGACAGAGAGCCCATAAAGGTGGGGTAGAGTGGGTGAGCATCGGTGGTGCAGCCGATAGCCATCCTCCTCATAAAGTGCCAGATGTCCAGCCGTATGTGGAGGTCTGGCCACTCTCCAAACCTGGTCTGCACCTTGCTTGGCCCCTCGCTTTTGCAGCAGCCACAGTCCACGTACAGCAGCACTGGGGGTGGAACAGCTGCCTGGCGGTACCGCTCCATCACACCAGACACCATGTGATCCAATCCCGGCCCCTCCTGCACTGTGAGGACACTGGTCAGGATCTGTCCAACCTCGTTCCCAAGGGAGGTCACCCAGAGAGCGGTCCCCTTGCCATGGCCAGACAGCTTCTTTGTGATCTAGAATGTGACAAAAGTTAATGTTTATATGAGAGTATATATTACATACATGGTAATGTACACAGTAATGTACAATTACACAGTCAAATGATGTATTACCTTTTTGGTAGAATCCATTTTTAAAATGGAGCCAAACATGGAGGTGATGCTGGCCTTGATGTGGTCCATGCGGGAGAGGATGTCCCTGCCGTACACAGACAGCAGCCAACGACTGGTGGGAATTTCGATGGGTTCAGGGGGCTCCTGGCAGACCACTGGGAACAGACTGGGTCGATCCACAAAGTCAGCACACTCCCCGAGATAGTGTGCCAACCGGGTCAGCCATTCCTCCCCATGGTTCTCCTTGAGCTGCTTCACCAGTCGTGTTGGACTGTTGCCAAGGGTCCTTTCCCGAAGCATCCGAATGACACGAATGTCACAAGCATACCTGACATGCCCATTGTTGGAGTGATTAGTTACATGTTTATGGAGGGTAATGTCAGTTGTTATAGGCTTCACAATCACCATCTTTTCAAAAATGCATTACTCACTTGCAGGTCAGGATGAGCCGGAACAAATTCTGGTGTGGCAGGTCCAGCTGGTCCCTGACAGTCTGACTGGTAGACAGAGTGGTCAGGAAACACACAGAGCACCTGAGTGTCTCTGTCACCATTAGGTAGTATCTGTCAATGTCAAGGACCTTCCGAGCTCTCCTGTGAATGCCAGCACCCGTCAACTGCTTCCCACAAGCTGGGCAGAACACCCTCACCCTCCAAAGGCGGTAGGGCATCCACACCATCAGCCGATGGGTGAAGAAGCGGTCGGGTGTTGGCGTTTGGTGATAAATCAGTGCTGGAACAGGGGGCTCATACCACAGCTTCAAATCTGGCCGCAGTTTGCCAGAGTGAAAGAGGGTGTTGGATATCCACCTCTGATCTTGAACAGGGATTGACTTGCTCAGCTCACCCGGCAACCAGACAGAAGCTGTAGCCCCAGTAGCAGCTAGATGGATTTCTCCTGTCCCATCCTGTTTGGGAGACAACAGCAAATAAGAATATGTTTTTTTGCATTCAAAAAGGCTACTCTCAAGATGACTTGAAACATAACCAGACAAAAAGGAGACGCTGTACTCACAGTGGCTACTTCCAGGCTGGTGCTAACAGCAGGGCTGGGGGTCCTCACAGAGGCGGTAGACAGGGTCCTCAGTGAGGATGGAGGATGAGCAGGACTGGAGGTCCTCACAGAGGATGGAGGAGGAGCGGGGCTGGGGGTCTTCCTCGCCACAATATTGGGCTTCACTGAGGCAGACTGTGACCCACCAAAGCGTGATTTAGTGAACTGCAAGGGGAAACAGAGTTAATTTTGTTATTCAGCACATACAAAATGATTTATACAAAACATGAATAACTAAGAAAATATTTACCATTGACACACTCAGAGGGGACCGCAGGAAAGAAGGCTGGGCTGCAGCACCAGTGGACAAGTCTGAAGCCACAGACTGTGGTGCTTGAGGTGACTGTAATGTATCAGCAACAGCATTGTAAGAGACCTGAGATGCAAGATAGTCAGATGTAAAAAAATTATACATCACCTTAACAGCATGGAATCCACAATTACAGACCATGGACCCTCCAAATAGGGCGGTCTGTCCACGGGCCTGCATGGGGCATTCTCAATCTGAAACAATCAGAATAGTTATTCAGCCAGTCACTCAGTGTACAGTCCATTGTCTGATATTATCTGCACCATTGTATTGACCCTTTTTCATCAAGTGACCTGCAGACTAATGACTGTAAGAAGTAATAAGCACATATTTTGCAGTACTTTACCTTTTGATAGAGGTCATGCCATTTCCGCTGCCTTGGGGCAGGTCTATTGCCTCCTCCAGCAGGCCAAACCCCTGAGCCAGCAAATGCCCTCAGCCTCGCCATCCACTCTCCATCTCCCATGGATTTATGGCTCTTAGGCTTGGTGCTCATCTAAAATAACAGAGACATATTAATAACCATAGTTACAACTATGTATGGAAGCATGGTGTGCTGAACCAACTTGTGCATACTCATAAGTACAGTAACATGAGCAAACTAGACTGCTAACGGTTTTTGTTTAGTTTTTAACAGCTTACTGTATCTACAATGATTGACATGTCATTCTTACCAAAGCTTCAGGTAGGATCATTATAAATTCCATTATTCTTTGGAGGTAGACCCACTTTAAATGAATGTAAGTAGCTACAGTAAAGGACTAGTTAATATTTACACTAAAACCGTAGAAGTTTAGACTAGGTACTGTAAGCAGACCCCGCAATGTCGACAAGTTAATACTGAATGTTGGTTACTGTACTGCACTGTCTGTACTGTAGCTAGCTAGGTAATCCATTGTGCTCTGCACGCGTGAGTTCGAATCTCATCCTCGTCGGCAAGTTATCTTTATGACATGTCCACCTTTGTCAATTGAAATTCTTCTGTCCGTTACTGCTCCTATTTAGTGGCCCCCTCCACCACTGCCTTTCCAGCAACTCTTTGATTCCTTCCTCAGCTCCTGACTATATTCCTTTTCACAATTGTGCCTGTCGTCACCTGCTTTTCTCCATGTTTTGTGAAATGGAAGGTTCTTTCACCACCGTGGGCCCAGTGCTGTAAATGACGAGGTGGCCGAGTGGTTAAGGCAATGTACTGCTAATCCATTGTGCTCTGCACGCGTGAGTTCGAATCTCAACTTTGTTGGCAAGTTATCGTCATGACATGTCCACCTTTGTCAATTAAAATTCTTCTGTCCCTCAACCCTTACTGCTCCTATTTAGTGCCCCCCTCCACCACTGCCTTTCCAGAAACTCTTTGATTCCTTCCTCAGTTCATGACTATATTCCTTTTCACAATTGTGCCTGTCGTCACCTGCTTTTCTCCATGTTTTGTGAAATGGAAGGTTCTTTCACCACCGTGGGCCCAGTGCTGTAAATGACGAGGTGGCCGAGTGGTTAAGGCGATGGACTGCTAATCCATTGTGCTCTGCACGCGTGAGTTCGAATCTCAACTTCGTTGGCAAGTTATCGTCATGACAAGTCCACCTTTGTCAATTAAAATTCTTCTGTCCCTTACTGCTCCTATTTAGTGCCCCCCTCCACCACTGCCTTTCCAGCAACTCTTTGATTCCTTCCTCAGCTCCTGACTATATTCCTTTTCACAATTGTGCCTGTCGTCACCTGCTTTTCTCCATGTTTTGTGAAATGGAAGGTTCTTTCACCACCGTGGGCCCAGTGCTGTAAATGACGAGGTGGCCGAGTGGTTAAGGCGATGGACTGCTAATCCATTGTGCTCTGCAAGCGTGAGTTCGAATCTCATCCTCTTAGGCAAGTTATCTTTATGACATGTCCACCTTTGTCAATTGAAATTCTTCTGTCCCTTACTGCTCCTATTTAGAGCCCCCCTCCACCACTGCCTTTCCAGCAACTCTTTGATTCCTTCCTCAGCTCCTGACTATATTCCTTTTCACAATTGTGCCTGTCGTCACCTGCTTTTCTCCATGTTTTGTGAAATGGAAGGTTCTTTCACCACCGTGGGCCCTGTGCTGTAAATGACGAGGTGGCCGAGTGGTTAAGGCGATGGACTGCTAATCCATTGTGCTCTGCACGCGTGACTTCGACGCTCATCCTCTTAGGCAAGTTATCTTTATGACATGTCCACCTTTGTCAATTGAAATTCTTCTGTCCCTTACTGCTCCTATTTAGTGCCCCCCTCCACCACTGCCTTTCCAGCAACTCTTTGATTCCTTCCTCAGCTCCTGACTATATTCCTTTTCACAATTGTGCCTGTCGTCACCTGCTTTTCTCCATGTTTTGTGAAATGGAAGGTTCTTTCACCACCGTGGGCCCAGTGCTGTAAATGACGAGGTGGCCGAGTGGTTAAAGCGATGGACTGCTAATCCATTGTGCTCTGCACGAGTGAGTTTGAATCTCATCCTCGTCGGCAAGTTATCTTTATGACATGTCCACCTTTGTCAATTGAAATTCTTCTGTCCCTTACTGCTCCTATTTAGTGCCCCCCTCCACCATTGCCTTTCCAGCAACTCTTTGATTCCTTCCTCAGCTCCTGACTATATTCCTTTTCACAATTGTGCCTGTCGTCACCTGCTTTTCTCCATGTTTTGTGAAATGGAAGGTTCTTTCACCACCGTGGGCCCTGTGCTGTAAATGACGAGGTGGCCGAGTGGTTAAGGCGATGGACTGCTAATCCATTGTGCTCTGCACGCGTGACTTCGACGCTCATCCTCTTAGGCAAGTTATCTTTATGACATGTCCACCTTTGTCAATTGAAATTCTTCTGTCCCTTACTGCTCCTATTTAGTGCCCCCCTCCACCACTGCCTTTCCAGCAACTCTTTGATTCCTTCCTCAGCTCCTGACTATATTCCTTTTCACAATTGTGCCTGTCGTCACCTGCTTTTCTCCATGTTTTGTGAAATGGAAGGTTCTTTCACCACCGTGGGCCCAGTGCTGTAAATGACGAGGTGGCCGAGTGGTTAAAGCGATGGACTGCTAATCCATTGTGCTCTGCACGAGTGAGTTTGAATCTCATCCTCGTCGGCAAGTTATCTTTATGACATGTCCACCTTTGTCAATTGAAATTCTTCTGTCCCTTACTGCTCCTATTTAGTGCCCCCCTCCACCATTGCCTTTCCAGCAACTCTTTGATTCCTTCCTCAGCTCCTGACTATATTCCTTTTCACAATTGTGCCTGTCGTCACCTGCTTTTCTCCATGTTTTGTGAAATGGAAGGTTCTTTCACCACTTTGGGCCCAGTGCTGTAAATGATGAGGTGGCCGAGTGGTTAAGGCGATGGACTGCTAATCCATTGTGCTCGGCATGCGTGAGTTCAAATCTCATCCTAGTCGGCAAGTTATCGTCATGACATGTCCACCTTTGTCAATTGAAATTCTTCTGTCCCTTACTAATCCTATTTAGTGCCCCCCTCCACCACTGCCTTTCCAGCAACTCTTTGATTCCTTCCTCAGCTCCTGACTATATTCCTTTTCACAATTGTGCCTGTCGTCACCTGCTTTTCTCCATGTTTTGTGAAATGGAAGGTTCTTTCACCACCGTGGGCCCAGTGCTGTAAATGACGAGGTGGCCGAGTGGTTAAGGCGATGGACTGCTAATCCATTGTGCTCTACATGCGTGAGTTCAAATCTCATCCTCGTCGGCAAGTTATCGTCATGACATGTCCACCTTTGTTTCAGCCTAAACCATACAACGGAATGTTAACTCCAATTCAACCAACACAATTGCTACCAAGACAAACACAGCAGTAGTCTAGTACTGTAACGTAGTAGTACAATTTACCGGGGCAGCTTCTCGGATTTTGCGTTGTTACTGACGCTTATTATGAACTTGCGATTTTCCACTAAATAAATGTCAAGCTTATTTATGTTTTGGGGGGCATATTTTCAGTTAGCAGATGGTACTGTTTGAATCGCAATTCCATCTTCTATTCTACAGTACTGCCGGTAACGTCGTAGAATAATCTTCAAAGGGGGTTCTTTATTCATGAATTAATGCAATGAGTAGGCTAAATGCATGAAAATATCACGAGAAGGGAAAAACTTAAAAGGACGTTTACGTCATAGAGATTAGGTCAATTTTTACACCGGTCTGCCAAATTTATTCGTTTTGATTCAACGATGAGGATGCCTTTTGCAGGGGAAATGAGAAGATCTATTTCATTCTACACTTCACTCGTATTTTCAGTTGTAAATGAGCAGCAAAAAAAAAAGCTTTTAAATCTATGTAATCTTTATAAATAATAAGTATGCATTTTTATATAAAATATACAGAAATATCAGTTTTAAAAATGTCATTCAAAAACGGACCCCTGTGCAACCGACGCAAGCAAGCACAAACTACAATTTCCCCAGAAAGTGTACCCTCTCTAGTTAACTTTAGTTTATTACATACTGTAATCTGCAATGTATATTTCATAAAGTAACAATTTCAGCATCCCACCTGACTGGCTGCAGCAGTCCCGGTCAACATAGATAGCCTCAGGCTCAGCTTGTCCAGCATTCTCATAACGTGTGATGATTCCCTGGCACAACTCTTCCAGCCCTGCACCTTCACCTGTCGTCAGAACACTGTTCAGAACCTGGCCAAGCTCGATGTTGAACATCCATGCAGCGGAGTCCCCTATACTGCCAGCCAGCTTCTTGGTGATCTGAAAAACACAAAAACAGAACGTTCTAAAAAAAACTGTACAAGCTTACTAAAACTAGAGAGGGTACAATTTCTGGGGAAATTGTAGGGTGTGCTTGCTTGCGTCGGTTGGACAGGGGTCCGTTTTTTAATGACATTTTTACAACTGATATTTTTGTATTTTATATAAAAATGCATACTTATTATTTATAAAGATTACATAGATTTAAAAGCATTTTTTTTTGCTGCTCATTTACAACTGAAAATACGAGTGAAGTGTAGAATGAAATGGATGTCTTCTCATTTCCCCAAGAGGCAAGAGGCAGCCTCATCGTTGAATCAAAATGAATTTGGCAGACCGGTGTACAAATTGACCTAATCTCTATGACTTAAACGTCCTTTTAAGTTTTTCCCTTCTCGTGATATTTTCATGCATTTAGCCTACTCATTGCATTCATTCATTAATAAAGAACCCCCTTTGAAGATTATTCTACAACGTTGCCCGGCAGTAGAAGATGGAATCGCGATTCAAACAGTACCATCTGCTAACGGAAAATATGCCCCCCAAAACGTAAATAAGCTTGACATTTATTTAGTGGAAAATCGCTCATTCATAAAAAGCTCACTGGTAGCGATCATTGTCAGTAACAACGCAAAATGCGATATAGCCCTGTGTGGAGAAGCTGCCCCGGTAAATTGTACTACTACGGCACAGTACTAGACTACTGCTGTGTTCGTCTTGGTAGCGATTGCGTTGGTTGAATTGGATTTAACGTTCCGTTTTAAACTTAAATTACTTATTTTCATGAACAGATTGACAACGTTTAGGCTGTGGCAATGAAGTTCAGGTTAGTAGTTAGATAGACTTTTGATTTAAGTAAGGGGAGTGCCGAACATGTTCTGTCGCCGTTTGACTTCCTACAGCTGTGTAGATGTTTTTGTAGTGTCTCGCGTAGGCTACAGCGTTGCAGTGAGCAACACTGGTTTGAAACCACAGGTAATGGTAATTTCACCAACAAATCGTTTACTAATGTCAGAATAAATCCTACAACGAAAATGTATATGTGAGGAATGTTTATTTTAACGATTGAAAACAGATAACGCTACATCATAGACCACTGTAGTATGTGTAGCCCGGGCAACACAGGCTAATGTCATGATGCTAATACTTCAGTGAAATAGTAGACTGTTTCCGAAAGTAGATGTACTTCCTTAATAATATCAGCTTATATTGTACATTACACATCACAATTGTGTGTCATATCACAAAGTAAAATTAGTAAATAGTTATCACCTGGCCTCTTTGCTTGTGGCATTTCTGCAGCTGCCTTGCAGTAAAGCTATAGTTAGCCTAGCTATCTCCCAGAAGTTAACGAGCTGCTAAACTAATATTCTGCTAGAGGTAGTCACGCGAGTTTTCGTGACGTAAGTAGCGTCATTGACTGTGGTTAGCAAGTTAGCCACCGTTAGCTTCACTTTTCGACACAAAAACGTAATTTCTACTTAAACCGTGCAACGGAACGTAAATCCCAATACAAGCAACTCAATCGGTACCAGGACGAAACGTTTGACACCTAGGTTGTCTATGTAGGCCAAATATTGACTGAGTTTTAGGGGGGCAAAAAGAATAATAATAATATATATGTGAGAGAACAAAGGTTGTGCCCTTGCCGAAGGCAAAGCACACCCAATAATATATATGTGAGAGAACAAAGGTTGTGCCCTTGCCGAAGGCAAAGCACACCCAATGAAACACTGTTGTTGTTGTTGTTTTTACTGTTTATTACTTCTATAGTCGTTTCCTATTTAACCTACACCAAAATCTAAAATATTTATATAAATATTTACAGAATATCCGTATTCTTCTGATAACCAGTAGCAGCTAATCAAAATATATACTTTACTGCTTTTTACAATGGGAGAAAATGAATAGTGAGCAGAATTAAGTTCAAGTTATCGTTGATGCGGCCCTCCAACACATTTCAGGTTTCTCATGTGGCCCCTTGTAAAAATTAATTACGGACCCCTGAGTTACGGAGCTGGGCCATGGAGCTAACCCATGGAGCTAGGATTTTGATGCTAGGGAGAGTGTGAGAAGATGATTTAGCCAAGGCCAAAGGGTAAGAAGGCCAAATTACAGGTGTTGGCCATCTGAAGGGCATGCGACAGCAAGGTGGGACCTGCTATAAGACTTTGAGCTATGAAATGTTAGGTCTCAGTTCAGGGAAGCGCTTTTAAACAGTAGCACTTTCTATTTTGAAATGTTTTATTTTGCTTAAAATGTTTTAGTTTGGCAGCTCAGTGAAGCACTTAAAAGATTTTTATTTTTATATATATTTATATTATTATTTTTATGCTTCAAATAAAAAATATATTTACCTACACCTTATTCTTGTTTAAGATCATTTACATAATATATATGAATGTACATGGAGCGTGATAAAAAGAGGGTACAATTTCTGGGGAAATTGTAGGGTGTGCTTGCTTGCGTTGGTTGCAGAGTGGTGCGTTTTTTACTGACATTTTTACAACTGATATTTCTGTTTCTTATATACTAGTGTAATAATTGGACCAATACACTGTTCCTATTGGTCTAGAAGACGTTCTCAAAAGTTAATAAGTCTGTTTATATACCTCCTGAAAGTTTGCAGAGGTAAATAAACGTTTTACGGACCTAGCAACAAGCGGTTGCCTTGGAGATGTAGCCATTGACCTTAACAACGTTGCATCTGCTCGGCAACAAAGTAGCCTAAAAAGCCTAAAAAAAAGCCTAAAACAACCAAATACGGTTTTTGCACAGGTCCGCAAACGCCCCGCAATCGCTTCCCGTTTTAAAGAAGTATCTGAAGCAGACAAAAGACGAATTGATGTTGTTGATATGATATATTTTAACATCCTCCCCCCCCCCCCATTGACGAGTTCTCGTCCCACCCCACTAACACTGCCACTGACACCTTGTTAACCACTTTAACTGCATCACTTGACTCTCTCTGTCCCCTGTCAACCAGGCCTGCACGATGTTCTCCCTCCTGCCCGTGGCTTACGGATGTTATCCGTGAAGAACGGTCCACCCTTCGGGCAGCTGAGAGGAGATGGCGCAAGTCCAAAGGCGGTCCGGACCTTGATAAGTATCACTCCCTCCTCAAATCCTTCTCTTCTCACATAACTGGTGCTAAAACCCTCTACTTTCTGAACAAAATTAACTCTGCTTCAAACCCCCACAAACTTTTTTCTACCTTCTCCACGCTTCTTAACCCACCTCCCCCACCCCCTCCCTCCACCCTGACAGCAGACGACTTCTCCTCCTTCTTTGAGAAAAAAGTCGCCGACATTAGCAGTCGGCTCCCTAAGCCCACCTGTCCTACCCTCTCACCCTCCATGACAGACCCGACTAAATGTCTAAACTCTTTTTCTCCCCTGTCTGAGGCAGAGATCTCTGACCTCATTCTCTCTCATCGCCCCACCTCCTGTCCCCTTGATCCTATACCCTCCCCTCTCTTTCAAACCATCTCCCCCTCCATCATAACTTTTCTTCTCCATGTCCTAAACTCCTCTCTTACCTCTGGCACCTTCCCCTCTGCCTTCAAACAGGCTAGAGTTACCCCTCTACTCAAAAAACCCTCCCTTAACCCTGCCGTTCTCCAGAACTACAGACCGGTATCACTGTTACCCTTCCTTTCAAAAACAATTGAACGTGCTGTATCTAACCAACTGTCTAACTTTCTCTCTCAGAACAACCTGCTTGACCCCAACCAATCGGGCTTCAAGACTGGCCACTCCACAGAGACTGCCCTCCTTTCAGTCGCCACCGCCCTCCAGTCTGCCAGAGCGGCTTCCAGGTCATCTGTCATCATTCTGCTGGACCTTTCTGCAGCGTTTGATACGGTTAACCACCAGATCCTGCTCGCCAGACTTTCTGAGAAGGGCATCACTGGCACTGCACTCCAGTGGATCTCATCCTACCTGTCGGGAAGATCCTACCAGGTTTCCTGGGGAGGCAAACTGTCAGGCCCTCGCCAGCTCTCCACTGGTGTCCCACAGGGCTCCGTCCTTGGACCCCTCCTCTTCTCTCTGTACACCACCTCACTTGGACCAATCATCACCTCCCATGGCTTCTCCTACCACTGCTACGCTGACGACACGCAGCTGTACCTGTCGTTCCCCCCGACAGATCCGGGGATCTCAGCTAGGATTGAGGCCTGCCTCACAGACATCTCCGCCTGGATGACCGAGCACCACCTCCAGCTGAACCTCACCAAAACAGAACTTGTCATCATCCCGGCTAAACCCTCCATCTCCCACGATCTCTCAATCACCCTGGGATCTGCGACGGTGACCCCTTCATCCTCTGCCAGGAACCTTGGGGTTACCATGGACGACGAGCTCTCCCTCACGGCCCACATTGCTGCGGTCTCCCGGTCGTGTAGATTCACCCTCTACAACATCCGGAAGATCAGGAGATACCTGTCTGAGCACTCCACCCAGCTGCTAGTCCAAGCACTTGTCCTCTCCAAGTTGGACTATTGCAACTCGCTGCTCGCTGGTCTCCCAGCATGTGCAACCCGTCCTCTTCAGAGGATTCAGAACGCAGCGGCCCGCCTGGTCTACAATCTACCCAGACGCTCCCATGTTACCCCGCTCCTCATCTCTCTCCACTGGCTACCTATCATGGCCCGTATCAGATTCAAGACCCTGGTATTGACCTTCCGAGCAGTGAACGGGACTGCACCCGTCTACATCAAGTCTCTCCTGCAGCCCTACACCCCCACCCGTCACCTACGGTCTTCTTCAGACAACCGCCTGGTGGTCCCACCGCTCAAGACCGCCCGGTCCCAACACAAGCTCTTCTCCTGTCTGGCCCCCCAGTGGTGGAATCAACTCCCCACTTCCATCAGAGACACTGACTGTCTCTCCACCTTCAAGAAAAGGCTCAAGACGCACTTGTTCCGGGAGTACAAAGGTACTTAGGAATGGTTCGCTTGACCCGATGTTAGTTTCCTCAAGGATCACAATGACTCTTGCTTAGAGACTTGTTGCTCTTGTGGTTAGTGGTAACTGACTTAAATTTTTGTACTCGCTGTGATATATTGTTTTATTATTGTTGCTTGCTTTTTTTTCCCACAGGTACACTTGCACTTATAGCAGTTCATGTTGTTTAATTGTAACTTGTTTAACTACATGCTCTTATGGTTCTTCCCTTTGGCACTTATTTTGGTTGTTCACAATGTGTGCTTCATGTTTTGGCTACTCGCAATGTTTTGTGGCTATCTCGTTGTTATGATCAGTGACATATGCACTTTGTAAAGCTCTCTCTTGGAAGTCGCTTTGGATAAAAGCGTCTGCTAAATGAATAAATGTAAATATGTTGCGTTGGAGATGTAGTGACGTCACCAGTGCAAGTGCAGCTGATTGCTCTGACAACATAAGAAACCAAATGTTTACTCCTCGACAGGTCAGGAAACGCTTTGTCGCCTCGATTTGTTAAAACAATTTGTTTTTGTAAACCTCGACCTACGGTCTCGGTTAACAAACGTTTTAACAAATCTCGGTTTACAAAGGCGTTTGCAGACCTGTCAAGGAGTAAACATTTGCTGTATATTTTATATAATAATGCATACTTATTATTTATAAAGATTACATAGATTTAAATGCATATTTCTTTTGCTGCTCATTTACAACTCAAAATACTAAGAGTGAAGTGTAGAATGAAATAGTTGTCTTCTCATTTCCCAAGAGGAAATGGTGATTAGAAGCCTCATAGTTGAATCAAAACGAATAAATTTGGCAGACCGGTGTAAAAATTGACCTAATCTCTATGACTTAAACGTCCTTTCAAGTTTTTCCCTTCTCGTGATATTTTCAGGCATTTAGCCTACTCATATTGCACTCATTCATTAATAAAGAACCCCCTTTGAAGATTATTCCAAAAACGACGTTACCGTCAGTAGAGTTATCTCAGATGGAATCGCGATTCAAACAGTACCATCTGCTAACTGAAAATATGCCCCCAAAAACATAAATAAGCTTGACATTTATTTAGTAGAAAATCGCTCATTCATAAAAAGCTCACTGGTAGCGATCATTGTCAGTAACAACGCAAAATGCGATATAGCCCTGTGTGGAGAAGCTGCCCCGGTAAATTGTAATACTACGGTACAGTACTAGACTACTGCTGTGTTTGTCGGACGGCCTCGGGAAGCAGACGGGCGACGTGACGTCTGGCGTCAGAGAAACCGCGGTCGGACCCGTCTGCCAAGCGGCTGTGCGGAGGCCCTTGGGAAGCAGACGGGCCACGTTGACCTAGATTAAATTGATAAGGTGGGAACGGCGGGAGACAAATGAAACCGCAGCTGGACCTCTTCGCCGAGCCCACGGCCGAGAGGGGTCGTCGCAGGCCAACATTTCAAAGACGGCCTTTACGATTCGACGATTCTTGATCGCTCTTTGGCGGTCGAATTAGGGAGGCGTCCTTAGAATAATTTGTCCATGCAATCACGTAAGCTGTAGGCAAGTGCTACTAACACACATTCCGTGTTTTACTCATGAGCACACGCCACACAGACCTGCAACTTGGCAGAAGGGTCCGACCGCGGTTTTCTCTGACGCCTGGCCAATTCTCCCGCTGAGAGGGATCGCCAATCGTCGAATCTTAAAAGGCCGCGCGCGCGCGGTTGGACCTAAAATAAAGTGGACGAGACGAGGTCGGAGAGACGCGTCGATTTCATTTGTCTCCCTTTGTTGCGACCTTATCAATTTAATATAGGTCAACGTTGCCCGTCTCATTTCGAGGGCCGCCGCACGGCCGCTTGGCAGACGGGTCCGACCGCTGTTTTCATTTGTATGCCGCCGTTCCGACCTTATCAATTTAATCTAGGTCAACGTGGCCCGTCTGATTCCGAGGGCCTCCGCACGGACGCTTGGCAGACGGGTCCGACCGCGGTTTCTCTGAAGCCAGACGTCACACTCATTCTACCGCCGAGAGGGGTCGCTGATTGTCGAATCGTAAAGGCGTCATTAGACTCAGGAGAGATGTTGGAGGCGTGGATCTAACCTTGTCAAGGTGAGAGAGCCCAATGACGCCTACCTAATTCGACCGCCGTAATTGACAACGCAGACACTGCGGTGGGTCACAACGACCCGCGGACAGCTCCACCTAGTGTTAACTAGTGATATAACCTGATATATAAACTTCTGGGGTGGGCGGCGGGTTCATAATTGACAACGCAGACACTGCGCTGGGTCACAATGACCCGGAGACAGCTCCACCTAGTGTTAACTAGTGATATAACGTGATATATACACTTTGACAACGCAGACTTTTTTTAGTTTTAAAGGTTTTATTCACAACGGACACAACACAAGAAAGGCGTGGGGCCTAGACCCCACTCACCCAACCGACACTGACCGCACAAACCCCAATCCCAATAAACACATCATAGACACCACAATAAACCATCACCCTTCCCATCCCCCACACCCCCAGCCCCTTACACACACAAAATAACCTAACGCAGACACTGCGGTGGGTCACAATGACCTGAGGGCAGCGCGAGTGTTCCTCCTAGTTTTAACTGTTGATATTATGTGATATACCCCTCCCCTACGTATCTACGTTTTTGTATTAGGAAGAGTCGCACCGACACGGCGGTGACAGGGTTAATACAAAAATTATAATTATTTATTTTTTATTAGGTAAAAGTATCGCTACACGACGGTGGGTCACAATGACCCGAAGGTAGCACAAGGGGTAGGTATAGTTATCGCAACACGACGATGGGTCACAATGACCCGAAGGTAGCACAAGGGGTAGGTATAGTTATCTAGAAGCCTGGTAACGAACATGCATTTGAATCAGGTGTGTTGGAGCCAAGAAACCTCTAAAAACATGCAGGACAGGGTTAAGAACCACTGATCTAAAGCATGCTGGCCTGAGGACAAGGGTTGAGAACCACTGCCTTAGACCGTCTCAGTGCCCGCTGGCTTGTTGAAGAACCATATCAACTGGTTCATAAGCCCAAATGCCTATTTGACATGATAAAGGCGTGTCCTCGCTCTGTGTCCTTGTTTGTTTGTGTGTGGGTGTGCAGTGAGATTCTGTTGTTGGCTAGGAAGAAGTTTCCGTAGTGTAGTGGTTATCACGTTCGCCTCACATGCGAAAGGTCCCCGGTTCGACACCGGGCGGAAACACGTCCCCTTTTATCAGCAGTCTGGTAAATAATTGATGTATTGTCGACAGTTACGAGTTTGTTGGAGTACCCTGGGCCCGGTTTTTCAAAAGTAATCCACTAGGATTTTGGATAACGGATTGGATCAAATCTTGAAAATGGGTTTTTCAAAAGAAAAAACGGATTACATAATCGGATTAGATCACGTAATCCAATCTTGGTTTTAATCCGGATCAAACCTTTAGTTTGGGTTTTTCTGAACTTTTTTGTAGGATTTGGATCACTTTGATCCAAAAAATCGGGATTAAACTGATCCCATCAGAAGGGTGGATTCAGCGTGGATTTCATGCCCAAAATGTAATGAAAACTTTTAAAATGTATCAAATAATACTAAATTTGGATCATGCAGTATCTGACAAGATATCCTATTTATTCATAAGGTTTTAATTTTATTTGTACATCCGTCAGCCTACAGTGATTAGGTAGGCTTTAAGGTATTCAGCCTTTCAGTATAGGCCTACAGCAAAGTAGAAAGAGTTTGGCCTCATAAAATAATCCCCCAAACAGCTGTAAAAATTGACCAAAAACAATACATTTTATTCTGTCACTAATTGACATATATATATTCATCGCAATCGAAAATATTTTTGTTTTTAGAATATTTATTAGTGATGCATGCAATGATTACAGAATAACCAAATAAATGCAAAGAATGGCAATCACTGATTTTTTAAATCCCAAACAAATCCAAATCAGAAATAGTGTCTAAATATTGCGTCCCTTGTTGCACGTCCTGTTTGCTCGTTCTGGCAGAATGCAGGAGGTTGGTTAGGGTCTCCAAGGGGCTCAGGTGCTTTATTGTCAGCACAGAGAGGGACATTGCGCTTAGTAGCGATGTTGTGCAGGACAATACAGGCAAGGGTTATGTTGCATGCTTTCCGTGGTTCCGCTCTCAGGTAGTTAAGGCATGCAAAGCGCCTCTTAAGAACTCCATTTAAACGCTCAATTGCACATCTTGCTCTGCAATGAGCAGTGTTGAAGCGTGCCTGCGCCGGTGTATTTGCTGTTAGAAAAGGAGTCATCAGCCATGGTAGGAGTGGGTAGGCACTGTCTCCTAATATTATGCCATCCGGTCGGTTGGTTTGGAGGTCTCTATATAGAGCGCTTTCCCTCAGGATGCGTGCATCATGGACAGACCCAGGCCACTTGACAACGCAGTTGGTGATGATGAGGTCAGCATCACACACAATTTGGACATTGATGCTGTGCCTCCCCTTTCTGTTTATTAACTCCCATTCATTCTCGTGAGGTGCTTGTATATGCAGATGTGTGCAGTCGATTGCTCCAATAGTATTGGGCATATTCCCCAAAAGAAAAAAGCTGCGCTTGGCCTGGGCAATCTGGTTGTCCTTTGGAAAAGAAACAAATTCATTGACCAGGCTGGCCAGTGCGATTGACACATCTCTCACCACATCACACACAGCTGATTTCACCACTCCCATATAGTCACCAACATTTTGATAGAAAGTCCCACATGCATAAAATCGGAGAGCAATGAGGATCTGGTCTTCCACAGACAGACCGTGACTCCTTTGGGTTCTGTGTTGAAGTTTTGGCCTGAGAAGGTTCACAAGGTACTCTATATCAGCCTTCCCAAAGCGAAACCGGACATACAGCTCCTCAGTGGTGTATTGCTCCAGTGGCTTGGTACGTTCAACATACACCCTTTGACGGTATCCTCTCCTGGCAAAGTGGTGGTGGCGGTGGACAACACCTGCCATTTCACTGTCTCTCTGTGAATCCTCTGAGAAAGGCTGATTTATATGGCTGTGTAGTTGGTCTTTTCAAACACACCTATTACAACTGATTGGTTTTGGCTTGTGGAACCATGGACTCAAGAAGCTGTAACTTCACTGCTGCTGAAACCAATGCACTACTAGAGGGTGTTCGGTGCCATTATGGAACAATAGTGGGAAGTTTTAATTCTGCTAAGGATACCAACAAAAAGAAAAATGATGTTTGGATTTTAATCACAGAAAATGTGAATGCCATAGGGTCTGGCCAGAAGAGGACCACAGACCAAATCAAATTGCGGTGGAAGAATCTTAAGGCCAGGGCAACAAAGCACCATGCTGAAGCCAAAAACCCACAAACAGGCAACAAGCCATTTAAGAGGGGAGATTACACAGATGTGGTCCTCGACATCATTGGAGGTGAGAAGTCGCAAGCTCTCCATGGTATTCAAGGTGTTGTAGGGGATGGCGAGCCTTGGATTGAGGAGGAAGAGAATCTGACAGTTCCTCCTGAGGCTGATCCAGAGCGCGTATTTATATTGGATCTCAGCTCTGTTCCTGAGGAAGAAGCTGGATCCTCATTGGTTGAGCCAGTGGTAGTTGCCACAGGATCTCAGAGGAAAGGCTTGAAGCGCCCTTCACCAAACAAAGATGATGATTACAAGGCACTTCTGCAAAAAGAGACTGAAAGGGCAGAAGCACAGCTTCGTCTGGCAGAGGAACAACTGACTCTGACCAAACTGCAGCAAACCAAGGCCAGACTTGAGATCCGCCTCCTAAAGGCTACGCTCAGACAAGCTGGTCTCTCCACATCAGATGAGGAAGTCTGAAATTATTGTGGATTATTTGACAGTCTTTTTTTTTATTCAATACATCTATATTTGAAACTTGTTATAAATATCCTCAATGTACAGTGTTTGTGTTGTAGGTCTCAGATGAGCGGACTGCTGGAAGAGGATGGGGTGGGGGTTTTCTTTTTTTTTAAATGTGTGTGTTTTCATTTCAAATAAAAATAAACTTATATTGACCCCACACTGGCTATTCTACTTGTTGCTCTTTATATATGGTTCTACATTGTGATTTCCTATCCTGTTTGAGCACTGGTTATCCAGATTTGGTGATCCTGAAAAGTTCCTATCCGGATCAGATTGATCCAATACGATGTTGCTTTGAAAAACTGGCTCAAAAGTAAGATGGATTACGTGATCACGGATCGCAAAAAAAAGGATTACTAAATCCGGATCAATTTTATCCGGATTGAACCTTTTAAAAAACCGGGCCCTGGTGCCACATGCTCCGTCGTTTTCTGTAGAGCTTGGTAAGGGGCAAATCAGGTCTAACACATGCAGAGCAGGGAAACCTGAGGTCCAGGATTGGGAAAGGTTGCTTTGGACAATCTCATTTGTTTCTAGCTTGCTGAAGAAGAGTATCAACTAGTTCATGAGCCGAAATGCCCATGTCAAGATTTTAAATGTGTGTCCTTGTTCTGTTTCCTTGTTACTTGCGTGTTTGTGTGTGCACTGGGCTTCTGTCTTTCAGGAGTTGGCAGTTTCCGTAGTGTAGCGGTTATCACGTTCGCTTAACACGCGAAAGGTCCCCGGTTCGAGACCGGGCGGAAACTTATGCATCTTTCCTCGGTTTTCGTCCAATGGCGATCCTCTCGAGAGTAGTTAATGTCCCATGTAGTCCCAATGTCCCAAGAAGTCCCATGATTCAGTGGAGTTGACATGTCATTCTTTGAAATGGGAAGTCAGCTACCCTGGTGCCAATTGTGCGGATTCGCCTTTTAAGCCGTTCCGTTGTTTCTACCAGTCGGTAGAATCCCGTTCAGCAAGATTACCATGAATGTCATGGGCCAAGGACCTATGTTACTTCTGAGACCTTCAGACCAGTCGTTCGCGATCCTGGTCCCACCTGCCCTGCCCTGCATGTTTGAGATGTTTCCCTGCTCCAACACACCCGATTCAAATAAGTGGGTCGTTATGTAGCTCTCTAGAAGCCTTGTAACGAACATGCATTTGAATCAGGTGTGTTGGAGCCAAGAAACCTCTAAAAACATGCAGGACAGGGGTTCCCTGAGGACAGGGTTAAGAACCACTGATCTAAAGCATGCTGGCCTGAGGACAAGGGTTGAGAACCACTGCCTTAGACCGTCTCAGTGCCCGCTGACTTGTTTAAGAACCATATCAACTGGTTCATGAGCCCAAATGCCCATTTGACATGATAAAGGCGTGTCCTCGTTCTGTGTCCTTGTTTGTGTGTGTGTGTGTGGGTGTGCAGTGAGATTCTGTTGTTGGTTAGGAATAAGTTTCCGTAGTGTAGTGGTTATCACGTTCGCCTCACACGCGAAAGGTCCCCTGTTCGAGACCGGGCGGAAACATGTCCCCTTTTATCATCAGTCTCGTAAATAATTGATGCATTGTCGACAGTTACAAGTTTGTTGGAGTACCCTGGTGCCACATGCTCCGTCGTTTTCTGTAGAGCTTGGTAAGGGTCCAATCAGGTCTAACGCATGCAGAGCAGGGAAACCTGAGGTCAAGGATTGGGAAAGGTTGCTTTGGACAATCTCATTTGTTGCTAGCTTGCTGAAGAAGAGTATCAACTAGTTCATGAGTCGAAATGCCCATGTCAAGATTTTAAATGTGTGTCCTTGTTCTGTTTCCTTGTTACTTGCGTGTTTGTGTGTGCACTGGGCTTCTGTCTTTCAGGATTTGGCAGTTTCCGTAGTGTAGCGGTTATCACATTCGCTTAACAGGCGAAAGGTCCCAGGTTCGAGACCGGGTGGAAACTTCTGCATCTTTCCTCGGTTTTCGTCCAATGGCGATCCTCTCGAGAGTAGTTAATGTCCCATGTAGTCCCAATGTCCCAAGAAGTCCCATGATTCAGTGGAGTTGACATGTCATTCTTTGAAATGGGAAGTCAGCTACCCTGGTGCCAATTGTGCGGATTCGCCTTTTAAGCCGTTCCGTTGTTTCTACCAGTCGGTAGAATCCCGTTCAGCAAGATTACCATGAATGTCATGGGCCAAGGACCTATGTTACTTCTGAGACCTTCAGACCAGTCGTTCGCGATCCTGGTCCCACCTGCCCTGCCCTGCATGTTTGAGATGTTTCCCTGCTCCAACACACCCGATTCAAATAAGTGGGTCGTTATGTAGCTCTCTAGAAGCCTTGTAACGAACATGCATTTGAATCAGGTGTGTTGGAGCCAAGAAACCTCTAAAAACATGCAGGACAGGGGTTCCCTGAGGACAGGGTTAAGAACCACTGATCTAAAGCATGCTGGCCTGAGGACAAGGGTTGAGAACCACTGCCTTAGACCGTCTCAGTGCCCGCTGACTTGTTTAAGAACCATATCAACTGGTTCATGAGCCCAAATGCCCATTTGACATGATAAAGGCGTGTCCTCGTTCTGTGTCCTTGTTTGTGTGTGTGTGTGTGGGTGTGCAGTGAGATTCTGTTGTTGATTAGGAATAAGTTTCCGTAGTGTAGTGGTTATCACGTTCGCCTCACACGCGAAAGGTCCCCTGTTCGAGACCGGGCGGAAACATGTCCCCTTTTATCAGCAGTCTCGTAAATAATTGATGCATTGTCGACAGTTACAAGTTTGTTGGAGTACCCTGGTGCCACATGCTCCGTCGTTTTCTGTAGAGCTTGGTAAGGGTCCAATCAGGTCTAACGCATGCAGAGCAGGGAAACCTGAGGTCAAGGATTGGGAAAGGTTGCTTTGGACAATCTCATTTGTTGCTAGCTTGCTGAAGAAGAGTATCAACTAGTTCATGAGCCGAAATGCCCATGTCAAGATTTTAAATGTGTGTCCTCCTTGTTCTGTTTCCTTGTTACTTGCGTGTTTGTGTGTGCACTGGGCTTCTGTCTTTCAGGAGTTGGCAGTTTCTGTAGTGTAGCGGTTATCACGTTCGCTTAACACGCGAAAGGTCCCCGGTTCGAGACCGGGCGGAAACTTCTACATCTTTCCTCGGTTTTCGTCCAATGGCGATCCTCTCGAGAGTAGTTAATGTCCCATGTAGTCCCAATGTCCCAAGAAGTCCCATGATTCAGTGGAGTTGACATGTCATTCTTTGAAATGGGAAGTCAGCTACCCTGGTGCCACTTGTGCGCATTCGCCTTTTAAGCCGTTCCGTTGTTTCTACCAGTCGGTAGAATCCCGTTCAGCAAGATTACCATGAATGTCATGGGCCAAGGACCTTTGTTACTTCTGAGACCTTCAGACCAGTCGTTCGCGATCCTGGTCCCACCTGCCCTGCCCTGCATGTTTGAGATGTTTCCCTGCTCCAACACACCCGATTCAAATAAGTGGGTCGTTATGTAGCTCTCTAGAAGCCTTGTAACAAACATGCATTTGAATCAGGTGTGTTGGAGCCAAGAAACCTCTAAAAACATGCAGGACAGGGGTTCCCTGAGGACAGGGTTAAGAACCACTGATCTAAAGCATGCTGGCCTGAGGACAAGGGTTGAGAACCACTGCCTTAGACCGTCTCAGTGCCCGCTGACTTGTTTAAGAACCATATCAACTGGTTCATGAGCCCAAATGCCCATTTGACATGATAAAGGCGTGTCCTCGTTCTGTGTCCTTGTTTGTGTGTGTGTGGGTGTGCAGTGAGATTCTGTTGTTGGTTAGGAAGAAGTTTCCGTAGTGTAGTGGTTATCACGTTCGCCTCACACGCGAAAGGTCCCCTGTTCGAGACCGGGCGGAAACATGTCCCCTTTTATCAGCAGTCTCGTAAATAATTGATGCATTGTCGACAGTTACAAGTTTGTTGGAGTACCCTGGTGCCACATGCTCCGTCGTTTTCTGTAGAGCTTGGTAAGGGTCCAATCAGGTCTAACGCATGCAGAGCAGGGAAACCTGAGGTCCAGGATTGGGAAAGGTTGCTTTGGACAATCTCATTTGTTGCTAGCTTGCTGAAGAAGAGTATCAACTAGTTCATGAGCCGAAATGCCCATGTCAAGATTTTAAATGTGTGTCCTCCTTGTTCTGTTTCCTTGTTACTTGCGTGTTTGTGTGTGCACTGGGCTTCTGTCTTTCAGGAGTTGGCAGTTTCTGTAGTGTAGCGGTTATCACGTTCGCTTAACACGCGAAAGGTCCCCGGTTCGAGACCGGGCGGAAACTTCTACATCTTTCCTCGGTTTTCGTCCAATGGCGATCCTCTCGAGAGTAGTTAATGTCCCATGTAGTCCCAATGTCCCAAGAAGTCCCATGATTCAGTGGAGTTGACATGTCATTCTTTGAAATGGGAAGTCAGCTACCCTGGTGCCACTTGTGCGCATTCGCCTTTTAAGCCGTTCCGTTGTTTCTACCAGTCGGTAGAATCCCGTTCAGCAAGATTACCATGAATGTCATGGGCCAAGGACCTTTGTTACTTCTGAGACCTTCAGACCAGTCGTTCGCGATCCTGGTCCCACCTGCCCTGCCCTGCATGTTTGAGATGTTTCCCTGCTCCAACACACCCGATTCAAATAAGTGGGTCGTTATGTAGCTCTCTAGAAGCCTTGTAACAAACATGCATTTGAATCAGGTGTGTTGGAGCCAAGAAACCTCTAAAAACATGCAGGACAGGGGTTCCCTGAGGACAGGGTTAAGAACCACTGATCTAAAGCATGCTGGCCTGAGGACAAGGGTTGAGAACCACTGCCTTAGACCGTCTCAGTGCCCGCTGACTTGTTTAAGAACCATATCAACTGGTTCATGAGCCCAAATGCCCATTTGACATGATAAAGGCGTGTCCTCGTTCTGTGTCCTTGTTTGTGTGTGTGTGGGTGTGCAGTGAGATTCTGTTGTTGGTTAGGAAGAAGTTTCCGTAGTGTAGTGGTTATCACGTTCGCCTCACACGCGAAAGGTCCCCTGTTCGAGACCGGGCGGAAACATGTCCCCTTTTATCAGCAGTCTCGTAAATAATTGATGCATTGTCAACAGTTACAAGTTTGTTGGAGTACCCTGGTGCCACATGCTCCGTCGTTTTCTGTAGAGCTTGGTAAGGGTCCAATCAGGTCTAACGCATGCAGAGCAGGGAAACCTGAGGTCCAGGATTGGGAAAGGTTGCTTTGGACAATCTCATTTGTTGCTAGCTTGCTGAAGAAGAGTATCAACTAGTTCATGAGCCGAAATGCCCATGTCAAGATTTTAAATGTGTGTCCTCCTTGTTCTGTTTCCTTGTTACTTGCGTGTTTGTGTGTGCACTGGGCTTCTGTCTTTCAGGAGTTGGCAGTTTCTGTAGTGTAGCGGTTATCACGTTCGCTTAACACGCGAAAGGTCCCCGGTTCGAGACCGGGCGGAAACTTCTACATCTTTCCTCGGTTTTCGTCCAATGGCGATCCTCTCGAGAGTAGTTAATGTCCCATGTAGTCCCAATGTCCCAAGAAGTCCCATGATTCAGTGGAGTTGACATGTCATTCTTTGAAATGGGAAGTCAGCTACCCTGGTGCCACTTGTGCGCATTCGCCTTTTAAGCCGTTCCGTTGTTTCTACCAGTCGGTAGAATCCCGTTCAGCAAGATTACCATGAATGTCATGGGCCAAGGACCTTTGTTACTTCTGAGACCTTCAGACCAGTCGTTCGCGATCCTGGTCCCACCTGCCCTGCCCTGCATGTTTGAGATGTTTCCCTGCTCCAACACACCAGATTCAAATAAGTGGGTCGTTATGTAGCTCTCTAGAAGCCTTGTAACAAACATGCATTTGAATCAGGTGTGTTGGAGCCAAGAAACCTCTAAAAACATGCAGGACAGGGGTTCCCTAAGGACAGGGTTAAGAACCACTGATCTAAAGCATGCTGGCCTGAGGACAAGGGTTGAGAACCACTGCCTTAGACCGTCTCAGTGCCCGCTGACTTGTTGAAGAACCATATCAACTGGTTCATGAGCCCAAATGCCCATTTGACATGATAAAGGCGTGTCCTCGTTCTGTGTCCTTGTTTGTGTGTGTGTGGGTGTGCAGTGAGATTCTGTTGTTGGTTAGGAAGAAGTTTCCGTAGTGTAGAGGTTATCAAGTTCGCCTCACACGCGAAAGGTCCCCTGTTCGAGACCGGGCGGAAACATGTCCCCTTTTATCAGCAGTCTCGTAAATAATTGATGCATTGTCGACAGTTACAAGTTTGTTGGAGTACCCTGGTGCCACATGCTCCGTCGTTTTCTCTAGAGCTTGGTAAGGGTCCAATCAGGTCTAACGCATGCAGAGCAGGGAAACCTGAGGTCCAGGATTGGGAAAGGTTGCTTTGGACAATCTCATTTGTTGCTAGCTTGCTGAAGAAGAGTATCAACTAGTTCATGAGCCGAAATGCCCATGTCAAGATTTTAAATGTGTGTCCTCCTTGTTCTGTTTCCTTGTTACTTGCGTGTTTGTGTGTGCACTGGGCTTCTGTCTTTCAGGAGTTGGCAGTTTCTGTAGTGTAGCGGTTATCACGTTCGCTTAACACGCGAAAGGTCCCTGGTTCGAGACCGGGCGGAAACTTCTACATCTTTCCTCGGTTTTCGTCCAATGGCGATCCTCTCGAGAGTAGTTAATGTCCCATGTAGTCCCAATGTCCCAAGAAGTCCCATGATTCAGTGGAGTTGACATGTCATTCTTTGAAATGGGAAGTCAGCTACCCTGGTGCCACTTGTGCGCATTCGCCTTTTAAGCCGTTCCGTTGTTTCTACCAGTCGGTAGAATCCCGTTCAGCAAGATTACCATGAATGTCATGGGCCAAGGACCTTTGTTACTTCTGAGACCTTCAGACCAGTCGTTCGCGATCCTGGTCCCACCTGCCCTGCCCTGCATGTTTGAGATGTTTCCCTGCTCCAACACACCCGATTCAAATAAGTGGGTCGTTATGTAGCTCTCTAGAAGCCTTGTAACAAACATGCATTTGAATCAGGTGTGTTGGAGCCAAGAAACCTCTAAAAACATGCAGGACAGGGGTTCACTGAGGACAGGGTTAAGAACCACTGATCTAAAGCATGCTGGCCTGAGGACAAGGGTTGAGAACCACTGCCTTAGACCGTCTCAGTGCCCGCTGACTTGTTTAAGAACCATATCAACTGGTTCATGAGCCCAAATGCCCATTTGACATGATAAAGGCGTGTCCTCGTTCTGTGTCCTTGTTTGTGTGTGTGTGGGTGTGCAGTGAGATTCTGTTGTTGGTTAGGAAGAAGTTTCCGTAGTGTAGTGGTTATCACGTTCGCCTCACACGCGAAAGGTCCCCTGTTCGAGACCGGGCGGAAACATGTCCCCTTTTATCAGCAGTCTCGTAAATAATTGATGCATTGTCGACAGTTACAAGTTTGTTGGAGTACCCTGGTGCCACATGCTCCGTCGTTTTCTGTAGAGCTTGGTAAGGGTCCAATCAGGTCTAACGCATGCAGAGCAGGGAAACCTGAGGTCCAGGATTGGGAAAGGTTGCTTGGACAATCTCATTTGTTGCTAGCTTGCTGAAGAAGAGTATCAACTAGTTCATGAGCCGAAATGCCCATGTCAAGATTTTAAATGTGTGTCCTTGTTCTGTTTCCTTGTTACTTGCGTGTTTGTGTGTGCACTGGGCTTCTGTCTTTCAGGATTCGGCAGTTTCCGTAGTGTAGCGGTTATCACATTCGCTTAACAGGCGAAAGGTCCCAGGTTCGAGACCGGGTGGAAACTTCTGCATCTTTCCTCGGTTTTCGTCCAATGGCGATCCTCTCGAGAGTAGTTAATGTCCCATGTAGTCCCAATGTCCCAAGAAGTCCCATGATTCAGTGGAGTTGACATGTTATTCTTTGAAATGGGAAGTCAGTGCCACTTGTGCGGATTCGCCTTTTAAGCCGTTCCGTTGTTTCTACCAGTCGGTAGAATCCCGTTCAGCAAGATTACCATGAATGTCATGGGCCAAGGACCTTTGTTACTTCTGAGACCTTCAGACCAGTCGTTCGCGATCCTGGTCCCACCTGCCCTGCCCTGCATGTTTGAGATGTTTCCCTGCTCCAACACACCCGATTCAAATAAGTGGGTCGTTATGTAGCTCTCTAGAAGCCTTGTAACAAACATGCATTTGAATCAGGTGTGTTGGAGCCAAGAAACCTCTAAAAACATGCAGGACAGGGGTTCCCTGAGGACAGGGTTAAGAACCACTGATCTAAAGCATGCTGGCCTGAGGACAAGGGTTGAGAACCACTGCCTTAGACCGTCTCAGTGCCCGCTGACTTGTTTAAGAACCATATCAACTGGTTCATGAGCCCAAATGCCCATTTGACATGATAAAGGCGTGTCCTCGTTCTGTGTCCTTGTTTGTGTGTGTGTGGGTGTGCAGTGAGATTCTGTTGTTGGTTAGGAAGAAGTTTCCGTAGTGTAGTGGTTATCACGTTCGCCTCACACGCGAAAGGTCCCCTGTTCGAGACCGGGCGGAAACATGTCCCCTTTTATCAGCAGTCTCGTAAATAATTGATGCATTGTCGACAGTTACAAGTTTGTTGGAGTACCCTGGTGCCACATGCTCCGTCGTTTTCTGTAGAGCTTGGTAAGGGTCCAATCAGGTCTAACGCATGCAGAGCAGGGAAACCTGAGGTCCAGGATTGGGAAAGGTTGCTTTGGACAATCTCATTTGTTGCTAGCTTGCTGAAGAAGAGTATCAACTAGTTCATGAGCCGAAATGCCCATGTCAAGATTTTAAATGTGTGTCCTCCTTGTTCTGTTTCCTTGTTACTTGCGTGTTTGTGTGTGCACTGGGCTTCTGTCTTTCAGGAGTTGGCAGTTTCTGTAGTGTAGCGGTTATCACGTTCGCTTAACACGCGAAAGGTCCCCGGTTCGAGACTGGGCGGAAACTTCTACATCTTTCCTCGGTTTTCGTCCAATGGCGATCCTCTCGAGAGTAGTTAATGTCCCATGTAGTCCCAATGTCCCAAGAAGTCCCATGATTCAGTGGAGTTGACATGTCATTCTTTGAAATGGGAAGTCAGCTACCCTGGTGCCACTTGTGCGCATTCGCCTTTTAAGCCGTTCCGTTGTTTCTACCAGTCGGTAGAATCCCGTTCAGCAAGATTACCATGAATGTCATGGGCCAAGGACCTTTGTTACTTCTGAGACCTTCAGACCAGTCGTTCGCGATCCTGGTCCCACCTGCCCTGCCCTGCATGTTTGAGATGTTTCCCTGCTCCAACACACCCGATTCAAATAAGTGGGTCGTTATGTAGCTCTCTAGAAGCCTTGTAACGAACATGCATTTGAATCAGGTGTGTTGGAGCCAAGAAACCTCTAAAAACATGCAGGACAGGGGTTCCTTGAGGACAGGGTTAAGAACCACTGATCTAAAGCATGCTGGCCTGAGGACAAGGGTTGAGAACCACTGCCTTAGACCGTCTCAGTGCCCGCTGACTTGTTGAAGAACCATATCAACTGGTTCATGAGCCCAAATGCCCATTTGACATAATAAAGGCGTGTCCTCGTTCTGTGTCCTTGTTTGTGTGTGTGGGGGTGTGCAGTGAGATTCTGTTGTTGGTTAGGAAGAAGTTTCCGTAGTGTAGTGGTTATCACGTTCACCTCACACGCGAAAGGTCCCCGGTTCGAGACCGGGCGGAAACATGTCCCCTTTTATCAGCAGTCTCGTAAATAATTGATGCATTGTCGACAGTTACAAGTTTGTTGGAGTACCCTGGTGCCACATGCTCCGTCGTTTTCTGTAGAGCTTGGTAAGGGTCCAATCAGGTCTAACGCATGCAGAGCAGGGAAACCTGAGGTCCAGGATTGGGAAAGGTTGCTTTGGACAATCTCATTTGTTGCTAGCTTGCTGAAGAAGAGTATCAACTAGTTCATGAGCCGAAATGCCCATGTCAAGATTTTAAATGTGTGTCCTTGTTCTGTTTCCTTGTTACTTGCGTGTTTGTGTGTGCACTGGGCTTCTGTCTTTCAGGAGTTGGCAGTTTCCGTAGTGTAGCGGTTATCACGTTCGCTTAACACGCGAAAGGTCCCCGATTCGAGACCGGGTGGAAACTTCTGCATCTTTCCTCGGTTTTCGTCCAATGGCGATCCTCTCGAGAGTAGTTAATGTCCCATGTAGTCCCAATGTCCCAAGAAGTCCCATGATTCAGTGGAGTTGACATGTCATTCTTTGAAATGGGAAGTCAGCTACCCTGGTGCCACTTGTGCGGATTCGCCTTTTAAGCCGTTCCGTTGTTTCTACCAGTCGGTAGAATCCCGTTCAGCAAGATTACCATGAATGTCATGGGCCAAGGACCTTTGTTACTTCTGAGACCTTCAGACCAGTCGTTCGCGATCCTGGTCCCACCTGCCCTGCCCTGCATGTTTGAGATGTTTCCCTGCTCCAACACACCCGATTCAAATAAGTGGGTCGTTATGTAGCTCTCTAGAAGCCTTGTAACGAACATGCATTTGAATCAGGTGTGTTGGAGCCAAGAAACCTCTAAAAACATGCAGGACAGGGGTTCCCTGAGGACAGGGTTAAGAACCACTGATCTAAAGCATGCTGGCCTGAGGACAAGGGTTGAGAACCACTGCCTTAGACCGTCTCAGTGCCCGCTGACTTGTTGAAGAACCATATCAACTGGTTCATGAGCCCAAATGCCCATTTGACATAATAAAGGCGTGTCCTCGTTCTGTGTCCTTGTTTGTGTGTGTGGGGGTGTGCAGTGAGATTCTGTTGTTGGTTAGGAAGAAGTTTCCGTAGTGTAGTGGTTATCACGTTCGCCTCACACGCGAAAGGTCCCCGGTTCGAGACCGGGCGGAAACATGTCCCCTTTTATCAGCAGTCTCGTAAATAATTGATGCATTGTCGACAGTTACAAGTTTGTTGGAGTACCCTGGTGCCACATGCTCCGTCGTTTTCTGTAGAGCTTGGTAAGGGTCCAATCAGGTCTAACGCATGCAGAGCAGGGAAACCTGAGGTCCAGGATTGGGAAAGGTTGCTTTGGACAATCTCATTTGTTGCTAGCTTGCTGAAGAAGAGTATCAACTAGTTCATGAGTCGAAATGCCCATGTCAAGATTTTAAATGTGTGTCCTTGTTCTGTTTCCTTGTTACTTGCGTGTTTGTGTGTGCACTGGGCTTCTGTCTTTCAGGATTTGGCAGTTTCCGTAGTGTAGCGGTTATCACATTCGCTTAACAGGCGAAAGGTCCCAGGTTCGAGACCGGGTGGAAACTTCTGCATCTTTCCTCGGTTTTCGTCCAATGGCGATCCTCTCGAGAGTAGTTAATGTCCCATGTAGTCCCAATGTCCCAAGAAGTCCCATGATTCAGTGGAGTTGACATGTCATTCTTTGAAATGGGAAGTCAGCTACCCTGGTGCCACTTGTGCGCATTCGCCTTTTAAGCCGTTCCGTTGTTTCTACCAGTCGGTAGAATCCCGTTCAGCAAGATTACCATGAATGTCATGGGCCAAGGACCTTTGTTACTTCTGAGACCTTCAGACCAGTCGTTCGCGATCCTGGTCCCACCTGCCCTGCCCTGCATGTTTGAGATGTTTCCCTGCTCCAACACACCCGATTCAAATAAGTGGGTCGTTATGTAGCTCTCTAGAAGCCTTGTAACGAACATGCATTTGAATCAGGTGTGTTGGAGCCAAGAAACCTCTAAAAACATGCAGGACAGGGGTTCCTTGAGGACAGGGTTAAGAACCACTGATCTAAAGCATGCTGGCCTGAGGACAAGGGTTGAGAACCACTGCCTTAGACCGTCTCAGTGCCCGCTGACTTGTTGAAGAACCATATCAACTGGTTCATGAGCCCAAATGCCCATTTGACATAATAAAGGCGTGTCCTCGTTCTGTGTCCTTGTTTGTGTGTGTGGGGGTGTGCAGTGAGATTCTGTTGTTGGTTAGGAAGAAGTTTCCGTAGTGTAGTGGTTATCACGTTCGCCTCACACGCGAAAGGTCCCCGGTTCGAGACCGGGCGGAAACATGTCCCCTTTTATCAGCAGTCTCGTAAATAATTGATGCATTGTCGACAGTTACAAGTTTGTTGGAGTACCCTGGTGCCACATGCTCCGTCGTTTTCTGTAGAGCTTGGTAAGGGTCCAATCAGGTCTAACGCATGCAGAGCAGGGAAACCTGAGGTCCAGGATTGGGAAAGGTTGCTTTGGACAATCTCATTTGTTGCTAGCTTGCTGAAGAAGAGTATCAACTAGTTCATGAGCCGAAATGCCCATGTCAAGATTTTAAATGTGTGTCCTTGTTCTGTTTCCTTGTTACTTGCGTGTTTGTGTGTGCACTGGGCTTCTGTCTTTCAGGAGTTGGCAGTTTCCGTAGTGTAGCGGTTATCACGTTCGCTTAACACGCGAAAGGTCCCCGATTCGAGACCGGGTGGAAACTTCTGCATCTTTCCTCGGTTTTCGTCCAATGGCGATCCTCTCGAGAGTAGTTAATGTCCCATGTAGTCCCAATGTCCCAAGAAGTCCCATGATTCAGTGGAGTTGACATGTCATTCTTTGAAATGGGAAGTCAGCTACCCTGGTGCCACTTGTGCGGATTCGCCTTTTAAGCCGTTCCGTTGTTTCTACCAGTCGGTAGAATCCCGTTCAGCAAGATTACCATGAATGTCATGGGCCAAGGACCTTTGTTACTTCTGAGACCTTCAGACCAGTCGTTCGCGATCCTGGTCCCACCTGCCCTGCCCTGCATGTTTGAGATGTTTCCCTGCTCCAACACACCCGATTCAAATAAGTGGGTCGTTATGTAGCTCTCTAGAAGCCTTGTAACGAACATGCATTTGAATCAGGTGTGTTGGAGCCAAGAAACCTCTAAAAACATGCAGGACAGGGGTTCCCTGAGGACAGGGTTAAGAACCACTGATCTAAAGCATGCTGGCCTGAGGACAAGGGTTGAGAACCACTGCCTTAGACCGTCTCAGTGCCCGCTGACTTGTTGAAGAACCATATCAACTGGTTCATGAGACCAAATGCCCATTTGACATAATAAAGGCGTGTCCTCGTTCTGTGTCCTTGTTTGTGTGTGTGGGGGTGTGCAGTGAGATTCTGTTGTTGGTTAGGAAGAAGTTTCCGTAGTGTAGTGGTTATCACGTTCGCCTCACACGCGAAAGGTCCCCGGTTCGAGACCGGGCGGAAACATGTCCCCTTTTATCAGCAGTCTCGTAAATAATTGATGCATTGTCGACAGTTCCAAGTTTGTTGGAGTACCCTGGTGCCACATGCTCCGTCGTTTTCTGTAGAGCTTGGTAAGGGTCCAATCAGGTCTAACGCATGCAGAGCAGGGAAACCTGAGGTCCAGGATTGGGAAAGGTTGCTTTGGACAATCTCATTTGTTGCTAGCTTGCTGAAGAAGAGTATCAACTAGTTCATGAGTCGAAATGCCCATGTCAAGATTTTAAATGTGTGTCCTTGTTCTGTTTCCTTGTTACTTGCGTGTTTGTGTGTGCACTGGGCTTCTGTCTTTCAGGATTTGGCAGTTTCCGTAGTGTAGCGGTTATCACATTCGCTTAACAGGCGAAAGGTCCCAGGTTCGAGACCGGGTGGAAACTTCTGCATCTTTCCTCGGTTTTCGTCCAATGGCGATCCTCTCGAGAGTAGTTAATGTCCCATGTAGTCCCAATGTCCCAAGAAGTCCCATGATTCAGTGGAGTTGACATGTTATTCTTTGAAATGGGAAGTCAGTGCCACTTGTGCGGATTCGCCTTTTAAGCCGTTCCGTTGTTTCTACCAGTCGGTAGAATCCCGTTCAGCAAGATTACCATGAATGTCATGGGCCAAGGACCTTTGTTACTTCTGAGACCTTCAGACCAGTCGTTCGCGATCCTGGTCCCACCTGCCCTGCCCTGCATGTTTGAGATGTTTCCCTGCTCCAACACACCCGATTCAAATAAGTGGGTCGTTATGTAGCTCTCTAGAAGCCTTGTAACGAACATGCATTTGAATCAGGTGTGTTGGAGCCAAGAAACCTCTAAAAACATGCAGGACAGGGGTTCCCTGAGGACAGGGTTAAGAACCACTGATCTAAAGCATGCTGGCCTGAGGACAAGGGTTGAGAACCACTGCCTTAGACCGTCTCAGTGCCCGCTGACTTGTTGAAGAACCATATCAACTGGTTCATGAGCCCAAATGCCCATTTGACATAATAAAGGCGTGTCCTCGTTCTGTGTCCTTGTTTGTGTGTGTGGGGGTGTGCAGTGAGATTCTGTTGTTGGTTAGGAAGAAGTTTCCGTAGTGTAGTGGTTATCACGTTCGCCTCACACGCGAAAGGTCCCCGGTTCGAGACCGGGCGGAAACATGTCCCCTTTTATCAGCAGTCTCGTAAATAATTGATGCATTGTCGACAGTTACAAGTTTGTTGGAGTACCCTGGTGCCACATGCTCCGTCGTTTTCTGTAGAGCTTGGTAAGGGTCCAATCAGGTCTAACGCATGCAGAGCAGGGAAACCTGAGGTCCAGGATTGGGAAAGGTTGCTTTGGACAATCTCATTTGTTGCTAGCTTGCTGAAGAAGAGTATCAACTAGTTCATGAGTCGAAATGCCCATGTCAAGATTTTAAATGTGTGTCCTTGTTCTGTTTCCTTGTTACTTGCGTGTTTGTGTGTGCACTGGGCTTCTGTCTTTCAGGATTTGGCAGTTTCCGTAGTGTAGCGGTTATCACATTCGCTTAACAGGCGAAAGGTCCCAGGTTCGAGACCGGGTGGAAACTTCTGCATCTTTCCTCGGTTTTCGTCCAATGGCGATCCTCTCGAGAGTAGTTAATGTCCCATGTAGTCCCAATGTCCCAAGAAGTCCCATGATTCAGTGGAGTTGACATGTTATTCTTTGAAATGGGAAGTCAGTGCCACTTGTGCGGATTCGCCTTTTAAGCCGTTCCGTTGTTTCTACCAGTCGGTAGAATCCCGTTCAGCAAGATTACCATGAATGTCATGGGCCAAGGACCTTTGTTACTTCTGAGACCTTCAGACCAGTCGTTCGCGATCCTGGTCCCACCTGCCCTGCCCTGCATGTTTGAGATGTTTCCCTGCTCCAACACACCCGATTCAAATAAGTGGGTCGTTATGTAGCTCTCTAGAAGCCTTGTAACGAACATGCATTTGAATCAGGTGTGTTGGAGCCAAGAAACCTCTAAAAACATGCAGGACAGGGGTTCCCTGAGGACAGGGTTAAGAACCACTGATCTAAAGCATGCTGGCCTGAGGACAAGGGTTGAGAACCACTGCCTTAGACCGTCTCAGTGCCCGCTGACTTGTTGAAGAACCATATCAACTGGTTCATGAGCCCAAATGCCCATTTGACATAATAAAGGCGTGTCCTCGTTCTGTGTCCTTGTTTGTGTGTGTGGGGGTGTGCAGTGAGATTCTGTTGTTGGTTAGGAAGAAGTTTCCGTAGTGTAGTGGTTATCACGTTCGCCTCACACGCGAAAGGTCCCCGGTTCGAGACCGGGCGGAAACATGTCCCCTTTTATCAGCAGTCTCGTAAATAATTGATGCATTGTCGACAGTTACAAGTTTGTTGGAGTACCCTGGTGCCACATGCTCCGTCGTTTTCTGTAGAGCTTGGTAAGGGTCCAATCAGGTCTAACACATGCAGAGCAGGGAAACCTGAGGTCCAGGATTGGGAAAGGTTGCTTTGGACAATCTCATTTGTTGCTAGCTTGCTGAAGAAGAGTATCAACTAGTTCATGAGTCGAAATGCCCATGTCAAGATTTTAAATGTGTGTCCTTGTTCTGTTTCCTTGTTACTTGCGTGTTTGTGTGTGCACTGGGCTTCTGTCTTTCAGGATTTGGCAGTTTCCGTAGTGTAGCGGTTATCACATTCGCTTAACAGGCGAAAGGTCCCAGGTTCGAGACCGGGTGGAAACTTCTGCATCTTTCCTCGGTTTTCGTCCAATGGCGATCCTCTCGAGAGTAGTTAATGTCCCATGTAGTCCCAATGTCCCAAGAAGTCCCATGATTCAGTGGAGTTGACATGTTATTCTTTGAAATGGGAAGTCAGTGCCACTTGTGCGGATTCGCCTTTTAAGCCGTTCCGTTGTTTCTACCAGTCGGTAGAATCCCGTTCAGCAAGATTACCATGAATGTCATGGGCCAAGGACCTTTGTTACTTCTGAGACCTTCAGACCAGTCGTTCGCGATCCTGGTCCCACCTGCCCTGCCCTGCATGTTTGAGATGTTTCCCTGCTCCAACACACCCGATTCAAATAAGTGGGTCGTTATGTAGCTCTCTAGAAGCCTTGTAACGAACATGCATTTGAATCAGGTGTGTTGGAGCCAAGAAACCTCTAAAAACATGCAGGACAGGGGTTCCCTGAGGACAGGGTTAAGAACCACTGATCTAAAGCATGCTGGCCTGAGGACAAGGGTTGAGAACCACTGCCTTAGACCGTCTCAGTGCCCGCTGACTTGTTGAAGAACCATATCAACTGGTTCATGAGCCCAAATGCCCATTTGACATAATAAAGGCGTGTCCTCGTTCTGTGTCCTTGTTTGTGTGTGTGGGGGTGTGCAGTGAGATTCTGTTGTTGGTTAGGAAGAAGTTTCAGTAGTGTAGTGGTTATCACGTTCGCCTCACACGCGAAAGGTCCCCGGTTCGAGACCGGGCGGAAACATGTCCCCTTTTATCAGCAGTCTCGTAAATAATTGATGCATTGTCGACAGTTACAAGTTTGTTGGAGTACCCTGGTGCCACATGCTCCGTCGTTTTCTGTAGAGCTTGGTAAGGGTCCAATCAGGTCTAACGCATGCAGAGCAGGGAAACCTGAGGTCCAGGATTGGGAAAGGTTGCTTTGGACAATCTCATTTGTTGCTAGCTTGCTGAAGAAGAGTATCAACTAGTTCATGAGCCGAAATGCCCATGTCATGATTTTAAATGTGTGTCCTTGTTCTGTTTCCTTGTTACTTGCGTGTTTGTGTGTGCACTGGGCTTCTGTCTTTCAGGAGTTGGCAGTTTCCGTAGTGTAGCGGTTATCACGTTCGCTTAACACGCGAAAGGTCCCCGATTCGAGACCGGGTGGAAACTTCTGCATCTTTCCTCGGTTTTCGTCCAATGGCGATCCTCTCGAGAGTAGTTAATGTCCCATGTAGTCCCAATGTCCCAAGAAGTCCCATGATTCAGTGGAGTTGACATGTCATTCTTTGAAATGGGAAGTCAGCTACCCTGGTGCCACTTGTGCGCATTCGCCTTTTAAGCCGTTCCGTTGTTTCTACCAGTCGGTAGAATCCCGTTCAGCAAGATTACCATGAATGTCATGGGCCAAGGACCTTTGTTACTTCTGAGACCTTCAGACCAGTCGTTCGCGATCCTGGTCCCACCTGCCCTGCCCTGCATGTTTGAGATGTTTCCCTGCTCCAACACACCCGATTCAAATAAGTGGGTCGTTATGTAGCTCTCTAGAAGCCTTGTAACGAACATGCATTTGAATCAGGTGTGTTGGAGCCAAGAAACCTCTAAAAACATGCAGGACAGGGGTTCCCTGAGGACAGGGTTAAGAACCACTGATCTAAAGCATGCTGGCCTGAGGACAAGGGTTGAGAACCACTGCCTTAGACCGTCTCAGTGCCCGCTGACTTGTTGAAGAACCATATCAACTGGTTCATGAGCCCAAATGCCCATTTGACATAATAAAGGCGTGTCCTCGTTCTGTGTCCTTGTTTGTGTGTGTGGGGGTGTGCAGTGAGATTCTGTTGTTGGTTAGGAAGAAGTTTCCGTAGTGTAGTGGTTATCACGTTCGCCTCACACGCGAAAGGTCCCCGGTTCGAGACCGGGCGGAAACATGTCCCCTTTTATCAGCAGTCTCGTAAATAATTGATGCATTGTCGACAGTTACAAGTTTGTTGGAGTACCCTGGTGCCACATGCTCCGTCGTTTTCTGTAGAGCTTGGTAAGGGTCCAATCAGGTCTAACGCATGCAGAGCAGGGAAACCTGAGGTCCAGGATTGGGAAATGTTGCTTTGGACAATCTCATTTGTTGCTAGCTTGCTGAAGAAGAGTATCAACTAGTTCATGAGTCGAAATGCCCATGTCAAGATTTTAAATGTGTGTCCTTGTTCTGTTTCCTTGTTACTTGCGTGTTTGTGTGTGCACTGGGCTTCTGTCTTTCAGGATTTGGCAGTTTCCGTAGTGTAGCGGTTATCACATTCGCTTAACAGGCGAAAGGTCCCAGGTTCGAGACCGGGTGGAAACTTCTGCATCTTTCCTCGGTTTTCGTCCAATGGCGATCCTCTCGAGAGTAGTTAATGTCCCATGTAGTCCCAATGTCCCAAGAAGTCCCATGATTCAGTGGAGTTGACATGTCATTCTTTGAAATGGGAAGTCAGCTACCCTGGTGCCACTTGTGCGGATTCGCCTTTTAAGCCGTTCCGTTGTTTCTACCAGTCGGTAGAATCCCGTTCAGCAAGATTACCATGAATGTCATGGGCCAAGGACCTTTGTTACTTCTGAGACCTTCAGACCAGTCGTTCGCGATCCTGGTCCCACCTGCCCTGCCCTGCATGTTTGAGATGTTTCCCTGCTCCAACACACCCGATTCAAATAAGTGGGTCGTTATGTAGCTCTCTAGAAGCCTTGTAACGAACATGCATTTGAATCAGGTGTGTTGGAGCCAAGAAACCTCTAAAAACATGCAGGACAGGGGTTCCCTGAGGACAGGGTTAAGAACCACTGATCTAAAGCATGCTGGCCTGAGGACAAGGGTTGAGAACCACTGCCTTAGACCGTCTCAGTGCCCGCTGACTTGTTGAAGAACCATATCAACTGGTTCATGAGCCCAAATGCCCATTTGACATAATAAAGGCGTGTCCTCGTTCTGTGTCCTTGTTTGTGTGTGTGGGGGTGTGCAGTGAGATTCTGTTGTTGGTTAGGAAGAAGTTTCTGTAGTGTAGTGGTTATCACGTTCGCCTCACACGCGAAAGGTCCCCGGTTCGAGACCGGGCGGAAACATGTCCCCTTTTATCAGCAGTCTCGTAAATAATTGATGCATTGTCGACAGTTACAAGTTTGTTGGAGTACCCTGGTGCCACATGCTCCGTCGTTTTCTGTAGAGCTTGGTAAGGGTCCAATCAGGTCTAACGCATGCAGAGCAGGGAAACCTGAGGTCCAGGATTGGGAAAGGTTGCTTTGGACAATCTCATTTGTTGCTAGCTTGCTGAAGAAGAGTATCAACTAGTTCATGAGCCGAAATGCCCATGTCAAGATTTTAAATGTGTGTCCTTGTTCTGTTTCCTTGTTACTTGCGTGTTTGTGTGTGCACTGGGCTTCTGTCTTTCAGGAGTTGGCAGTTTCCGTAGTGTAGCGGTTATCACGTTCGCTTAACACGCGAAAGGTCCCCGATTCGAGACCGGGTGGAAACTTCTGCATCTTTCCTCGGTTTTCGTCCAATGGCGATCCTCTCGAGAGTAGTTAATGTCCCATGTAGTCCCAATGTCCCAAGAAGTCCCATGATTCAGTGGAGTTGACATGTCATTCTTTGAAATGGGAAGTCAGCTACCCTGGTGCCACTTGTGCGCATTCGCCTTTTAAGCCGTTCCGTTGTTTCTACCAGTCGGTAGAATCCCGTTCAGCAAGATTACCATGAATGTCATGGGCCAAGGACCTTTGTTACTTCTGAGACCTTCAGACCAGTCGTTCGCGATCCTGGTCCCACCTGCCCTGCCCTGCATGTTTGAGATGTTTCCCTGCTCCAACACACCCGATTCAAATAAGTGGGTCGTTATGTAGCTCTCTAAAAGCCTTGTAACGAACATGCATTTGAATCAGGTGTGTTGGAGCCAAGAAACCTCTAAAAACATGCAGGACAGGGGTTCCCTGAGGACAGGGTTAAGAACCACTGATCTAAAGCATGCTGGCCTGAGGACAAGGGTTGAGAACCACTGCCTTAGACCGTCTCAGTGCCCGCTGACTTGTTGAAGAACCATATCAACTGGTTCATGAGCCCAAATGCCCATTTGACATAATAAAGGCGTGTCCTCGTTCTGTGTCCTTGTTTGTGTGTGTGGGGGTGTGCAGTGAGATTCTGTTGTTGGTTAGGAAGAAGTTTCCGTAGTGTAGTGGTTATCACGTTCGCCTCACACGCGAAAGGTCCCCGGTTCGAGACCGGGGGGAAACATGTCCCCTTTTATCAGCAGTCTCGTAAATAATTGATGCATTGTCGACAGTTACAAGTTTGTTGGAGTACCCTGGTGCCACATGCTCCGTCGTTTTCTGTAGAGCTTGGTAAGGGTCCAATCAGGTCTAACGCATGCAGAGCAGGGAAACCTGAGGTCCAGGATTGGGAAAGGTTGCTTTGGACAATCTCATTTGTTGCTAGCTTGCTGAAGAAGAGTATCAACTAGTTCATGAGTCGAAATGCCCATGTCAAGATTTTAAATGTGTGTCCTTGTTCTGTTTCCTTGTTACTTGCGTGTTTGTGTGTGCACTGGGCTTCTGTCTTTCAGGATTTGGCAGTTTCCGTAGTGTAGCGGTTATCACATTCGCTTAACAGGCGAAAGGTCCCAGGTTCGAGACCGGGTGGAAACTTCTGCATCTTTCCTCGGTTTTCGTCCAATGGCGATCCTCTCGAGAGTAGTTAATGTCCCATGTAGTCCCAATGTCCCAAGAAGTCCCATGATTCAGTGGAGTTGACATGTTATTCTTTGAAATGGGAAGTCAGTGCCACTTGTGCGGATTCGCCTTTTAAGCCGTTCCGTTGTTTCTACCAGTCGGTAGAATCCCGTTCAGCAAGATTACCATGAATGTCATGGGCCAAGGACCTTTGTTACTTCTGAGACCTTCAGACCAGTCGTTCGCGATCCTGGTCCCACCTGCCCTGCCCTGCATGTTTGAGATGTTTCCCTGCTCCAACACACCCGATTCAAATAAGTGGGTCGTTATGTAGCTCTCTAGAAGCCTTGTAACGAACATGCATTTGAATCAGGTGTGTTGGAGCCAAGAAACCTCTAAAAACATGCAGGACAGGGGTTCCCTGAGGACAGGGTTAAGAACCACTGATCTAAAGCATGCTGGCCTGAGGACAAGGGTTGAGAACCACTGCCTTAGACCGTCTCAGTGCCCGCTGACTTGTTGAAGAACCATATCAACTGGTTCATGAGCCCAAATGCCCATTTGACATAATAAAGGCGTGTCCTCGTTCTGTGTCCTTGTTTGTGTGTGTGGGGGTGTGCAGTGAGATTCTGTTGTTGGTTAGGAAGAAGTTTCCGTAGTGTAGTGGTTATCACGTTCGCCTCACACGCGAAAGGTCCCCGGTTCGAGACCGGGCGGAAACATGTCCCCTTTTATCAGCAGTCTCGTAAATAATTGATGCATTGTCGACAGTTACAAGTTTGTTGGAGTACCCTGGTGCCACATGCTCCGTCGTTTTCTGTAGAGCTTGGTAAGGGTCCAATCAGGTCTAACGCATGCAGAGCAGGGAAACCTGAGGTCCAGGATTGGGAAAGGTTGCTTTGGACAATCTCATTTGTTGCTAGCTTGCTGAAGAAGAGTATCAACTAGTTCATGAGTCGAAATGCCCATGTCAAGATTTTAAATGTGTGTCCTTGTTCTGTTTCCTTGTTACTTGCGTGTTTGTGTGTGCACTGGGCTTCTGTCTTTCAGGATTTGGCAGTTTCCGTAGTGTAGCGGTTATCACATTCGCTTAACAGGCGAAAGGTCCCAGGTTCGAGACCGGGTGGAAACTTCTGCATCTTTCCTCGGTTTTCGTCCAATGGCGATCCTCTCGAGAGTAGTTAATGTCCCATGTAGTCCCAATGTCCCAAGAAGTCCCATGATTCAGTGGAGTTGACATGTTATTCTTTGAAATGGGAAGTCAGTGCCACTTGTGCGGATTCGCCTTTTAAGCCGTTCCGTTGTTTCTACCAGTCGGTAGAATCCCGTTCAGCAAGATTACCATGAATGTCATGGGCCAAGGACCTTTGTTACTTCTGAGACCTTCAGACCAGTCGTTCGCGATCCTGGTCCCACCTGCCCTGCCCTGCATGTTTGAGATGTTTCCCTGCTCCAACACACCCGATTCAAATAAGTGGGTCGTTATGTAGCTCTCTAGAAGCCTTGTAACGAACATGCATTTGAATCAGGTGTGTTGGAGCCAAGAAACCTCTAAAAACATGCAGGACAGGGGTTCCCTGAGGACAGGGTTAAGAACCACTGATCTAAAGCATGCTGGCCTGAGGACAAGGGTTGAGAACCACTGCCTTAGACCGTCTCAGTGCCCGCTGACTTGTTGAAGAACCATATCAACTGGTTCATGAGCCCAAATGCCCATTTGACATAATAAAGGCGTGTCCTCGTTCTGTGTCCTTGTTTGTGTGTGTGGGGGTGTGCAGTGAGATTCTGTTGTTGGTTAGGAAGAAGTTTCCGTAGTGTAGTGGTTATCACGTTCGCCTCACACGCGAAAGGTCCCCGGTTCGAGACCGGGCGGAAACATGTCCCCTTTTATCAGCAGTCTCGTAAATAATTGATGCATTGTCGACAGTTACAAGTTTGTTGGAGTACCCTGGTGCCACATGCTCCGTCGTTTTCTGTAGAGCTTGGTAAGGGTCCAATCAGGTCTAACGCATGCAGAGCAGGGAAACCTGAGGTCCAGGATTGGGAAAGGTTGCTTTGGACAATCTCATTTGTTGCTAGCTTGCTGAAGAAGAGTATCAACTAGTTCATGAGCCGAAATGCCCATGTCAAGATTTTAAATGTGTGTCCTTGTTCTGTTTCCTTGTTACTTGCGTGTTTGTGTGTGCACTGGGCTTCTGTCTTTCAGGAGTTGGCAGTTTCCGTAGTGTAGCGGTTATCACGTTCGCTTAACACGCGAAAGGTCCCCGATTCGAGACCGGGTGGAAACTTCTGCATCTTTCCTCGGTTTTCGTCCAATGGCGATCCTCTCGAGAGTAGTTAATGTCCCATGTAGTCCCAATGTCCCAAGAAGTCCCATGATTCAGTGGAGTTGACATGTCATTCTTTGAAATGGGAAGTCAGCTACCCTGGTGCCACTTGTGCGGATTCGCCTTTTAAGCCGTTCCGTTGTTTCTACCAGTCGGTAGAATCCCGTTCAGCAAGATTACCATGAATGTCATGGGCCAAGGACCTTTGTTACTTCTGAGACCTTCAGACCAGTCGTTCGCGATCCTGGTCCCACCTGCCCTGCATGTTTGAGATGTTTCCCTGCTCCAACACACCCGATTCAAATAAGTGGGTCGTTATGTAGCTCTCTAGAAGCCTTGTAACGAACATGCATTTGAATCAGGTGTGTTGGAGCCAAGAAACCTCTAAAAACATGCAGGACAGGGGTTCCCTGAGGACAGGGTTAAGAACCACTGATCTAAAGCATGCTGGCCTGAGGACAAGGGTTGAGAACCACTGCCTTAGACCGTCTCAGTGCCCGCTGACTTGTTGAAGAACCATATCAACTGGTTCATGAGCCCAAATGCCCATTTGACATAATAAAGGCGTGTCCTCGTTCTGTGTCCTTGTTTGTGTGTGTGGGGGTGTGCAGTGAGATTCTGTTGTTGGTTAGGAAGAAGTTTCTGTAGTGTAGTGGTTATCACGTTCGCCTCACACGCGAAAGGTCCCCGGTTCGAGACCGGGCGGAAACATGTCCCCTTTTATCAGCAGTCTCGTAAATAATTGATGCATTGTCGACAGTTACAAGTTTGTTGGAGTACCCTGGTGCCACATGCTCCGTCGTTTTCTGTAGAGCTTGGTAAGGGTCCAATCAGGTCTAACGCATGCAGAGCAGGGAAACCTGAGGTCCAGGATTGGGAAAGGTTGCTTTGGACAATCTCATTTGTTGCTAGCTTGCTGAAGAAGAGTATCAACTAGTTCATGAGCCGAAATGCCCATGTCAAGATTTTAAATGTGTGTCCTTGTTCTGTTTCCTTGTTACTTGCGTGTTTGTGTGTGCACTGGGCTTCTGTCTTTCAGGAGTTGGCAGTTTCCGTAGTGTAGCGGTTATCACGTTCGCTTAACACGCGAAAGGTCCCCGATTCGAGACCGGGTGGAAACTTCTGCATCTTTCCTCGGTTTTCGTCCAATGGCGATCCTCTCGAGAGTAGTTAATGTCCCATGTAGTCCCAATGTCCCAAGAAGTCCCATGATTCAGTGGAGTTGACATGTCATTCTTTGAAATGGGAAGTCAGCTACCCTGGTGCCACTTGTGCGCATTCGCCTTTTAAGCCGTTCCGTTGTTTCTACCAGTCGGTAGAATCCCGTTCAGCAAGATTACCATGAATGTCATGGGCCAAGGACCTTTGTTACTTCTGAGACCTTCAGACCAGTCGTTCGCGATCCTGGTCCCACCTGCCCTGCCCTGCATGTTTGAGATGTTTCCCTGCTCCAACACACCCGATTCAAATAAGTGGGTCGTTATGTAGCTCTCTAAAAGCCTTGTAACGAACATGCATTTGAATCAGGTGTGTTGGAGCCAAGAAACCTCTAAAAACATGCAGGACAGGGGTTCCCTGAGGACAGGGTTAAGAACCACTGATCTAAAGCATGCTGGCCTGAGGACAAGGGTTGAGAACCACTGCCTTAGACCGTCTCAGTGCCCGCTGACTTGTTGAAGAACCATATCAACTGGTTCATGAGCCCAAATGCCCATTTGACATAATAAAGGCGTGTCCTCGTTCTGTGTCCTTGTTTGTGTGTGTGGGGGTGTGCAGTGAGATTCTGTTGTTGGTTAGGAAGAAGTTTCCGTAGTGTAGTGGTTATCACGTTCGCCTCACACGCGAAAGGTCCCCGGTTCGAGACCGGGCGGAAACATGTCCCCTTTTATCAGCAGTCTCGTAAATAATTGATGCATTGTCGACAGTTACAAGTTTGTTGGAGTACCCTGGTGCCACATGCTCCGTCGTTTTCTGTAGAGCTTGGTAAGGGTCCAATCAGGTCTAACGCATGCAGAGCAGGGAAACCTGAGGTCCAGGATTGGGAAAGGTTGCTTTGGACAATCTCATTTGTTGCTAGCTTGCTGAAGAAGAGTATCAACTAGTTCATGAGTCGAAATGCCCATGTCAAGATTTTAAATGTGTGTCCTTGTTCTGTTTCCTTGTTACTTGCGTGTTTGTGTGTGCACTGGGCTTCTGTCTTTCAGGATTTGGCAGTTTCCGTAGTGTAGCGGTTATCACATTCGCTTAACAGGCGAAAGGTCCCAGGTTCGAGACCGGGTGGAAACTTCTGCATCTTTCCTCGGTTTTCGTCCAATGGCGATCCTCTCGAGAGTAGTTAATGTCCCATGTAGTCCCAATGTCCCAAGAAGTCCCATGATTCAGTGGAGTTGACATGTTATTCTTTGAAATGGGAAGTCAGTGCCACTTGTGCGGATTCGCCTTTTAAGCCGTTCCGTTGTTTCTACCAGTCGGTAGAATCCCGTTCAGCAAGATTACCATGAATGTCATGGGCCAAGGACCTTTGTTACTTCTGAGACCTTCAGACCAGTCGTTCGCGATCCTGGTCCCACCTGCCCTGCCCTGCATGTTTGAGATGTTTCCCTGCTCCAACACACCCGATTCAAATAAGTGGGTCGTTATGTAGCTCTCTAGAAGCCTTGTAACGAACATGCATTTGAATCAGGTGTGTTGGAGCCAAGAAACCTCTAAAAACATGCAGGACAGGGGTTCCCTGAGGACAGGGTTAAGAACCACTGATCTAAAGCATGCTGGCCTGAGGACAAGGGTTGAGAACCACTGCCTTAGACCGTCTCAGTGCCCGCTGACTTGTTGAAGAACCATATCAACTGGTTCATGAGCCCAAATGCCCATTTGACATAATAAAGGCGTGTCCTCGTTCTGTGTCCTTGTTTGTGTGTGTGGGGGTGTGCAGTGAGATTCTGTTGTTGGTTAGGAAGAAGTTTCCGTAGTGTAGTGGTTATCACGTTCGCCTCACACGCGAAAGGTCCCCGGTTCGAGACCGGGCGGAAACATGTCCCCTTTTATCAGCAGTCTCGTAAATAATTGATGCATTGTCGACAGTTACAAGTTTGTTGGAGTACCCTGGTGCCACATGCTCCGTCGTTTTCTGTAGAGCTTGGTAAGGGTCCAATCAGGTCTAACGCATGCAGAGCAGGGAAACCTGAGGTCCAGGATTGGGAAAGGTTGCTTTGGACAATCTCATTTGTTGCTAGCTTGCTGAAGAAGAGTATCAACTAGTTCATGAGCCGAAATGCCCATGTCAAGATTTTAAATGTGTGTCCTTGTTCTGTTTCCTTGTTACTTGCGTGTTTGTGTGTGCACTGGGCTTCTGTCTTTCAGGATTTGGCAGTTTCCGTAGTTTAGCGGTTATCACATTCGCTTAACAGGCGAAAGGTCCCAGGTTCGAGACCGGGTGGAAACTTCTGCATCTTTCCTCGGTTTTCGTCCAATGGCGATCCTCTCGAGAGTAGTTAATGTCCCATGTAGTCCCAATGTCCCAAGAAGTCCCATGATTCAGTGGAGTTGACATGTTATTCTTTGAAATGGGAAGTCAGTGCCACTTGTGCGGATTCGCCTTTTAAGCCGTTCCGTTGTTTCTACCAGTCGGTAGAATCCCGTTCAGCAAGATTACCATGAATGTCATGGGCCAAGGACCTTTGTTACTTCTGAGACCTTCAGACCAGTCGTTCGCGATCCTGGTCCCACCTGCCCTGCCCTGCATGTTTGAGATGTTTCCCTGCTCCAACACACCCGATTCAAATAAGTGGGTCGTTATGTAGCTCTCTAGAAGCCTTGTAACGAACATGCATTTGAATCAGGTGTGTTGGAGCCAAGAAACCTCTAAAAACATGCAGGACAGGGGTTCCCTGAGGACAGGGTTAAGAACCACTGATCTAAAGCATGCTGGCCTGAGGACAAGGGTTGAGAACCACTGCCTTAGACCGTCTCAGTGCCCGCTGACTTGTTGAAGAACCATATCAACTGGTTCATGAGCCCAAATGCCCATTTGACATAATAAAGGCGTGTCCTCGTTCTGTGTCCTTGTTTGTGTGTGTGGGGGTGTGCAGTGAGATTCTGTTGTTGGTTAGGAAGAAGTTTCCGTAGTGTAGTGGTTATCACGTTCGCCTCACACGCGAAAGGTCCCCGGTTCGAGACCGGGGGGAAACATGTCCCCTTTTATCAGCAGTCTCGTAAATAATTGATGCATTGTCGACAGTTACAAGTTTGTTGGAGTACCCTGGTGCCACATGCTCCGTCGTTTTCTGTAGAGCTTGGTAAGGGTCCAATCAGGTCTAACGCATGCAGAGCAGGGAAACCTGAGGTCCAGGATTGGGAAAGGTTGCTTTGGACAATCTCATTTGTTGCTAGCTTGCTGAAGAAGAGTATCAACTAGTTCATGAGTCGAAATGCCCATGTCAAGATTTTAAATGTGTGTCCTTGTTCTGTTTCCTTGTTACTTGCGTGTTTGTGTGTGCACTGGGCTTCTGTCTTTCAGGATTTGGCAGTTTCCGTAGTGTAGCGGTTATCACATTCGCTTAACAGGCGAAAGGTCCCAGGTTCGAGACCGGGTGGAAACTTCTGCATCTTTCCTCGGTTTTCGTCCAATGGCGATCCTCTCGAGAGTAGTTAATGTCCCATGTAGTCCCAATGTCCCAAGAAGTCCCATGATTCAGTGGAGTTGACATGTTATTCTTTGAAATGGGAAGTCAGTGCCACTTGTGCGGATTCGCCTTTTAAGCCGTTCCGTTGTTTCTACCAGTCGGTAGAATCCCGTTCAGCAAGATTACCATGAATGTCATGGGCCAAGGACCTTTGTTACTTCTGAGACCTTCAGACCAGTCGTTCGCGATCCTGGTCCCACCTGCCCTGCCCTGCATGTTTGAGATGTTTCCCTGCTCCAACACACCCGATTCAAATAAGTGGGTCGTTATGTAGCTCTCTAGAAGCCTTGTAACGAACATGCATTTGAATCAGGTGTGTTGGAGCCAAGAAACCTCTAAAAACATGCAGGACAGGGGTTCCCTGAGGACAGGGTTAAGAACCACTGATCTAAAGCATGCTGGCCTGAGGACAAGGGTTGAGAACCACTGCCTTAGACCGTCTCAGTGCCCGCTGACTTGTTGAAGAACCATATCAACTGGTTCATGAGCCCAAATGCCCATTTGACATAATAAAGGCGTGTCCTCGTTCTGTGTCCTTGTTTGTGTGTGTGGGGGTGTGCAGTGAGATTCTGTTGTTGGTTAGGAAGAAGTTTCCGTAGTGTAGTGGTTATCACGTTCGCCTCACACGCGAAAGGTCCCCGGTTCGAGACCGGGGGGAAACATGTCCCCTTTTATCAGCAGTCTCGTAAATAATTGATGCATTGTCGACAGTTACAAGTTTGTTGGAGTACCCTGGTGCCACATGCTCCGTCGTTTTCTGTAGAGCTTGGTAAGGGTCCAATCAGGTCTAACGCATGCAGAGCAGGGAAACCTGAGGTCCAGGATTGGGAAAGGTTGCTTTGGACAATCTCATTTGTTGCTAGCTTGCTGAAGAAGAGTATCAACTAGTTCATGAGTCGAAATGCCCATGTCAAGATTTTAAATGTGTGTCCTTGTTCTGTTTCCTTGTTACTTGCGTGTTTGTGTGTGCACTGGGCTTCTGTCTTTCAGGATTTGGCAGTTTCCGTAGTGTAGCGGTTATCACATTCGCTTAACAGGCGAAAGGTCCCAGGTTCGAGACCGGGTGGAAACTTCTGCATCTTTCCTCGGTTTTCGTCCAATGGCGATCCTCTCGAGAGTAGTTAATGTCCCATGTAGTCCCAATGTCCCAAGAAGTCCCATGATTCAGTGGAGTTGACATGTTATTCTTTGAAATGGGAAGTCAGTGCCACTTGTGCGGATTCGCCTTTTAAGCCGTTCCGTTGTTTCTACCAGTCGGTAGAATCCCGTTCAGCAAGATTACCATGAATGTCATGGGCCAAGGACCTTTGTTACTTCTGAGACCTTCAGACCAGTCGTTCGCGATCCTGGTCCCACCTGCCCTGCCCTGCATGTTTGAGATGTTTCCCTGCTCCAACACACCCGATTCAAATAAGTGGGTCGTTATGTAGCTCTCTAGAAGCCTTGTAACGAACATGCATTTGAATCAGGTGTGTTGGAGCCAAGAAACCTCTAAAAACATGCAGGACAGGGGTTCCCTGAGGACAGGGTTAAGAACCACTGATCTAAAGCATGCTGGCCTGAGGACAAGGGTTGAGAACCACTGCCTTAGACCGTCTCAGTGCCCGCTGACTTGTTGAAGAACCATATCAACTGGTTCATGAGCCCAAATGCCCATTTGACATAATAAAGGCGTGTCCTCGTTCTGTGTCCTTGTTTGTGTGTGTGGGGGTGTGCAGTGAGATTCTGTTGTTGGTTAGGAAGAAGTTTCCGTAGTGTAGTGGTTATCACGTTCGCCTCACACGCGAAAGGTCCCCGGTTCGAGACCGGGCGGAAACATGTCCCCTTTTATCAGCAGTCTCGTAAATAATTGATGCATTGTCGACAGTTACAAGTTTGTTGGAGTACCCTGGTGCCACATGCTCCGTCGTTTTCTGTAGAGCTTGGTAAGGGTCCAATCAGGTCTAACGCATGCAGAGCAGGGAAACCTGAGGTCCAGGATTGGGAAAGGTTGCTTTGGACAATCTCATTTGTTGCTAGCTTGCTGAAGAAGAGTATCAACTAGTTCATGAGCCGAAATGCCCATGTCAAGATTTTAAATGTGTGTCCTTGTTCTGTTTCCTTGTTACTTGCGTGTTTGTGTGTGCACTGGGCTTCTGTCTTTCAGGAGTTGGCAGTTTCCGTAGTGTAGCGGTTATCACGTTCGCTTAACACGCGAAAGGTCCCCGATTCGAGACCGGGTGGAAACTTCTGCATCTTTCCTCGGTTTTCGTCCAATGGCGATCCTCTCGAGAGTAGTTAATGTCCCATGTAGTCCCAATGTCCCAAGAAGTCCCATGATTCAGTGGAGTTGACATGTCATTCTTTGAAATGGGAAGTCAGCTACCCTGGTGCCACTTGTGCGGATTCGCCTTTTAAGCCGTTCCGTTGTTTCTACCAGTCGGTAGAATCCCGTTCAGCAAGATTACCATGAATGTCATGGGCCAAGGACCTTTGTTACTTCTGAGACCTTCAGACCAGTCGTTCGCGATCCTGGTCCCACCTGCCCTGCCCTGCATGTTTGAGATGTTTCCCTGCTCCAACACACCCGATTCAAATAAGTGGGTCGTTATGTAGCTCTCTAGAAGCCTTGTAACGAACATGCATTTGAATCAGGTGTGTTGGAGCCAAGAAACCTCTAAAAACATGCAGGACAGGGGTTCCCTGAGGACAGGGTTAAGAACCACTGATCTAAAGCATGCTGGCCTGAGGACAAGGGTTGAGAACCACTGCCTTAGACCGTCTCAGTGCCCGCTGACTTGTTGAAGAACCATATCAACTGGTTCATGAGCCCAAATGCCCATTTGACATAATAAAGGCGTGTCCTCGTTCTGTGTCCTTGTTTGTGTGTGTGGGGGTGTGCAGTGAGATTCTGTTGTTGGTTAGGAAGAAGTTTCCGTAGTGTAGTGGTTATCACGTTCGCCTCACACGCGAAAGGTCCCCGGTTCGAGACCGGGCGGAAACATGTCCCCTTTTATCAGCAGTCTCGTAAATAATTGATGCATTGTCGACAGTTACAAGTTTGTTGGAGTACCCTGGTGCCACATGCTCCGTCGTTTTCTGTAGAGCTTGGTAAGGGTCCAATCAGGTCTAACGCATGCAGAGCAGGGAAACCTGAGGTCCAGGATTGGGAAAGGTTGCTTTGGACAATCTCATTTGTTGCTAGCTTGCTGAAGAAGAGTATCAACTAGTTCATGAGTCGAAATGCCCATGTCAAGATTTTAAATGTGTGTCCTTGTTCTGTTTCCTTGTTACTTGCGTGTTTGTGTGTGCACTGGGCTTCTGTCTTTCAGGATTTGGCAGTTTCCGTAGTGTAGCGGTTATCACATTCGCTTAACAGGCGAAAGGTCCCAGGTTCGAGACCGGGTGGAAACTTCTGCATCTTTCCTCGGTTTTCGTCCAATGGCGATCCTCTCGAGAGTAGTTAATGTCCCATGTAGTCCCAATGTCCCAAGAAGTCCCATGATTCAGTGGAGTTGACATGTTATTCTTTGAAATGGGAAGTCAGTGCCACTTGTGCGGATTCGCCTTTTAAGCCGTTCCGTTGTTTCTACCAGTCGGTAGAATCCCGTTCAGCAAGATTACCATGAATGTCATGGGCCAAGGACCTTTGTTACTTCTGAGACCTTCAGACCAGTCGTTCGCGATCCTGGTCCCACCTGCCCTGCCCTGCATGTTTGAGATGTTTCCCTGCTCCAACACACCCGATTCAAATAAGTGGGTCGTTATGTAGCTCTCTAGAAGCCTTGTAACGAACATGCATTTGAATCAGGTGTGTTGGAGCCAAGAAACCTCTAAAAACATGCAGGACAGGGGTTCCCTGAGGACAGGGTTAAGAACCACTGATCTAAAGCATGCTGGCCTGAGGACAAGGGTTGAGAACCACTGCCTTAGACCGTCTCAGTGCCCGCTGACTTGTTGAAGAACCATATCAACTGGTTCATGAGCCCAAATGCCCATTTGACATAATAAAGGCGTGTCCTCGTTCTGTGTCCTTGTTTGTGTGTGTGGGGGTGTGCAGTGAGATTCTGTTGTTGGTTAGGAAGAAGTTTCTGTAGTGTAGTGGTTATCACGTTCGCCTCACACGCGAAAGGTCCCCGGTTCGAGACCGGGCGGAAACATGTCCCCTTTTATCAGCAGTCTCGTAAATAATTGATGCATTGTCGACAGTTACAAGTTTGTTGGAGTACCCTGGTGCCACATGCTCCGTCGTTTTCTGTAGAGCTTGGTAAGGGTCCAATCAGGTCTAACGCATGCAGAGCAGGGAAACCTGAGGTCCAGGATTGGGAAAGGTTGCTTTGGACAATCTCATTTGTTGCTAGCTTGCTGAAGAAGAGTATCAACTAGTTCATGAGTCGAAATGCCCATGTCAAGATTTTAAATGTGTGTCCTTGTTCTGTTTCCTTGTTACTTGCGTGTTTGTGTGTGCACTGGGCTTCTGTCTTTCAGGATTTGGCAGTTTCCGTAGTGTAGCGGTTATCACATTCGCTTAACAGGCGAAAGGTCCCAGGTTCGAGACCGGGTGGAAACTTCTGCATCTTTCCTCGGTTTTCGTCCAATGGCGATCCTCTCGAGAGTAGTTAATGTCCCATGTAGTCCCAATGTCCCAAGAAGTCCCATGATTCAGTGGAGTTGACATGTTATTCTTTGAAATGGGAAGTCAGTGCCACTTGTGCGGATTCGCCTTTTAAGCCGTTCCGTTGTTTCTACCAGTCGGTAGAATCCCGTTCAGCAAGATTACCATGAATGTCATGGGCCAAGGACCTTTGTTACTTCTGAGACCTTCAGACCAGTCGTTCGCGATCCTGGTCCCACCTGCCCTGCCCTGCATGTTTGAGATGTTTCCCTGCTCCAACACACCCGATTCAAATAAGTGGGTCGTTATGTAGCTCTCTAGAAGCCTTGTAACGAACATGCATTTGAATCAGGTGTGTTGGAGCCAAGAAACCTCTAAAAACATGCAGGACAGGGGTTCCCTGAGGACAGGGTTAAGAACCACTGATCTAAAGCATGCTGGCCTGAGGACAAGGGTTGAGAACCACTGCCTTAGACCGTCTCAGTGCCCGCTGACTTGTTGAAGAACCATATCAACTGGTTCATGAGCCCAAATGCCCATTTGACATAATAAAGGCGTGTCCTCGTTCTGTGTCCTTGTTTGTGTGTGTGGGGGTGTGCAGTGAGATTCTGTTGTTGGTTAGGAAGAAGTTTCCGTAGTGTAGTGGTTATCACGTTCGCCTCACACGCGAAAGGTCCCCTGTTCGAGACCGGGCGGAAACAAGTCCCCTTTTATCAGCAGTCTCGTAAATAATTGATGCATTGTCGACAGTTACAAGTTTGTTGGAGTACCCTGGTGCCACATGCTCCGTCGTTTTCTGTAGAGCTTGGTAAGGGTCCAATCAGGTCTAACGCATGCAGAGCAGGGAAACCTGAGGTCCAGGATTGGGAAAGGTTGCTTTGGACAATCTCATTTGTTGCTAGCTTGCTGAAGATGAGTATCAACTAGTTCATGAGCCGAAATGCCCATGTCAAGATTTTAAATGTGTGTCCTCCTTGTTCTGTTTCCTTGTTACTTGCGTGTTTGTGTGTGCACTGGGCTTCTGTCTTTCAGGAGTTGGCAGTTTCTGTAGTGTAGCGGTTATCACGTTCGCTTAACACGCGAAAGGTCCCCGGTTCGAGACCGGGCGGAAACTTCTACATCTTTCCTCGGTTTTCGTCCAATGGCGATCCTCTCGAGAGTAGTTAATGTCCCATGTAGTCCCAATGTCCCAAGAAGTCCCATGATTCAGTGGAGTTGACATGTCATTCTTTGAAATGGGAAGTCAGCTACCCTGGTGCCACTTGTGCGCATTCGCCTTTTAAGCCGTTCCGTTGTTTCTACCAGTCGGTAGAATCCCGTTCAGCAAGATTACCATGAATGTCATGGGCCAAGGACCTTTGTTACTTCTGAGACCTTCAGACCAGTCGTTCGCGATCCTGGTCCCACCTGCCCTGCCCTGCATGTTTGAGATGTTTCCCTGCTCCAACACACCCGATTCAAATAAGTGGGTCGTTATGTAGCTCTCTAGAAGCCTTGTAACAAACATGCATTTGAATCAGGTGTGTTGGAGCCAAGAAACCTCTAAAAACATGCAGGACAGGGGTTCCCTGAGGACAGGGTTAAGAACCACTGATCTAAAGCATGCTGGCCTGAGGACAAGGGTTGAGAACCACTGCCTTAGACCGTCTCAGTGCCCGCTGACTTGTTTAAGAACCATATCAACTGGTTCATGAGCCCAAATGCCCATTTGACATGATAAAGGCGTGTCCTCGTTCTGTGTCCTTGTTTGTGTGTGTGTGGGTGTGCAGTGAGATTCTGTTGTTGGTTAGGAAGAAGTTTCCGTAGTGTAGTGGTTATCACGTTCGCCTCACACGCGAAAGGTCCCCTGTTCGAGACCGGGCGGAAACATGTCCCCTTTTATCAGCAGTCTCGTAAATAATTGATGCATTGTCGACAGTTACAAGTTTGTTGGAGTACCCTGGTGCCACATGCTCCGTCGTTTTCTGTAGAGCTTGGTAAGGGTCCAATCAGGTCTAACGCATGCAGAGCAGGGAAACCTGAGGTCCAGGATTGGGAAAGGTTGCTTTGGACAATCTCATTTGTTGCTAGCTTGCTGAAGAAGAGTATCAACTAGTTCATGAGTCGAAATGCCCATGTCAAGATTTTAAATGTGTGTCCTTGTTCTGTTTCCTTGTTACTTGCGTGTTTGTGTGTGCACTGGGCTTCTGTCTTTCAGGATTTGGCAGTTTCCGTAGTGTAGCGGTTATCACATTCGCTTAACAGGCGAAAGGTCCCAGGTTCGAGACCGGGTGGAAACTTCTGCATCTTTCCTCGGTTTTCGTCCAATGGCGATCCTCTCGAGAGTAGTTAATGTCCCATGTAGTCCCAATGTCCCAAGAAGTCCCATGATTCAGTGGAGTTGACATGTTATTCTTTGAAATGGGAAGTCAGTGCCACTTGTGCGGATTCGCCTTTTAAGCCGTTCCGTTGTTTCTACCAGTCGGTAGAATCCCGTTCAGCAAGATTACCATGAATGTCATGGGCCAAGGACCTTTGTTACTTCTGAGACCTTCAGACCAGTCGTTCGCGATCCTGGTCCCACCTGCCCTGCCCTGCATGTTTGAGATGTTTCCCTGCTCCAACACACCCGATTCAAATAAGTGGGTCGTTATGTAGCTCTCTAGAAGCCTTGTAACGAACATGCATTTGAATCAGGTGTGTTGGAGCCAAGAAACCTCTAAAAACATGCAGGACAGGGGTTCCCTGAGGACAGGGTTAAGAACCACTGATCTAAAGCATGCTGGCCTGAGGACAAGGGTTGAGAACCACTGCCTTAGACCGTCTCAGTGCCCGCTGACTTGTTGAAGAACCATATCAACTGGTTCATGAGCCCAAATGCCCATTTGACATAATAAAGGCGTGTCCTCGTTCTGTGTCCTTGTTTGTGTGTGTGGGGGTGTGCAGTGAGATTCTGTTGTTGGTTAGGAAGAAGTTTCTGTAGTGTAGTGGTTATCACGTTCGCCTCACACGCGAAAGGTCCCCGGTTCGAGACCGGGCGGAAACATGTCCCCTTTTATCAGCAGTCTCGTAAATAATTGATGCATTGTCGACAGTTACAAGTTTGTTGGAGTACCCTGGTGCCACATGCTCCGTCGTTTTCTGTAGAGCTTGGTAAGGGTCCAATCAGGTCTAACGCATGCAGAGCAGGGAAACCTGAGGTCCAGGATTGGGAAAGGTTGCTTTGGACAATCTCATTTGTTGCTAGCTTGCTGAAGAAGAGTATCAACTAGTTCATGAGTCGAAATGCCCATGTCAAGATTTTAAATATGTGTCCTTGTTCTGTTTCCTTGTTACTTGCGTGTTTGTGTGTGCACTGGGCTTCTGTCTTTCAGGATTTGGCAGTTTCCGTAGTGTAGCGGTTATCACATTCGCTTAACAGGCGAAAGGTCCCAGGTTCGAGACCGGGTGGAAACTTCTGCATCTTTCCTCGGTTTTCGTCCAATGGCGATCCTCTCGAGAGTAGTTAATGTCCCATGTAGTCCCAATGTCCCAAGAAGTCCCATGATTCAGTGGAGTTGACATGTTATTCTTTGAAATGGGAAGTCAGTGCCACTTGTGCGGATTCGCCTTTTAAGCCGTTCCGTTGTTTCTACCAGTCGGTAGAATCCCGTTCAGCAAGATTACCATGAATGTCATGGGCCAAGGACCTTTGTTACTTCTGAGACCTTCAGACCAGTCGTTCGCGATCCTGGTCCCACCTGCCCTGCCCTGCATGTTTGAGATGTTTCCCTGCTCCAACACACCCGATTCAAATAAGTGGGTCGTTATGTAGCTCTCTAGAAGCCTTGTAACAAACATGCATTTGAATCAGGTGTGTTGGAGCCAAGAAACCTCTAAAAACATGCAGGACAGGGGTTCCCTGAGGACAGGGTTAAGAACCACTGATCTAAAGCATGCTGGCCTGAGGACAAGGGTTGAGAACCACTGCCTTAGACCGTCTCAGTGCCCGCTGACTTGTTTAAGAACCATATCAACTGGTTCATGAGCCCAAATGCCCATTTGACATGATAAAGGCGTGTCCTCGTTCTGTGTCCTTGTTTGTGTGTGTGTGGGTGTGCAGTGAGATTCTGTTGTTGGTTAGGAAGAAGTTTCCGTAGTGTAGTGGTTATCACGTTCGCCTCACACGCGAAAGGTCCCCTGTTCGAGACCGGGCGGAAACATGTCCCCTTTTATCAGCAGTCTCGTAAATAATTGATGCATTGTCGACAGTTACAAGTTTGTTGGAGTACCCTGGTGCCACATGCTCCGTCGTTTTCTGTAGAGCTTGGTAAGGGTCCAATCAGGTCTAACGCATGCAGAGCAGGGAAACCTGAGGTCCAGGATTGGGAAAGGTTGCTTTGGACAATCTCATTTGTTGCTAGCTTGCTGAAGAAGAGTATCAACTAGTTCATGAGTCGAAATGCCCATGTCAAGATTTTAAATGTGTGTCCTTGTTCTGTTTCCTTGTTACTTGCGTGTTTGTGTGTGCACTGGGCTTCTGTCTTTCAGGATTTGGCAGTTTCCGTAGTGTAGCGGTTATCACATTCGCTTAACAGGCGAAAGGTCCCAGGTTCGAGACCGGGTGGAAACTTCTGCATCTTTCCTCGGTTTTCGTCCAATGGCGATCCTCTCGAGAGTAGTTAATGTCCCATGTAGTCCCAATGTCCCAAGAAGTCCCATGATTCAGTGGAGTTGACATGTTATTCTTTGAAATGGGAAGTCAGTGCCACTTGTGCGGATTCGCCTTTTAAGCCGTTCCGTTGTTTCTACCAGTCGGTAGAATCCCGTTCAGCAAGATTACCATGAATGTCATGGGCCAAGGACCTTTGTTACTTCTGAGACCTTCAGACCAGTCGTTCGCGATCCTGGTCCCACCTGCCCTGCCCTGCATGTTTGAGATGTTTCCCTGCTCCAACACACCCGATTCAAATAAGTGGGTCGTTATGTAGCTCTCTAGAAGCCTTGTAACGAACATGCATTTGAATCAGGTGTGTTGGAGCCAAGAAACCTCTAAAAACATGCAGGACAGGGGTTCCCTGAGGACAGGGTTAAGAACCACTGATCTAAAGCATGCTGGCCTGAGGACAAGGGTTGAGAACCACTGCCTTAGACCGTCTCAGTGCCCGCTGACTTGTTGAAGAACCATATCAACTGGTTCATGAGCCCAAATGCCCATTTGACATAATAAAGGCGTGTCCTCGTTCTGTGTCCTTGTTTGTGTGTGTGGGGGTGTGCAGTGAGATTCTGTTGTTGGTTAGGAAGAAGTTTCCGTAGTGTAGTGGTTATCACGTTCGCCTCACACGCGAAAGGTCCCCGGTTCGAGACCGGGCGGAAACATGTCCCCTTTTATCAGCAGTCTCGTAAATAATTGATGCATTGTCGACAGTTACAAGTTTGTTGGAGTACCCTGGTGCCACATGCTCCGTCGTTTTCTGTAGAGCTTGGTAAGGGTCCAATCAGGTCTAACGCATGCAGAGCAGGGAAACCTGGGGTCCAGGATTGGGAAAGGTTGCTTTGGACAATCTCATTTGTTGCTAGCTTGCTGAAGAAGAGTATCAACTAGTTCATGAGTCGAAATGCCCATGTCAAGATTTTAAATGTGTGTCCTTGTTCTGTTTCCTTGTTACTTGCGTGTTTGTGTGTGCACTGGGCTTCTGTCTTTCAGGATTTGGCAGTTTCCGTAGTGTAGCGGTTATCACATTCGCTTAACAGGCGAAAGGTCCCAGGTTCGAGACCGGGTGGAAACTTCTGCATCTTTCCTCGGTTTTCGTCCAATGGCGATCCTCTCGAGAGTAGTTAATGTCCCATGTAGTCCCAATGTCCCAAGAAGTCCCATGATTCAGTGGAGTTGACATGTTATTCTTTGAAATGGGAAGTCAGTGCCACTTGTGCGGATTCGCCTTTTAAGCCGTTCCGTTGTTTCTACCAGTCGGTAGAATCCCGTTCAGCAAGATTACCATGAATGTCATGGGCCAAGGACCTTTGTTACTTCTGAGACCTTCAGACCAGTCGTTCGCGATCCTGGTCCCACCTGCCCTGCCCTGCATGTTTGAGATGTTTCCCTGCTCCAACACACCCGATTCAAATAAGTGGGTCGTTATGTAGCTCTCTAGAAGCCTTGTAACGAACATGCATTTGAATCAGGTGTGTTGGAGCCAAGAAACCTCTAAAAACATGCAGGACAGGGGTTCCCTGAGGACAGGGTTAAGAACCACTGATCTAAAGCATGCTGGCCTGAGGACAAGGGTTGAGAACCACTGCCTTAGACCGTCTCAGTGCCCGCTGACTTGTTGAAGAACCATATCAACTGGTTCATGAGCCCAAATGCCCATTTGACATGATAAAGGCGTGTCCTCGTTCTGTGTCCTTGTTTGTGTGTGTGTGGGTGTGCAGTGAGATTCTGTTGTTGGTTAGGAAGAAGTTTCCGTAGTGTAGTGGTTATCACGTTCGCCTCACACGCGAAAGGTCCCCTGTTCGAGACCGGGCGGAAACATGTCCCCTTTTATCAGCAGTCTCGTAAATAATTGATGCATTGTCGACAGTTACAAGTTTGTTGGAGTACCCTGGTGCCACATGCTCCGTCGTTTTCTGTAGAGCTTGGTAAGGGTCCAATCAGGTCTAACGCATGCAGAGCAGGGAAACCTGAGGTCCAGGATTGGGAAAGGTTGCTTTGGACAATCTCATTTGTTGCTAGCTTGCTGAAGAAGAGTATCAACTAGTTCATGAGTCGAAATGCCCATGTCAAGATTTTAAATGTGTGTCCTTGTTCTGTTTCCTTGTTACTTGCGTGTTTGTGTGTGCACTGGGCTTCTGTCTTTCAGGATTTGGCAGTTTCCGTAGTGTAGCGGTTATCACATTCGCTTAACAGGCGAAAGGTCCCAGGTTCGAGACCGGGTGGAAACTTCTGCATCTTTCCTCGGTTTTCGTCCAATGGCGATCCTCTCGAGAGTAGTTAATGTCCCATGTAGTCCCAATGTCCCAAGAAGTCCCATGATTCAGTGGAGTTGACATGTTATTCTTTGAAATGGGAAGTCAGTGCCACTTGTGCGGATTCGCCTTTTAAGCCGTTCCGTTGTTTCTACCAGTCGGTAGAATCCCGTTCAGCAAGATTACCATGAATGTCATGGGCCAAGGACCTTTGTTACTTCTGAGACCTTCAGACCAGTCGTTCGCGATCCTGGTCCCACCTGCCCTGCCCTGCATGTTTGAGATGTTTCCCTGCTCCAACACACCCGATTCAAATAAGTGGGTCGTTATGTAGCTCTCTAGAAGCCTTGTAACGAACATGCATTTGAATCAGGTGTGTTGGAGCCAAGAAACCTCTAAAAACATGCAGGACAGGGGTTCCCTGAGGACAGGGTTAAGAACCACTGATCTAAAGCATGCTGGCCTGAGGACAAGGGTTGAGAACCACTGCCTTAGACCGTCTCAGTGCCCGCTGACTTGTTGAAGAACCATATCAACTGGTTCATGAGCCCAAATGCCCATTTGACATAATAAAGGCGTGTCCTCGTTCTGTGTCCTTGTTTGTGTGTGTGGGGGTGTGCAGTGAGATTCTGTTGTTGGTTAGGAAGAAGTTTCCGTAGTGTAGTGGTTATCACGTTCGCCTCACACGCGAAAGGTCCCCGGTTCGAGACCGGGCGGAAACATGTCCCCTTTTATCAGCAGTCTCGTAAATAATTGATGCATTGTCGACAGTTACAAGTTTGTTGGAGTACCCTGGTGCCACATGCTCCGTCGTTTTCTGTAGAGCTTGGTAAGGGTCCAATCAGGTCTAACGCATGCAGAGCAGGGAAACCTGAGGTCCAGGATTGGGAAAGGTTGCTTTGGACAATCTCATTTGTTGCTAGCTTGCTGAAGAAGAGTATCAACTAGTTCATGAGTCGAAATGCCCATGTCAAGATTTTAAATGTGTGTCCTTGTTCTGTTTCCTTGTTACTTGCGTGTTTGTGTGTGCACTGGGCTTCTGTCTTTCAGGATTTGGCAGTTTCCGTAGTGTAGCGGTTATCACATTCGCTTAACAGGCGAAAGGTCCCAGGTTCGAGACCGGGTGGAAACTTCTGCATCTTTCCTCGGTTTTCGTCCAATGGCGATCCTCTCGAGAGTAGTTAATGTCCCATGTAGTCCCAATGTCCCAAGAAGTCCCATGATTCAGTGGAGTTGACATGTTATTCTTTGAAATGGGAAGTCAGTGCCACTTGTGCGGATTCGCCTTTTAAGCCGTTCCGTTGTTTCTACCAGTCGGTAGAATCCCGTTCAGCAAGATTACCATGAATGTCATGGGCCAAGGACCTTTGTTACTTCTGAGACCTTCAGACCAGTCGTTCGCGATCCTGGTCCCACCTGCCCTGCCCTGCATGTTTGAGATGTTTCCCTGCTCCAACACACCCGATTCAAATAAGTGGGTCGTTATGTAGCTCTCTAGAAGCCTTGTAACGAACATGCATTTGAATCAGGTGTGTTGGAGCCAAGAAACCTCTAAAAACATGCAGGACAGGGGTTCCCTGAGGACAGGGTTAAGAACCACTGATCTAAAGCATGCTGGCCTGAGGACAAGGGTTGAGAACCACTGCCTTAGACCGTCTCAGTGCCCGCTGACTTGTTGAAGAACCATATCAACTGGTTCATGAGCCCAAATGCCCATTTGACATAATAAAGGCGTGTCCTCGTTCTGTGTCCTTGTTTGTGTGTGTGGGGGTGTGCAGTGAGATTCTGTTGTTGGTTAGGAAGAAGTTTCCGTAGTGTAGTGGTTATCACGTTCGCCTCACACGCGAAAGGTCCCCGGTTCGAGACCGGGCGGAAACATGTCCCCTTTTATCAGCAGTCTCGTAAATAATTGATGCATTGTCGACAGTTACAAGTTTGTTGGAGTACCCTGGTGCCACATGCTCCGTCGTTTTCTGTAGAGCTTGGTAAGGGTCCAATCAGGTCTAACGCATGCAGAGCAGGGAAACCTGAGGTCCAGGATTGGGAAAGGTTGCTTTGGACAATCTCATTTGTTGCTAGCTTGCTGAAGAAGAGTATCAACTAGTTCATGAGTCGAAATGCCCATGTCAAGATTTTAAATGTGTGTCCTTGTTCTGTTTCCTTGTTACTTGCGTGTTTGTGTGTGCACTGGGCTTCTGTCTTTCAGGATTTGGCAGTTTCCGTAGTGTAGCGGTTATCACATTCGCTTAACAGGCGAAAGGTCCCAGGTTCGAGACCGGGTGGAAACTTCTGCATCTTTCCTCGGTTTTCGTCCAATGGCGATCCTCTCGAGAGTAGTTAATGTCCCATGTAGTCCCAATGTCCCAAGAAGTCCCATGATTCAGTGGAGTTGACATGTTATTCTTTGAAATGGGAAGTCAGTGCCACTTGTGCGGATTCGCCTTTTAAGCCGTTCCGTTGTTTCTACCAGTCGGTAGAATCCCGTTCAGCAAGATTACCATGAATGTCATGGGCCAAGGACCTTTGTTACTTCTGAGACCTTCAGACCAGTCGTTCGCGATCCTGGTCCCACCTGCCCTGCCCTGCATGTTTGAGATGTTTCCCTGCTCCAACACACCCGATTCAAATAAGTGGGTCGTTATGTAGCTCTCTAGAAGCCTTGTAACGAACATGCATTTGAATCAGGTGTGTTGGAGCCAAGAAACCTCTAAAAACATGCAGGACAGGGGTTCCCTGAGGACAGGGTTAAGAACCACTGATCTAAAGCATGCTGGCCTGAGGACAAGGGTTGAGAACCACTGCCTTAGACCGTCTCAGTGCCCGCTGACTTGTTGAAGAACCATATCAACTGGTTCATGAGCCCAAATGCCCATTTGACATAATAAAGGCGTGTCCTCGTTCTGTGTCCTTGTTTGTGTGTGTGGGGGTGTGCAGTGAGATTCTGTTGTTGGTTAGGAAGAAGTTTCCGTAGTGTAGTGGTTATCACGTTCGCCTCACACGCGAAAGGTCCCCGGTTCGAGACCGGGCGGAAACATGTCCCCTTTTATCAGCAGTCTCGTAAATAATTGATGCATTGTCGACAGTTACAAGTTTGTTGGAGTACCCTGGTGCCACATGCTCCGTCGTTTTCTGTAGAGCTTGGTAAGGGTCCAATCAGGTCTAACGCATGCAGAGCAGGGAAACCTGGGGTCCAGGATTGGGAAAGGTTGCTTTGGACAATCTCATTTGTTGCTAGCTTGCTGAAGAAGAGTATCAACTAGTTCATGAGTCGAAATGCCCATGTCAAGATTTTAAATGTGTGTCCTTGTTCTGTTTCCTTGTTACTTGCGTGTTTGTGTGTGCACTGGGCTTCTGTCTTTCAGGATTTGGCAGTTTCCGTAGTGTAGCGGTTATCACATTCGCTTAACAGGCGAAAGGTCCCAGGTTCGAGACCGGGTGGAAACTTCTGCATCTTTCCTCGGTTTTCGTCCAATGGCGATCCTCTCGAGAGTAGTTAATGTCCCATGTAGTCCCAATGTCCCAAGAAGTCCCATGATTCAGTGGAGTTGACATGTTATTCTTTGAAATGGGAAGTCAGTGCCACTTGTGCGGATTCGCCTTTTAAGCCGTTCCGTTGTTTCTACCAGTCGGTAGAATCCCGTTCAGCAAGATTACCATGAATGTCATGGGCCAAGGACCTTTGTTACTTCTGAGACCTTCAGACCAGTCGTTCGCGATCCTGGTCCCACCTGCCCTGCCCTGCATGTTTGAGATGTTTCCCTGCTCCAACACACCCGATTCAAATAAGTGGGTCGTTATGTAGCTCTCTAGAAGCCTTGTAACGAACATGCATTTGAATCAGGTGTGTTGGAGCCAAGAAACCTCTAAAAACATGCAGGACAGGGGTTCCCTGAGGACAGGGTTAAGAACCACTGATCTAAAGCATGCTGGCCTGAGGACAAGGGTTGAGAACCACTGCCTTAGACCGTCTCAGTGCCCGCTGACTTGTTGAAGAACCATATCAACTGGTTCATGAGCCCAAATGCCCATTTGACATAATAAAGGCGTGTCCTCGTTCTGTGTCCTTGTTTGTGTGTGTGGGGGTGTGCAGTGAGATTCTGTTGTTGGTTAGGAAGAAGTTTCCGTAGTGTAGTGGTTATCACGTTCGCCTCACACGCGAAAGGTCCCCGGTTCGAGACCGGGCGGAAACATGTCCCCTTTTATCAGCAGTCTCGTAAATAATTGATGCATTGTCGACAGTTACAAGTTTGTTGGAGTACCCTGGTGCCACATGCTCCGTCGTTTTCTGTAGAGCTTGGTAAGGGTCCAATCAGGTCTAACGCATGCAGAGCAGGGAAACCTGAGGTCCAGGATTGGGAAAGGTTGCTTTGGACAATCTCATTTGTTGCTAGCTTGCTGAAGAAGAGTATCAACTAGTTCATGAGTCGAAATGCCCATGTCAAGATTTTAAATGTGTGTCCTTGTTCTGTTTCCTTGTTACTTGCGTGTTTGTGTGTGCACTGGGCTTCTGTCTTTCAGGATTTGGCAGTTTCCGTAGTGTAGCGGTTATCACATTCGCTTAACAGGCGAAAGGTCCCAGGTTCGAGACCGGGTGGAAACTTCTGCATCTTTCCTCGGTTTTCGTCCAATGGCGATCCTCTCGAGAGTAGTTAATGTCCCATGTAGTCCCAATGTCCCAAGAAGTCCCATGATTCAGTGGAGTTGACATGTTATTCTTTGAAATGGGAAGTCAGTGCCACTTGTGCGGATTCGCCTTTTAAGCCGTTCCGTTGTTTCTACCAGTCGGTAGAATCCCGTTCAGCAAGATTACCATGAATGTCATGGGCCAAGGACCTTTGTTACTTCTGAGACCTTCAGACCAGTCGTTCGCGATCCTGGTCCCACCTGCCCTGCCCTGCATGTTTGAGATGTTTCCCTGCTCCAACACACCCGATTCAAATAAGTGGGTCGTTATGTAGCTCTCTAGAAGCCTTGTAACGAACATGCATTTGAATCAGGTGTGTTGGAGCCAAGAAACCTCTAAAAACATGCAGGACAGGGGTTCCCTGAGGACAGGGTTAAGAACCACTGATCTAAAGCATGCTGGCCTGAGGACAAGGGTTGAGAACCACTGCCTTAGACCGTCTCAGTGCCCGCTGACTTGTTGAAGAACCATATCAACTGGTTCATGAGCCCAAATGCCCATTTGACATAATAAAGGCGTGTCCTCGTTCTGTGTCCTTGTTTGTGTGTGTGGGGGTGTGCAGTGAGATTCTGTTGTTGGTTAGGAAGAAGTTTCCGTAGTGTAGTGGTTATCACGTTCGCCTCACACGCGAAAGGTCCCCGGTTCGAGACCGGGCGGAAACATGTCCCCTTTTATCAGCAGTCTCGTAAATAATTGATGCATTGTCGACAGTTACAAGTTTGTTGGAGTACCCTGGTGCCACATGCTCCGTCGTTTTCTGTAGAGCTTGGTAAGGGTCCAATCAGGTCTAACGCATGCAGAGCAGGGAAACCTGAGGTCCAGGATTGGGAAAGGTTGCTTTGGACAATCTCATTTGTTGCTAGCTTGCTGAAGAAGAGTATCAACTAGTTCATGAGTCGAAATGCCCATGTCAAGATTTTAAATGTGTGTCCTTGTTCTGTTTCCTTGTTACTTGCGTGTTTGTGTGTGCACTGGGCTTCTGTCTTTCAGGATTTGGCAGTTTCCGTAGTGTAGCGGTTATCACATTCGCTTAACAGGCGAAAGGTCCCAGGTTCGAGACCGGGTGGAAACTTCTGCATCTTTCCTCGGTTTTCGTCCAATGGCGATCCTCTCGAGAGTAGTTAATGTCCCATGTAGTCCCAATGTCCCAAGAAGTCCCATGATTCAGTGGAGTTGACATGTTATTCTTTGAAATGGGAAGTCAGTGCCACTTGTGCGGATTCGCCTTTTAAGCCGTTCCGTTGTTTCTACCAGTCGGTAGAATCCCGTTCAGCAAGATTACCATGAATGTCATGGGCCAAGGACCTTTGTTACTTCTGAGACCTTCAGACCAGTCGTTCGCGATCCTGGTCCCACCTGCCCTGCCCTGCATGTTTGAGATGTTTCCCTGCTCCAACACACCCGATTCAAATAAGTGGGTCGTTATGTAGCTCTCTAGAAGCCTTGTAACGAACATGCATTTGAATCAGGTGTGTTGGAGCCAAGAAACCTCTAAAAACATGCAGGACAGGGGTTCCCTGAGGACAGGGTTAAGAACCACTGATCTAAAGCATGCTGGCCTGAGGACAAGGGTTGAGAACCACTGCCTTAGACCGTCTCAGTGCCCGCTGACTTGTTGAAGAACCATATCAACTGGTTCATGAGCCCAAATGCCCATTTGACATAATAAAGGCGTGTCCTCGTTCTGTGTCCTTGTTTGTGTGTGTGGGGGTGTGCAGTGAGATTCTGTTGTTGGTTAGGAAGAAGTTTCCGTAGTGTAGTGGTTATCACGTTCGCCTCACACGCGAAAGGTCCCCGGTTCGAGACCGGGCGGAAACATGTCCCCTTTTATCAGCAGTCTCGTAAATAATTGATGCATTGTCGACAGTTACAAGTTTGTTGGAGTACCCTGGTGCCACATGCTCCGTCGTTTTCTGTAGAGCTTGGTAAGGGTCCAATCAGGTCTAACGCATGCAGAGCAGGGAAACCTGAGGTCCAGGATTGGGAAAGGTTGCTTTGGACAATCTCATTTGTTGCTAGCTTGCTGAAGAAGAGTATCAACTAGTTCATGAGTCGAAATGCCCATGTCAAGATTTTAAATGTGTGTCCTTGTTCTGTTTCCTTGTTACTTGCGTGTTTGTGTGTGCACTGGGCTTCTGTCTTTCAGGATTTGGCAGTTTCCGTAGTGTAGCGGTTATCACATTCGCTTAACAGGCGAAAGGTCCCAGGTTCGAGACCGGGTGGAAACTTCTGCATCTTTCCTCGGTTTTCGTCCAATGGCGATCCTCTCGAGAGTAGTTAATGTCCCATGTAGTCCCAATGTCCCAAGAAGTCCCATGATTCAGTGGAGTTGACATGTTATTCTTTGAAATGGGAAGTCAGTGCCACTTGTGCGGATTCGCCTTTTAAGCCGTTCCGTTGTTTCTACCAGTCGGTAGAATCCCGTTCAGCAAGATTACCATGAATGTCATGGGCCAAGGACCTTTGTTACTTCTGAGACCTTCAGACCAGTCGTTCGCGATCCTGGTCCCACCTGCCCTGCCCTGCATGTTTGAGATGTTTCCCTGCTCCAACACACCCGATTCAAATAAGTGGGTCGTTATGTAGCTCTCTAGAAGCCTTGTAACGAACATGCATTTGAATCAGGTGTGTTGGAGCCAAGAAACCTCTAAAAACATGCAGGACAGGGGTTCCCTGAGGACAGGGTTAAGAACCACTGATCTAAAGCATGCTGGCCTGAGGACAAGGGTTGAGAACCACTGCCTTAGACCGTCTCAGTGCCCGCTGACTTGTTGAAGAACCATATCAACTGGTTCATGAGCCCAAATGCCCATTTGACATAATAAAGGCGTGTCCTCGTTCTGTGTCCTTGTTTGTGTGTGTGGGGGTGTGCAGTGAGATTCTGTTGTTGGTTAGGAAGAAGTTTCCGTAGTGTAGTGGTTATCACGTTCGCCTCACACGCGAAAGGTCCCCGGTTCGAGACCGGGCGGAAACATGTCCCCTTTTATCAGCAGTCTCGTAAATAATTGATGCATTGTCGACAGTTACAAGTTTGTTGGAGTACCCTGGTGCCACATGCTCCGTCGTTTTCTGTAGAGCTTGGTAAGGGTCCAATCAGGTCTAACGCATGCAGAGCAGGGAAACCTGAGGTCCAGGATTGGGAAAGGTTGCTTTGGACAATCTCATTTGTTGCTAGCTTGCTGAAGAAGAGTATCAACTAGTTCATGAGTCGAAATGCCCATGTCAAGATTTTAAATGTGTGTCCTTGTTCTGTTTCCTTGTTACTTGCGTGTTTGTGTGTGCACTGGGCTTCTGTCTTTCAGGAGTTGGCAGTTTCCGTAGTGTAGCGGTTATCACGTTCGCTTAACCCTCACGCTCTCCTCATTGTCTATGCAGCCTGAACTTATCCTTCGCACTGTCTCCGGGTCATTGTTACCCACAGCGTTGTCTATTACGCCCCCTTCGCGCTGTCTCGGGGGTCGTTGTGACCCACAGCGTGGGAATGAAAGGTTTGACTTTATTTATTTTTGTATTACGAAAAGTTGTCAGAAGACCGCTGTGGGTCACAAGGAACCAGAGACAGTGCGGGGTCTCGTAATAGACAACACAGACGTTGCCGTGTCTAACAAAAAAGCAGAGACAGCACAATAACCCTTACGCTCTCCTCATTGTCTATGCAACCTGAACTTATCCTTCGCGCTGTCTCCGGGTCATTGTGACCCACAGCGTTGTATATTACTCCACCTTCGCGCTGTCTCGGGGGTTGTTGTGACCCACAGCGTTGTCTATTACGCCACCTTCGCGCTGTCTCGGGGGGTCGTTGTGACCCACAGCGTTGTATATTACGCCACCATCGCGCTGTCTCGGGGGTCGTTGTGACCCACAGCGTTGTATATTACGCCACCTTCGCGCTGTCTCGGGGGTCGTTGTGACCCACAGCGTGGGAATGAAAGGTTTGACTTTATTTATTTTTGTATTATGAAAAGTTGTCAGAAGACCGCTGTGGGTCACAAGGAACCGGAGACAGTGCGGGGTCTCGTAATAAACAACACAGACGTTGCCGTGTCTAACAAAAAGGCAGAGACAGCGCAATAAACAAGTCTCCCTGGTGGTCTAGTGGCAAGACTGTGGGGCTTTCAGCTCCGTGGCCCGGGTTCGCTTGACGGTCAGGGCAAATATGATTTCATTTTGATATTTCGACGGATAATGTTTCACTTCACTATTTTTGTATTACGAAAGGTTGTCAGCACGAGGGTGGCGTAACAGACTAGGTATGGTGAGTCACAGCGCAGACTAGGATACAGCGCGAGAGTGTACTAATAGGCTAGGCAGACAAGGCTAGAAATAAAAGGGTTCACTTTTTTTTTTTTATTATGAAAAAGTTGTCACAACGTCAGTTTGCCTCACCACGACTAGGCTAGGAAGACAACGCGAGGAATAAAATCAAATGTTTCACTTTATTTTTGTATCATGAAGTTGTCACACCACGCATGACACCGTGCTTCACAACGACCCGCAGACAGCACTAGGGATAGAACCTCCAGCCCGCCGTCCTGATACATCATCTATACATCCCATGCATGTGTTGGTAGTAGCGTTAGCAGCGCAGTGGCTTGAGCAAAGCCCTCTTCTGCACTCGACTGAGTTGTTCAGTCTTCTGCACACACTCCCGCGGGTCGTCCAGGGTCAACGGGAACCTCTCCTTGGCCGAAGCCCAGCTCGGTGGGGCATGTGGGGCAGTATACATGCGAACAGGATTTGCAGACAGGCCTCTTACACCCGCGACAAACGGTGAACGTTTTACGGTCCTTCTTCACCGGGCAGACTTGACATCTCTTCCTCTTACTGGCAGGGACCGGCGACGTCGGTCCTGCCGATGAGGAGGCGGCGGTGGCGGCTGCTGCTGCCGCTGCGCCATCCTCTCCGGGTCGCCGTTGAGGAGGCGGATCGCGACAGCTGGCCATCCGTAGATCTTTCACAACCGCGGCAGCAGCTCCAGTGCGGGGCAGACATCGTCTTCTTTCGATCAGCGGAGTCACGAGGGCCCTTCCGAGTTGCTCGAGGAAAAACCTTCTCTTGTTGCGCTTACGCGGCATCCAGTTGGGGTTGACCTCTCTCCATATCACAAAGGCGTTGTAGGAGGAGACGTCAACGATGTTGCTGAAGATGACGAGGGGCCAGCGGGCCGTCTTCCTTTTACAGCTGTAGGCCGTGATGACCTTATCCAGATTGTCGACTCCGCCTTTGTTCAAATTATAATCCAGGACGATGGTCGGTTTGCCGTCGTTTCTGTCACTGATTTCAGCGTCTGTGTGGCGTGTGCTCATGAGTAAAACGTTCTTATTTTTCTTCGCGAGGTAGGAAACCAGAGTGGTGGTTGGAGTGAAGGCGAACTGCGACGACAGCACCCGTCGCGTCTTCGTCGTCAGCAGCTCGGACAGGAGCTCGGCCCTGTTCTTTCGCACGGTGCCAACCACGGTCATGTTTCTCGTCGCCATGAGCTCTCGTCCGAGTTCGTAAGAGGTGAAGAAATATGTAGACTTGCATCTTCCAAGCGTAGCTTGATTTTGCATCGCACGCGACCCACGACTTGATGCCGTATTTCGCCGGTTTGCTTGGCATGTACTGCTTGAAAGGACACCGTCCTCTGAACGCGAGCAGTTGTTCGTCCACGGTCACTTCGGGCCCTGGGTCGTAGAGGCGTGGTAATCTCTCTACCCACATATCCCAGACCTCTCTTATCGCCGCCAACTTGTCCGTCGTGCGTCTCGCCGCTCGTGTCCCACGGTCGTCAAATCGTATCGACGTCGAATAGGTGTAGAAGAGTTTCAGCTGCATGGTGGTGCGGAAAATCGCTCTGCCGCTTTGCGCGTCCCATAGACTGGCGGCCGCTTCGCCTCGGGACTTGTACACCCCTGCCAGGATTAGCAGCCCTATGTAGGCACGTAGGTCAGTGGCGTCCATGGCTTTCCACTCCTCTCCGCGTTTCAGATAACCTTCCCGATTTGTCACGTCCAAGATTATTCTTTCGATTTGTGGCGTGACAAAGAGTAAAAATGCGGAGACGATGTCGTGAGCGTGGGAAACGGCGTAAGCTGTGGGTCCTCTGGGGGTCCTCTCTGTACTTTCACGTTGCGACAGCAGCCTCGGATTCCTCCGATACGCAATCGAACACCATTCAATTTGGCCGTTTTTCGACAAGAAAGTATCTCTGTCGATTTGAGGGGCTTGGTCGTCGGCGGCGGCGGCAGCCACTTGTCGTGGTTGACTGCGTCGTACTCTTGCCCGTCTTCCTCTTCTGACACATGCTCCGCGTACTCTTGCCCGTCTTCTTCTTCTTCTTCGTCATCCTCTTCTGCTACATTCTCTGCACACTCTTCCCCGTCATCTTCTGACACATCTTCTGCCTCCTCTTCAGACTCACTTTGCTCGATATTGGCAAACATCTGCTGTAGAACTTGCAGCGCACTGAAATCCCGAGCCATAGCTGCGTTACCCTAGACAGATTCCAAAGGGGCCGCAGCCGCACGGCCGCTTGGCAGACGGGTCCGACCGCGGTTACCATTTGTCTCCCTTGGTTCCGACCTTATCAATTTAATCTAGGTCGACGTGGCCCGTCTCATTGCAAGGCAGCTGCAGAAACGCCACAAGCAAAGAGGCCAGGGTGATAACTATTTACTAATTTTACTTTGTGATATGACACACAATTGTGACGTGTAATGTACAATATAAGCTGATTTTATGAAGGAAGTACATCTACTTTCGGAAACAGTAGTCTACTATTTCACTGAAGTATTAGCATCATGACATTAGCCTCTGTTGCCCGGGTAACACATACTACAGTGGTCTATGATGCATCTGTTTTCAATCGTTAAAATAAACATTACTCACAAATACATTTTCGTTGTAGGATTTATTATGACATTACATTACAAGTAAACGATTTGTGGGTGAAATTATCATTACCTGTGGTTTCAAACCAGTGTTGCTCACTGAAACGCTGTAGCCTACGCGAGACACTACAAAAACATCTACACAGCTGTAGGAAGTCAAATGGCGACAGAACATGTTCGGCACTCCCCTAACTTAAATCAAAAATCTATCTAACTACTAACCTGAACATCATTGCCACAGCCTAAACTTTGTCAATCTGTTCATGAAAATAATTAATTTCAGCCTAAACCGTACAACGGAACGTTAAATCAAATTCAACCAACGCAATCGCTACCAAGACGAACACAGCAGTAGTCTACTAGTACTGTACCGTAGTAGTACAATTTACCAGGGCAGCTTCTCCACACAGGGCTATATCGCATTTTGCGTTGTTACTGACAATGGTCGCTACCAGTGAGCTTTTTATGAATGAGCGATTTTCCACTAAATAAATGTCAAGCTTATTTACGTTTTGGGGGGCATATTTTCAGTTAGCAGATGGTACTGTTTGAATCGCGATTCCATCTTCTACTGCCGGGTAACGTCGTAGAATAATCTTCAAAGGGGGTTCTTTATTAATGAATGAATGCAATGAGTAGGCTACATGCCTGAAAATATCAGGAGAAGGGAAAAACTTAAAATGACGTTTAAGTCATAGAGATTAGGTCAATTTTTACACCGGTCTGCCAAATGTATTCGTTTTGATTCAACGATGAGGCTGCCTCTTGCAGGGGAAATGAGAAGACATCTATTTCATTCTACACTTCACTCGTATTTTCAGTTGTAAATGAGCAGCATTTTTGTCTGTTTTTTTTTAATCTATTTAATCTTTATAAATAATAACTATGCATTTTCATATAAAATATACAGAAATCAGTTGTAAAAATGTCATTCAAAAACGGACCCCTGTGCAACCGACGCAAGCAAGCACACCCTACAATTTCCCCAGAAATTGTACCCTCTCTAGTTTTTTTTCTTTTTGCCCCCCTAAAACTCAGTCAATATTTGGCCTAAATAGACAACCTAGGTGTCAAAAATTTCGTCTTGGTAGCGATTGAGTTGCTTCTATTGGGATTTACGTTCCGTTGCATGGTTTAGGCTCAAGTCAGACGCCTTATCCGTAACGACATGTATTCACTTCTTGCTAATTTAACCACACACACTTTGAGACAGACTTGTTTCCTACAACATGTGAACAACTTTTTCTATAAAGCATCTTCGACAGCTCAACTGGAGTCGCGATCCATCAAGTTCAGATAAACACTTTGAGATGGCTTGTTTCCAAAAACGAGAACAACTTATGGCTTTTAAAGTTCTTCAACAGCAATCAAGATCAATCATGCTGATGACAACCACGAAGGGACTCGAACCCTTAATCTTCTGATCCGAAGTCAGACGTCTTATCCATTAGGCCTCATGGTTTCTTGCTTAAGCATTAACCACAAACATTTTGAGATAGCTTGTTTCCAATTACAAGAACACCATTCCTTAATTAGGCATCTTCAACAGCTTGAGAGGAGTCAAGATGGATCTAGTTCAGAGAAAGGAACACAATTCTGTGGACAACGAGGAAGCGACTCTCAATCTTCTCACCATAAGCCAGACGCCTTATCCGTAACGACATGTATTCACTTCTTGCTAATTTAACCACACACACTTTGAGACAGACTTGTTTCCTACAACATGTGAACAACTTTTTCTATAAAGCACCTTCGACAGCTCAACTGGATTCGTGATCCATCAGGTTCAGATAAACACTTTGAGATGGCTTGTTTCCAAAAACGAGAACAACTTATGGCTTTTAAAGCTCTTCAACAGCAATCAAGATCCATCATGCTGATGACAACCACGAAGGGACTCAAACCCTTAATCTTCTGATTCGAAGTCAGACGCCTTATCCATTAGGCCACGTGGTCTCTTGCTTCAGAAGTAACCACAAACATTTTGAGATAGCTTGTTTCCAATTACGAGAACACTATTCCTTAAGTCAGACGCCTTATCCGTAACGACATGTATTCACTTCTTGCTGATCTAACCACACACACTTTGAGACAGACTTGTTTCCTACAACATGTGAACAACTTTTTCTATAAAGCACCTTCGACAGCTCAACTGGAGTCGTGATCCATCAGGTTCAGATAAACACTTTGAGATGGCTTGTTTCCAAAAACGAGAACAACTGATGGCTTTTAAAGCTCTTCAACAGCAATCAAGATCCATCATGCTGATGACAACCACAAAGGGACTCAAACCCTTAATCTTCTGATTCGAAGTCAGACGCCTTATCCATTAGGCCACGTGGTCTCTTGCTTCAAAGTAACCACAAACATTTTGAGATAGCTTGTTTCCAATTACAAGAACACTATTCCTTAAGTCAGACGCCTTATCCGTAACGACATGTATTCACTTCTTGCTAATTTAACCACACACACTTTGAGACAGACTTGTTTCCTACAACATGTGAACAACTTTTTCTATAAAGCACCTTCGACAGCTCAACTGGATTCGTGATCCATCAGGTTCAGATAAACACTTTGAGATGGCTTGATTCCAAAAACGAGAACAACTGATGGCTTTTAAAGTTCTTCAACAGCAATCAAGATCCATCATGCTGATGACAACCACGAAGGGACTCGAACCCTTAATCTTCTGATCCGAAGTCAGACGCCTTATCCATTAGGCCTCGTGGTTTCTTGCTTAAGAATTAACCACAAACATTTTGAGATAGCTTGTTTTCAATTACAAGAACACCATTCCTTAATTAGGCATCTTCAACAGCTTGAGAGGAGTCAAGATGGATCTAGTTCAGAGAAAGGAACACAATTCTGTGGACAACCAGGAAGCGACTCTCAATCTTCTCACCATAAGCCAGACGCCTTATCCGTAACGACATGTATTCACTTCTTGCTAATTTAACCACACACACTTTGAGACAGACTTGTTTCCTACAACATGGGAACAACTTTTTCCATCAAGCATCTTCGACAGCTCGACTGGAGTCGCGATCCATCAATTATGTTCTTATTTATTTCGAATGGTCCTGATCTGTGTTCTGCATCTCCAGAAGGCCAGACTGAGCCCTGTTGCCCAGTGACATTTGTGAAGGTAAATTAGTATAAATCCCATCGTACTACATCCAATCGTCCCACATACACGTGCGGTTTCCAATACACTAGACACCTGCATGGTCATGTTAGCAGATTGCTTTATATGCAGACTACAGTTTTTTTATCTGACTTATTTTACACAATATTTACCCCAACTAATTTAGGAACACCAATTATTGTATCATTGTGCCACTGTGTGTGTTGAATACCTGCTAGGGAGAGACTATTTTTTACCAGTAAGCACACAAGATGAAATGCTTCACCTTTCATGTCTGTACTGAGAATGAAGCGCCTGGCCAAAGTGAAGTTGTGTAACCAACACACAACTGCATCTGTTTTTAATGTTCTTACAATTCTGACTTAATAAACAAACTATAATTGTGTTCAAAATGTTAATTATTGTAGAATCACATAAGTATTAATAATTATATAAGCTTATATCTTGTTATATTAATTAACTTAAATAGTCCCATTAAATCGACCCTCATAAGACGCTGTATATTTACATGCCATATACTTCAAGGTATCACATAATCAGTCATAAATTTCTTTCCAATAACACTTTTGTGTTTGAAATTGTGTTTTTATTTTCTAGTCGTTCCAGATCTGTGCCCACATCTCCAAGGTTCTTTTCTCTACAGTTTGGACTGCTTCTGGTTAAAGGTTGGTAATAACAAGTACAGGCTACAGTAGCCAGCATTTGAGGTATGTAAACTAGCTTATTTACTCTGTATAAAGATCTTCCGATTCTACTCCACTTTTTCATCCCAGACAAAGCTTACAGGTTTGTAATAACTATTACACATTAATCAGAATTTCAGCCATTTCAGCAGTGTCAATACAGTCATGCCACGTAAGGGAAAGAAATCTCAGTCTGCAAAGCTGCGCTGGTCTAAATTGGACCTTTCAGACCCACGCTTGCAGAGTGCAGAGCCACACAGAAGTGATGGTGAATGTGGACAAGTGTGTAGAAAACCTGTGGTGTCATCCTCATGCACAGCTCAGTTTCCAGTTCAAGAGCCCAATGGAAGTGTGATTTCCACTTCTGAAAATTACAATATTCAAGAACAATGCATCCTACAAAGTCAGATATCAGTGCAGGCGTCAACTCATCAGGGTCGTATTGGCTATGTAAAGTCAAGGAACAAGCAGTGTACATGCATGGCTCTGACATTTTTGGCATATCACAATGAGGTTGATGACCTGAGGAAGGCTGATCTTGACAAGATACTGGACACGGGCAATAGATTGTATGACAAAACTATAAAACAGCTAAAGTGAGGAAAAAAATATAAAAGCCAACACTTGACCATGGAGGAACTACCACACAGAATCAACAATGACCAACATGAGTACAATGTACTTAAATCTCCGGTGGAGATGGGATGCGTGAGAGCCAGGGGAGACGGTCACAACCAGGCTTGGTTTCTTGATCTCTCCACAAGACTTCAGTGTCTCTCTGCGGGTGTTACTCATGCCCTCCTTAGTATATCACCATATTGCATTGCTGTGTTCAGAGACAAGTCTGGAAGATATGGACTGTTTGATTCTCATTGTCGAAATGCAGATGGACTACCTGACAGAAATGGAAAAGCGGTTATGCTTACTTTCACACATTTGAATGAGATGGTTGCAAGGATTCATACTTTGTATGAATTGCTACTGACAGATTGCAGAGGCCCTATTGATGGACTACAGTATGACTTCATGCCAGTCGCATTTCAACATGCAAGACATCTTTCACCGTCCAAGACATCCGGTGGTTCGCCATACCTATCAGTGCAATCTGAAAAGCCACAAAGTGAAAAGCATGTGGAGAAGGTGACACAGACCAAAGATGTAACACAAAATGGATTCCCACCCAACAAACATCTGCAGTCATTCAATGCACCATCCACACAAGGCATGTCAAAGGACAGTAATGCATTTCCCAAGTTAAATGTAGAACAGCGACAAAGAAAAGAGAAGACAAAGAACCCAAGTAATGCATGGTGCACACAACACCAGCAGATACAGAACAGATGCAGATTTCAGAGAAAAGCAAAAAGAAACTTTGCGCCTAAAGTACCACAATGATCATGTTTTCAGAAAACATCACTTAAATAAGCAAAAAGAAGCTTTGCGCCACAAGTACCACAACAATCCTGCTTTCAGGAAAAAACAAAAGGAAGCTTTGCGCCACAAGTATCACAATGATCCTGCTTTCAGAAAACATCATTTGCAACAATGCATCAGTTACATGAAAAGCAAGTGTCACAGTGAAGCATGTTTTAAGATGGCCCACAAGATGCGCTGTGCCTTGAAAGTAAGTAGGAAATACAGACAATGGACTCATTCTACACGTGAATACAATCAACCAGTGGACAACAGCCTAATGCAGACAGCTATATCCACTTTCAAGGAATGCATTAAAGCTGGACCAACTTTTGTGTGCACAATGTGCCATCGCACCCTTTTCCCCAACCAAGTAAAGTGTTGCAATCGCAGCAATTACAAGAAGAATCCACACATTGTTGCTGTCTGTTTGACAGGGCAATATGTCCATGTGTGCGACGATAAATGTCAAGGTCCTGAACAATGCACTGTACCAGAAGAAAGGAAAAAAGAGTGGATTTGTCACAGCTGTCATTCCCATTTGAAGGCAGGAAACAAATCATCCATTGCTGTGGCTAACAACCTGGAGCTGGAGCCCATTCCCCCAGAGCTCTGTGATTTGAACGTGCTGGAAAGACAACTTTTGGCTAAAATACTGCCATTTGCCAAGATTGTCACACTTCCAAAAGGTCGACAAGCAGCTATACATGGCGCTGTGGTGTCGGTGCCATCCGAGGTGGAAACAACGGTAAATACTTTACCAAGACCATGCAGTTCATCCCAGTTATACAGAGTGAAGCTGAAAAGACGTCTGGTTTACAAAGGCCACCAGCTGTTTCACACTGTAAACATGAGAAATGTAGTAGCAGGACTATCAAAGCTCATTGACACACACCCTGACTACAGAAACGTTACAATCAGAGCTGATGAGAGAACGGATGATGATGATGAGATGGACCTTGATAGCGGTGATGAAACTGAAAGTGCTGATCTATCAGAGGTAAAGTCTGCAGCTTTACAGCCTGCTTATGAGCAACAGGAAGACCATGACCAACAACCTCCCAATGCAGAGACTGAAAAAGCTGCACTAAGACCTGGAGTTGGCTTGGACAGTTGTTTACAGCCACTTGACCTTGGAGAAGAAACACTGACCTACGGAGATGGGATTTTCAGCATCGCACCAGCACAAGGAAACACGCCTGTTAGCTTTTTCCAAGTCCCAAGGCTTGAGGCAATGGCTTTCCCTGTTCAGTTCCCTACTGGAAGGAATACATTAGACGAGACAAGACAAGTCAAACTATCCCCAAGCATGTATTTCAATGCAAGGCTTTTCTGTGTTGACACTCGTTTTGCAAGAGACCAAAGCTACCTGTTTTTTGCGCAGTTTGTCACAGAGACTCACCTGGCAAAAAGCAGCATGTCAATTCAGTTAAGGAAAGGAAAATCCAAGACCAAGGACGGACGGAAAATATCCAACAAGTTGCTACAGGACAGAGGAGAGGTTGGTGAGGAACAGAGATGCTACAAGATTCATGCAACCACTGAGAGGGACTCCAGCTTACTGGGATAGAACTCTGAAGGATTTGCTAGCCACGGTCAGACAACTAGGAAAGCCAACTTTCTTCCTGACCTTCTCTGCTGCAGAATTCAGATGGCCAGAGGTAATCACAGCCATCAAAGCACAACAAGGTCAACGGGTGGATTTTTCTGAGCTAGACTGGGCTGAGAAATGTGACATTCTCAGAAGTAACCCTGTAACCACCATGCGCATGTTTGACAAGAGGGTTGATGCTCTGATGAGACAGTTGCTGTTGGGTCCTGCGCAGCCAATCGGTGAAGTTATCGATTACTTTTACCTGGTAGAATTTCAGGCGAGAGGAAGCCCCCATATACATTGTCTCTGTTGGGTAGCAGGAGCTCCTATCGTCGGAGAAGACCGGGATGACGAGGTATGTGACTTTGTGGATCGCTACATTTCATGCCAGCTGCCTGATGAAGACAAACAACCCTTACTTCACAGATATGTCACAGACGTTCAAATGCACAGCAGAAGTCATTCCAACTCATGCAGGAAAGGTAACAAAGTATGCAGATTTGGATTTCCAAAACCACCTATAAAAAAAACGTGCGTAACTTACCCTATGCCACAAGAAGAGGAAGGACCACCCCAAGAACCTGCAATGGCACCACAAGCAGCCAAGAACAAACTGAAACCGGTCTGGGACTTGCTAAACGACCCAAAAGCACAGGTTGAAGACATGTCACAGCTATTGGCGCAGTGTAATATGACGTTTGATGAGTACGACACGTATGTTGAGTCTTTGACCTCCGCAAGCGTCATTTTAATGAAGCGTGATGTCAAGGACTGCTGGGTGAACAACTACAATCCAAATTTGCTAATGGCGTGGAACGCAAACATGGACATCCAGTACATTCTTGATGAGTATGGTTGCATCATGTACATGCTCTCCTACATATCCAAGCCAGAGCGTGAGATGAGTGACTATCTCAAAACGATAGTCAAAGACATGAGCCCAGAAAATCAGACGGAACGAGATGAAATGAAAGGTGTCCTTCAGGCTTATTCCAAACACAGAGAGGTCAGCGCCCAGGAGTCTGTGGCCCGTACGTGCAGCCTGAAAATGAAGTCTTGCTCACGTGGGGTTTTATTTCTACAAATGAGTGACAATGCACTGAAAATGAATCTCCCACTTTGCGCATTGCAGAAGAAACCAGAGGAAAGTGAGAATGTGTGGATGACGGGTATACCCGACAAATACAGAGCCAGGCCTGAAACGCCAGAGTTTGAAAACATGTGTCTAGCAGATTTTGCATCACATTACAGGATTGTCTACGGCAAGGAAACAGAAGATGGCAAGCGTGTCAGCCTATTAAAACAACATGGGAATGATCCAGAAACGCACCAGAGGGAAGTCTGCAATCATCAGATATGCTCGCTTTTCAGAAAAGAAGGACAGGAACCGCTGCTTTCAACATTTCAGGCAACACTTTGCATTATGTCCTAAAGTTGCCACGATGCTTAAAGCCACCGTACCAAGGACTTGGAAATCTCATAGATGAAGTGAGGGCCCAGTTATCAAACGCCGAGATCATCATTATTGACGAGGTGTCAATGATTTCAAAGCCCTTGTTTGCCTACGTCAACTGGAGATTACAGCAAATCAAAGGCAGTAAGAAGCCGTTTGGTGGCATGTCGGTACTGGAAGTAGGAGACTTTTATCAGCTCCCCCCACTGGGAAGAAGTAAACCGCTCTGCGTGTTTGAGGAAGATACAGATGACTTCTGGAAAGACTACTTTCAAATGATCACACTGACGGAGATTATGCGACAGAGAGATGATGTTGCATTCGCTGAGGTTTTGAATAGAATCAGAGTGAAGCAGAAGACGGATGCCTTAAGCAACGATGACAAAGCTCTGCTTCATCAGGCTGTGACTGACCCCGCCCGCTGCCCTAATGACGTGCTACACATCTTTTCCACCAACAAAGAAGTTGATAAACATAATGCTGCAACTGTGTCTGTCCTCCATTCCAACGTCATCAATATAGATGCAGAGGACTATAGAAGAGACCCTAAAACTGGAGTGATGAAAAAGCAACGCCATCCTTTAAAAGGACAAAAGGACAATCTACTTGACATGCTACAAGCAGCTGAAGGTGCCCGAATCATGATCACCAGAAACATAGATGTGGAAGACGGGCTTGTTAACGGGACATTTGGAAAGATTGCGAGAATAGTCACCCAGACAGAGAATGGTGTTACAGCTATAAACTCGCTGGGACTTGTGCTGGACAATCCAAATGCAGGACAAAGGTATCGGGACAATTCATCAGGTGATGCTGGACACTTGGTGTACATAGAGAGGGTAGAGGAAAACCTGAAACAAAAAGGAGTGGTTCGCAGGCAGTTTCCCGTCAGGCTGGCTTTTGCATGTACAATTCACAAAGTCCAAGGAATGACAACACAATCTGCAGTGGTTTCATTAAAACGTGTCTTCCAACCCGGAATGGTCTACGTGGCTCTGAGTAGAACAACTTCACTGCAAGGACTGAAAATGACGGACTTTGATGAGAAGAAGATATTTTGTGATCCTGCAATCACAGCATCACTGGACTCAATGACAAGAGCATCGTTGGACAGCACTATGCCACTTATCAAGTATCAACAGACCACACACGAGGCGCAAACATTGACGATAATCCATCACAACATGGAAGGATTGCCAGCTCACGTTGCCGATATCAAATCTCATCACCAGTTGACACTTGGAGACGTTTTATGTTTTACCGAAACTCATCTATCAGGATCTTTTGTTGCTGAAAGTCTACAACTGGAGGGCTACAACATGTTCAAACGCAACAGACACCTCTCTTACACCAACCATCCTCACATTGCAAGTAGAAGCGGAGGTGGTGTCGCTATGTATGTCCGAAACCATTACCATGCCTGTGAAAAGCAGTACCTTCAAAATGTTACTGACTTGGAGTTTTTGGTTGTCAAACTGGAGTCCCCTGTCAAAGCTTTGATTGCTGTTGTGTACAGACCACCGGATTACAATATTGGACACTTCCTTTCAAACCTGCAAAGCCTCTTGGAATCTTTAGACGTTATGGATTGCCAGCCTATCGTACTTTGTGTAGATTTCAATGAAGATTTACTGTCCAGTGGAAAAAAGCCAATATCCAACCTTCTTCAGTCAAGAGGATATACACAACTGGTCAGAGAAGCCACCACTGAGAAGAACACACTGTTGGATCATATTTACATCTCCAGATCACAAGACTGTCTCCAATCAGGATTATTGCAAACTTACTACAGCTATCATAATCCTGTATATTGTATTCTAACTTCTAACATCTAGGGCAAAGAAAAAACATGACTGTCCAAACACAGTCAGCGGCTCCGAAGTCTTCCAACACAGGATCTCATCAACACGACGTCACGCCACAACAGCCGACCAGCCACTCAACTCTGTATTTTCTAATGACATCTTGGTGATATGAGACAGGTGGCCCGTTTACAGGGGGACTCCTTGTTAAGCCAAGATGTCACGCCACAAAACCCACCAGCATCTCCAGACTTTCAAATCAACGCAGGATCCCATCAACACAACAAGAAGACCAACAAGAAGAATTTGTCACGCCATGACAAAGGTACAACAAAACAACTCACCACCAAACGACAACCAACCAGCACTTGTCATCTATATGGATAGTACGCCTCCATCCCTCCATTTCACGTTGTCTGATCAAGTGGGCCTGTGCGGCACTGACGGGCCTAACTCTGCTGTATTTTCTCATGACATCTTGGTGATATGAGACAGGGGGCCCTAATATAGGGTGACTCCTTGTTAAGCCAAGATGTCACGCCACAAAAACCCACCAGCATCTCCAGCCTTCGAAATCAACGCAGGATCCCATCAACACAACAAGAAGACATCACGCCACAGCAACCGACCAGCCACTCAACAGCCTTCCATCCAACGCAGGATCCCATCAACACAACAAGAAGACCAACAAGAAGACATCACGCCACAGCAACCGACCAGCCACTCAACAGCCTTCCGTCCAACGCAGGATCCCATCAACACAACAAGAAGACCAACAAGAAGACATCACGCCACAACAACCGACCAGCCACTTAACTCTGGTGTATTTTCTAATGACATCTTGGTGATATGAGACAGGGGGCCCTATTACAGGGTGCCTCCTTGTTAAGCCAAGGTGTCACGCCACAAAACCCACCAGCCACTCAACAGCCTTTCAAACCAACACAGTGTCATGGGCACAGCAGCAATATGTCACGCCCTGGCAACTCACCACCAAACGACAACTAACCAGCACTTGTCATCATATGGATAGTACGCCTCCAACCCTCCACGTTGTCTGATCAAGTGGGCCTGTGCGGCACTGACAGACCAACCAGCACTTGTCATCATATGGATAGTACGCCTCCAACCCTGCACGTTGTCTGATCAAGTGGGCCTGTGCAGCACTGACAGACCAACCAGCACTTGTCATCATATGGATAGTACGACTCCAACCCTCCACGTTGTCTGATCAAGTGGGCCTGTACGGCACTGACAGACCAACCAGCACTTGTCATCATATGGATAGTACGCCTCCAACCCTGCACGTTGTCTGATCAAGTGGGCCTGTGCAGCACTGACAGACCAACCAGCACTTGTCATCATATGGATAGTACGCCTCCAACCCTCCACGTTGTCTGATCAAGTGGGCCTGTGCGGCACTGACAGGCCTAACTCTGCTGTATTTTCTCATGACATCTTGGTGATATTTAGGTGTGCTTTGCCTTCGGCAAGGGCACAACCTTTGTTCTCTCACATATATATTATTATTATTATTGGGTGTGCTTTGCCTTCGGCAAGGGCACAACCTTTGTTCTCTCACATATATATTATTTTTATTATTCTTTTTTCCCCCCTAAAACTCTGTCAATATTTGGCCTACATAGACAACCTAGGTGTCAAAAGTTTCGTCTTGGTAACGATTGAGTTGCTTCTATTGGGATTTACGTTCCGTTGCATGGTTTAAGTGGAAATTAAGTTTTTGTGGCGAAAAGTGAAGCTAACAGTGGCTAACTTGCTAGCCACAGTCAATGACGCTACTTACGTCACTAACGTCACGAAAACTCGCGTGACTACCTCTAGCAGAACATTAGTTTAGCAGCTCGTTAACTTCTGGGAGATAGCTAAGCTAACTGCTTTACTGCAAGGCAGCTGCAGAAACGCCACAAGCAAAGAGCCCAGGATGATAACTACTTACTAATTTTACTTTGTGATATGACACACAATTGTGACGTGTAATGTACAATATAAGCTGATTTTATTAAGGAAGTACATCTACTTTCGGAAACAGTAGTCTACTATGTCACTGAAGTATTAGCATCATGACATTAGCCTCTGTTGCCCGGGCAACACATACTACAGTGGTCTATGATGCATCTGTTTTCAATCGTTAAAATAAACATTCCTCACAAATACATTTTCGTTGTAGGATTTATTATGACATTACATTACAAGTAAACGATTTGTGGGTGAAATTATCATTACCTGTGGTTTCAAACCAGTGTTGCTCACTGAAACGCTGTAGCCTACGCGAGACACAGCTGTTTAGGAAGTCAAACGGCGACAGAACATGTTCGGCACTCTACTTACTTAAATCAAAAGTCTATCTAACTACTAACCTGAACTTCATTGCCACAGCCTAAACGTTGTAAATCTGTTCATGAAAATAATTAATTTCAGCCTAAACCGTACAACGGAACATTAAATCCAATTCAACCAACGCAATCGCTACCAAGACGAACACAGCAGTAGTCTAGTACTGTACCGTAGTAGTACAATTTACCGGGGCAGCTTCTCCACACAGGGCTATATCACATTTTGCGTTGTTACTGACAATGATCGCTACCAGTGAGCTTTTTATGAATGAGCGATTTTCCACTAAATAAATGTCAAGCTTATTTACGTTTTGGGGGGCATTTTTTCAGTTAGCAGATGGTAATGTTTGAATCGCGATTCCATCTTCTACTGCCGGGTAACGTCGTAGAATAATCTTTAAAGGGGGTTCTTTATTAATGAATGAATGCAATGAGTAGGCTAAATGCCTGAAAATATCATGAGAAGGGAAAAACTTAAAATGACGTTTAAGTCATAGAGATTAGGTCAATTTTTACACCGGTCTGCCCAATTTATTCGTTTTGTTTCAACGATGAGGTTGCCTCTTGCAGGGGTAATGAGAAGACATCTATTTCATTCTACACTTCACTTGTATTTTCAGTTGTAAATGAGCAGCAAAAAAAAATGCTTTTCAATCTATGTCATCTTTATAAATAATAAGTATGCATTTTTATATAAAATATACAGAAATATCAGTTGTAAAAATGTCATTCAAAAACGGACCCCTGTGCAACCGACGCAAGCACACCCTACAATTTCCCCAGAAATTGTACCCTCTCTAGTTGGGTGTGCTCAAGCCTTCGGCGAGAGCACAACCTTTGTTCTCTCACATATATATTATTGGTGGCCAAGCCGCGAAGCGGCGAAGCCACTTAAGTGTTTCTACCTTTTCCTATTAGGGGCCAAGCAGCGAAGCTGCGAGGCACCTATTGTTATTGTTAGTATTATTATTATTATTATTATACTTCTTAAGACTGGGTGTCTATGGCAGGCCCTAGAAGCGCTTGGTTGAAAGTTGTGAAATTTGGCACACTCATTAGGGACAGTCCCCTGGTCCAATTCACAAAGTTTCATGTCCCATACTTGGGCACTCTAGCGCCACCAATGGGTCAAAGTTGGACTTGTGTTTACAAACACAACTTTTGAACCGTATGACCCATTTTCAAAAATGAGGTACCATTGGATTCCCTGGACCAAGCCGAGTTCAACACACCCTATGGGGTCAATTTCCGGTTATATAGATTTTCCGCTATTTCCGGTTTTATCAAAAACCTTTGAAAGCCTACTCCTCCTACAATCTTTGTCAAATCTTCTTCAAAATTACCAGATATGCTCTTCAGACCAAGCCGCACAAAAGTTATGGTAGAGCATTTTGATACCTACAACCGTTTGTCCGTGACAGCCAATCAAAATCAGCAGAAAAGCCGCCAAACAGGAAGTGAAGTCATATCTCAGCAGTTGTTTGAGGCAGTGAAACTAAATTTGGTACGCCGCCTCGGAACCTTATTCTGAGGATGTCCTCCAAAAATTGTGTCATGTGACTAAAAGGGGGCGTGGCCGGAAGCATAAACGTGGTTTGGCTAATAACGGTTGAAGTGTTTACCTTAATAAAGTAATTTCTTTGTCTGTTGATGTCTTGTGAGATATCAAGCCTGACTATTAATAACTTTTCATAAAATTCGAACGGACGTGGCCGCCATTTTGCATTTCATGGAAAAGTGTAAAAACCTTTTGCACGCCCCAATTTTTGTCCAATGTTTACCAAATTTGGCAAAGATGATCTTTAGACCCAGTTTCACAAAAGCAACGAGATGAATTTTCAATTTTCAAAAACGTTTGTTCGGTAGAGACGATCAAAAGCGGTGGCGAAGCCGCCAAACGAGGCGCAAGAGCATATCTCAGCAACCATTTGCGCGATTGTCACCAAACTTGGGTTCCATCGTTCCCATGAGGAGCAGAGGAGGCCTGCGGTGTTATACCAGAAAAATACCTTTGAACTCTCAGTACTCTTGAACGCAAACATATATTTCAACCAAACTTGGTGTGTTGCATGAGTGCAACAGGTTGTTGTGACTTAATTGTTGCACAAGTGCTATGGAGGCCATGTCCTGCTCTGGACTGCTTGGCCCCTCCATTGCTGCTTGCAGCTATATTTATTATTACACTTCTTCTGCCATTGGAGTCTATGGCAGCCCCTAGAACCGTATGGTAAAAAGTTGTGAAATTTGGCACACTCATTAAGCACAGTCCCCTCTTTATATTCACCAAGTTTCATGTCTCCCATTGGAGCACTCTAGCGCCACCAACGGGTCAAAGTTGGACTTGTGTTTACACACGTAACTTTTGAACCGTATGACCGATTTTCAAAAATGAGGTACCATTGGATTCCCTGGGTCAAGACGAGATCAACACACCCTATGACGTCAATTTCCGGTTATATAGATTTTCCGCCATTTCCGGTTTTATCGAAAACTTTTGAAAGCCTACTCCTCCTACAATTCTTCTTTAATCTTCCCCAGAATTGGCACACATCATCGTCAGAGCAACCCTCACAGAAGTTATCCAAAGATTTTTGATTTTCAAAACCGTTTGTCCGGTACAGCCAATCAAAATCGGCAGCAAAGACACCAAACAGGAAGTTGGGTCATATCTCAGCCAATCCTTGAGAAATCAACACCAAACTTGGTATGATGACTCGGAACCCTCATCTGAGGATGTCCAAACAATTTGGTGTCATGTGATCACTGGGCGTGGCCGCAGAATGCAAAAATGTGTTTTGGCCAATAACTGTTGATTCGTTTGCCTTTATTAAGTGATTCCTTTGTCTCATGATATCTTGGGACATCCCGTGTGTGACACATGATAACTTGTGATAACAGCCGAATTGATGCGGCCGCCATTTTGAATTACTGAAAAAACTTTCTTCTGTACTCCTCCTACAAATGTTTTCCAATCTTCACCAAATTTGGCAGAGATCATCTTCAGACCAGGCCTCACAAAAGCCATCATATTTTTTTGGGATTTTCAAAACCGTTTGCCCGGTACGGCCAATCAAAATGTGCCGTTAAGCCAGCAAACAGGAAGTTGGGTCGTATCTCAGCAAATCTTTGATGGATTCGCACCAAACTTGTTGCGTGTACTCGTAACCCTCTTCTGAGGATGTACAACATGTGTTATGGGTCATTCGACTGCTTGGCCACCTCATTGCTGCTTGCAGCTATATTTATTATTATTATTATTCTTTTTGCCCCCCTAAAACTCAGTCAATATTTGGCCTACATAGACAAAGTAGGTGTCAAAAGTTTCGTCTTGGTAGCGATTGAGTTGCTTCTATTGGAATTTACGTTCCGTTGCATGGTTTAGGCTGAAGTTAAGTTTTTGTGGCGAAAAGTGAAGCTAACGGTGGCTAATTTGCTAGCCACAGTCACTGACGTTACTAACGTCACTAACGTCACAAAAACACGCGTGACTACCTTTGGCAGAACATTCGTTTCGCATCTTTTAACTTGGGGGATAGCTAGGCTAACTATAGCTTTACTGCAAGGCAGCTGCAGAAACGCCACAAGCAAAGAGGCCAGGGTGATAACTATTTACTAATTTTACTTTGTGATATGACACACAATTGTGATGTGTAATGTACAATATAAGCTGATATTATTAAGGAAGTACATCTACTTTCGGAAACAGTAGTCTACTATTTCACTGAAGTATTAGCATCATGACGTTAGCCTGTGTTGCCCGGGCAACACATACTACAGTGGTCTATGATGTATCTGTTTTCAATCGTTAAAATAAACATTCCTCACATATACATTTTCGTTGTAGGATTTATTATGACATTACATTACAAGTAAACGATTTGTGGGTGAAATTATCATTACCTGTGGTTTCAATCCAGTGTATCACTGCAATGCTGTAGCCTACGCGAGACACTACAAAAACATCTACACAGCTGTAGGAAGTCAAACAGCGACAGAACATGTTCGGCACTCCCCTTACTTAAATCAAAAGTATATCTAACTACTAACCTGAACTTCATTACCACAGCCTAAACTTTGTCAATCTGTTCATGAAAATAATTAATTTCAGCCTAAACCGTACAACGGAACGTTAAATCCAATTCAACCAACGCAATCGCTACTGAGACGAACACAGCAGTAACGCTAGTCTAGTACTGTACCGTAGTAGTACAATTTACCGGGGCAGCTTCTCCACACAGGGCTATATCGCATTTTGCGTTGTTACTGACAATGATCGCTACCAGTGAGCTTTTTATGAATGAGCGATTTTCCACTAAATACATGTCAAGCTTATTTACGTTTTGGGGTGCATATTTTCAGTTAGCAGATGGTACTGTTTGAATCGCGATTCCATCTTCTACTGCCGGTAATGTCGTAGAATAATCTTCAAAGGTGGTCCTTTATTAATGAATGAATGCAATGAGTAGGCTAAATGCATGAAAATATCACGAGAAGGGAAAAACTTAAAAGGACGTTTAAGTCATAGAGATTAGGTCAATTTGTACACCGGTCTGCCAAATTTATTCGTTTTGATTCAACGATGAGGCTGCCTCTTGCAGGGGAAAGGAGAAGACATCCATTTCATTCTACACTTCACTCGTATTTTCAGTTGTAAATGAGCAGCAAAAAAAAATGCTTTTAAATCTATGTAATCTTTATAAATAATAAGTATGCATTTTTATATAAAATACAGAAATATCAGTTGTAAAAATGTCATTAAAAAACGGACCCCTGTGCAACCGACGCAAGCAAGCACACCCTACAATTTCCCCAGAAATTGTACCCTCTCTAGTTATTGTTTATTTTCGCCCCCCTAAGGATAAGTCAATATTTGGCCTACATACACAACCTAAGTGTCAAAAGTTTCGTCTTGGTAGCCATTGAGTTGCTTCTATTGGGATTTACGATCCGTTGCATGGTTTAGGCTCAAGTTAAGTTTTTGTGGCGAAAAGTGAAGCTAACGGTGGCTAATTTGCTAGCCACAGTCACTGACGTTACTAACGTCACTACGTCACTAACGTCACGAAAACACGAGTGACTACCTTTGGCAGAACATTTGTTTCGCATCTGTTAACTTGGGGGATAGCTAGGCTAACTATAGCTTTACTGCAAGGCAGCTAATTTGCTAGCCACAGTCACTGACGTTACTAACGTCACTAACGTCACCAAAACACGCGTGACTATCTTTGGCAGAACATTCGTTTCACATCTGTTAACTTGGGGGATAGCTAGGCTAACTATAGCTTTACTGCAAGGCAGCTGCAGAAACGCCACAAGCAAAGAGGCCAGGGTGATAACTATTTATTCATTTTACTTTGTGATATGACACACAATTGTGATGTGTAATGTACAATATAAGCTGATATTATTAAGGAAGTACATCTACTTTCGGAAACAGTAGTCTACTATTTCACTGAAGTATTAGCATCATGACATTAGCCTGTGTTGCCCGGGCAACACATACTACGGTGGTCTATGATGTATCTGTTTTCAATCGTTAAAATAAACATTCCTCACATATACATTTTCGTTGTAGGATTTATTATGACATTAGATTACAAGTAAACGATTTGTGGGTGAAATTATCATTACCTGTGGTTTCAATCCAGTGTATCACTGCAACGCTGTAGCCTACGCGAGACACTACAAAAACATCTACACAGCTGTTTAGGAAGTCAAACGGCGACAGAACATGTTCGGCACTCCCCTTACTTAAATCAAAAGTCTATCTAACTACTAACCTGAACTTCATTGCCACAGCCTAAACTTTGTCAATCTGTTCATGAAAATAATTAATTTCAGCCTAAACCGTACAACGGAACGTTAAATCCAATTCAACCAACGCAATCGCTACCAAGACGAACACAGCAGTAGTAGTAGGGAGGACAAACGTTCTGCTCTCAATGTAATCACAACGGAGTTCCAAGCGTCAACAAATGCAAAACTGAACTTATTGCTCATTTAACATTGTGATAAAAAATACAATTGTGATATTTAATGTACAATACGATGTACGCTGATATTATTAGTACGTTTACTTTAGAAAACAGTAGTCAATTTTCGCTTGTTCACTGAGGCGTTAGCATAATTAGCCTCTGTTGAACGATATATACGATAGCGGTCTGTGATACATCCGTTTTCAATCGTTAAAATAATAAACATGCCTCACATAACGATGAACGTTTTATGATTTATTATGACATTATATTACTAGTAAACAATTCATGGGTACAATTGTCTTTATATACCTGTAGTTTTAAACCAGTGTAGCCCACTGTAATGCTGTACGCGACGCGGTTTAGAATTCTACTGCTGTTTAGGAGCCAAACGGCGACAGTAAAATCTCGGCACTCCCCTTACAAAAATAAAAATTCCCAGATGAGTTTTTCAATTGGTGAATCAACCTTTCACTCAAATTAGAGCCAATCGCTGTGTGATTACCATCCCGTATGTGGCACAGAGGTTTTCCCATTTTAAGAGGTCTGTAATTGGCTGAGAGTACTTTGAGCCATAGGCTACTAACCTGAACTTCAATGCCACAGCCTCAATTTGATGTCATTCTGTTCGTGAAGGTCTCCTCTACAGGACTGTGAAACTGCTCCTATTTAGTGCCCCCCTCCACCACTGCCTTTCCAGCAACTCTTTGATTCCTTCCTCAGCTCCTGACTATATTCCTTTTCACAATTGTGCCTGTCGTCACCTGCTTTTCCCCATGTTTTCTGAAATGGAAGGTTCTTTCACCACCGTGGGCCAAGCGCTGTAAATGAAGAGGTGGACGAGTGGTTAAGGCGATGCGCCAAAGCTGGGGAACATTCGTCTACCTGGGGGGGGGGGAGAAAGGAAAGGAGAGGGGAGAAGGGGGGAAGAAGAAAAAGGAGGAAAAAAGAGGGAAAAAAGGAGAGAAAAAGAGAAGGAAGGAATTTTTATGGCCCAGACCTACATCACCAATGTTTTTTAAATGTTGAGGTATATCAGGAATCACAATTAAAACCTTATATTTCTATTTCTATAGACATATATATGGGATAAAAGTTAATCCCAAGGTTCTGGTTTGACTAAATTGTTGCCAGAAATTCAAGTGGTTATATTTTTTTGTGGAAATCACCTAATCACTGTTTGGTTAATAACAAAACAATGATGATACTAATAACTGTTAAATGAATATTTAAAATTAAGTTGATGTATTTAGCAGAAACTTTTATCCACAAAACACACAAACGAAGCATAGGAAGATACATTTCTGTTGTGATCAAACTTTTATTTTCAGTCATCACAAAGCCATTATACAGTAGTAAGTGAATCCCTCCATTCACTTATTCAACAGTAACTATAGACAATAACTTAAATATATACAGAACAGTAGTGAATCCCTCCATTCACTTATTCAACAGTAACTATAGACAATAACTTAAATATATACAGAACAGTAGTGAATCCCTCCATTCACTTATTCAACAGTAACTATAGACAATAACTTAAATATATACAGAACAGTAGTGCATCCCTCCATTCACTTATTCAACAGTAACAATAGACAATAACTTAAATATATACAGAAGAGTAGTGAATCCCTCCATTCACTTATTCAACAGTAACTATAGACAATAACTTAAATATATACAGAACAGTAGTGAATCCCTCCATTCACTTATTCAACAGTAACTATAGACAATAACTTAAATATATACAGAACAGTAGTGAATCCCTCCATTCACTTATTCAACAGTAACTATAGACAATAACAGAAAACATTAACAGAACTATTAACAACATTAAAGTGTTCAGTGTCCATGCCTCTGGGAGGGGGGTAGAGGGGCACTAGCCCAGTGTCCATGCCTCTGGGAGGGGGGTAGAGGGGCACTAGCCCAGTGTCCATGCCTCTGGGAGGGGGGTAGAGGGGCACTAGCCCAGCGTCCATGCCTCTGGGAGGGGGAGTAGAGGGGCACTAGCCCAGTGTCCATGCCTCTGGGAGGGGGGTAGAGGGGCACTAGCCCAGTGTCCATGCCTCTGGGAGGGGGGTAGAGGGGCACTAGCCCAGCGTCCATGCCTCTGGGAGGGGGGTAGAGGGGCACTAGCCCAGCGTCCATGCCTCTGGGAGGGGGGTAGAGGGGCATCTACTTGTTTCATGTCCTCCAACCATTGCTCCTTGGGAACAGCCTCTACAGAGGGGCAGTACACAGTTCCTTTGTACTGACTGTGTCCAGTCTGGGCTGTCCTGAACTGCCCGCATTTCTTGGATGTGTTGTGGAGTACATGGCGGGTTAGTTTTCGGACCGGAGCAGGGGGTGCAGGGAAGATACCTCCCAGGGCCTGTGGAGCAGCGACGAGGACAGGCACCTGTGAGGTCACCGGAGCCAGCACCAACAGACGAGGGGCCGAGGGTGGAGCAGGGAAGAGCTGACGCTGGGCATGCATCTTTATAGCAACCGGTGTTACATCTGTGGGCGGGACCTTTCTTTTCAACCGCGCCTGGCCCACGGTGCTGCAGGGCAGTTGGTACTGGAGAGCCGGGCCTGGGTGGGGGAGCGCAGATGGAAGGCGCACATTAGCAGGAGGGAGTGGGTTGGCTGCCGCAGACAAGCGACTGGGCAAGTTCAGCCCCTGCATAACCACAGCGTTGTCCTGCTTCTTCACCCTCTTGTTGTGCCACTGCACAAGGGTGGTGTGGCTTACATCCACCAGCTGCAGTGTGGTCTGCTGCATGACCGTCCCATTTGCCAAAATGCGCTGCCTGATTTTCCTGTAGTCATCCAGGATTAAACTCCATCTGGACACTGCACCAGTCCCCTTCTTCTTGGGAGAGCGATGGATGGCACAGAGCCTGACAAAGATCAGTTCAATCAGGCGGCAGCAATCAGGCCATTGGGCAAGCGGGGCAGTGGTGGTGAGTGCGTGCCTCTTCATGCTCTCCACCCCTGGAGTGAACTCCTGCCTCTTCTTTGGAGACCTGAACCTCCCTGTGTCCAGCCTGCTCTGGTGTCTGGCAGCAAAGGTAACCCTCTGCTGGTCGTAGTCCAGCAGGTTCTGCCACAGAGCAACAATGTTGCTTACCTACACAGAGAGAACATATGAGAAGACAAAAAGATGTGCAAGTGTGAACATTTTTGGCAGGGCACAGAGGGAATGTAGCAAGACAATGAATGTTATTGACCTGCTGGTTGGTGAGGGCCAGAGAGGACTGGTTCCTCAGCTCCACCAAACACTCAGCCAAGCTGTCTACTCTGTCTAAGCCCGGCATGCCAGAGTCATCCACAGCCTAAAAATAAATAAACAAAAATGAGCATCACAATGGATGGTCAGTGAAGTGGGACAAAACGCAGATACATTGATTTTCTTAAGATACCAGGGAGGGAGCAGCCAGGGGGGTAGCAGGCAGGGAGGGAGCAGGCAGGATGTTAGTAGCCAGGGAGGCAGCAGGCAGGGAGGGAGCAGCCATGGAGGCAGGAGGCAGGATGGGAGCAGCCATGGAGGCAGGAGGCAGGGTGGGAGCAGGCAGGGTGGGAGCAGCCATGGAGGCAGGAGGCAGGATGGGAGCAGCCATGGAGGCAGGAGGCAGGGTGGGAGCAGCCATGGAGGCAGAAGGCAGGATGGGAGCAGCCATGGAGGCAGGAGGCAGGGTGGGAGCAGCCATGGAGGCAGGATGGGAGCAGCCATGGAGGCAGGAGGCAGGGTGGGAGCAGCCATGGAGGCAGGAGGCAGGGTGGGAGTAGAGAAGCTTGGGTCATCCAGGAGACTTGACACAGCAAGACTTGGTTCTTCCTGGAAGCCCTCATCTTCTTCTTCCTCGCCCTCATGAACATCCTCCAGCATGCCCTCTGTCTCCTCTGAGTCGGGGTTCACGTTGAGAGACTGCCCAGTCTGACTCAGCAGGTAGTCAACACCAAGCAGCTCTCCTATAAAATAGTACAGTCACACACATTATTAGCTGTATTTGTAGCATTCTATATAGATACTGTTTAATATCAGAGTAGTGTTTCTGTATCATGTTATGAGCAAGTAACTGTATGGTTTGCTTTGGTAATGGGCATAGTAAAAATAAAGCCTAGGTCCATTGTCTGATATTATCTGCACCATTGTATTGACCCTTTTTCATCAAGTGACCTGCAGACTAATGACTGTAAGAAGTAATAAGCACATATTTTGCAGTACTTTACCTTTTCATAGAGGTCATGCCATTTCCGCTGCCTTGGGGCAGGTCTATTGCCTCCTCCAGCAGGCCAAACCCCTGAGCCAGCAAATGCCCTCAGCCTCGCCATCCACTCTCCATCTCCCATGGATTTATGGCTCTTAGGCTTGGTGCTCATCTAAAATAACAGAGACATATTAATAACCATAGTTACAACTATGTATGGAAGCATGGTGTGCTGAACCAACTTGTGCATACTCATAAGTACAGTAACATAAGCAAACTAGACTGCTAACGGTTTTTGTTTAGTTTTTAACAGCTTACTGTATCTACAATGATTGACATGTCATTCTTACCAAAGCTTCAGGTAGGATCATTATAAATTCCATTATTCTTTGGAGGTAGACCCACTTTAAATGAATGTAAGTAGCTACAGTAAAGGACTAGTTAATATTGACACTAAAACCGTAGAAGTTTAGACTAGGTACTGTAAGCAGACCCCGCAATGTCGACAAGTTAATACTGAATGTTGGTTACTGTACTGCACTGTCTGTACTGTAGCTAGCTACCTACTGTACCTCCGCTTGTCAGACGTAATAAACGTAGAGCTATAGCACGTTAACTAGTTAAATGATGAAGTAACCAATACAACTAACGTTATAATAACACTTACTTGAATTACTGCGAATATATCCTGCCAGTTTCCTCTCACGATTACATTAGAAATTAGCGTTACTGTAGTACAGTAGCGATTGCTAATATTAGCTAAGGTGACTAAAGTTTGACATGACACTGGACAACAACATGTTAACGTGACTTTGCCTGACGGATGTAATACAATCTATTCCTATTTAAGTAGAAAATAAAATTAATGTTCACTTACTTTGATGCTTTCTTGTTCGTTTGTACTGACAGTAAACAGTATGCTTATACAGTGACAGCCAACAGACTTCTGACAGAAAGTTTTCCAACGGACTCACAATGGAAAGAAGCGCTGTGATTGGCTGTATCCATTCTCACTCAAAGACGTGATTGGCCTAAATCCAATCCACATTGGACAGTTAGTATCCTGATTGGATGGTGAGATTGGAGTTTAGGTAGCCGATCCTGCCCCAGGTAGGACTGCTAATCCATTGTGCTCTGCAAGCGTGAGTTCGAATCTCATCCTCGTCGCCAAGTTATCTTTATGACATGTCCACCTTTGTCAATTGAAATTCTTCTGTCCCTTACTGCTCCTATTTAGTGCCCCCCTCCACCACTGCCTTTCCAGCAACTCTTTGATTCCTTCCTCAGCTCCTGACTATATTCCTTTTCACAATTGTGCCTGTCGTCACCTGCTTTTCTCCATGTTTTGTGAAATGGAAGGTTCTTTCACAACCGTGGGCCCAGTGCTGTAAATGACAAGGTGGCCGAGTGGTTAAGGCGATGGACTGATAATCCATTGTGCTCTGCAAGCGTGAGTTCGAATCTCATCCTCGTCAGCAAGTTATCTTTATGACATGTCCACCTTTGTCAAATGAAATTCTTCTGTCCCTCAACCCTTACTGCTCCTATTTAGTGCCCCACTCCACCACTGCCTTTCCAGCAACTCTTTGATTCCTTCCTCAGCTCCTGACTATATTCCTTTTCACAATTGTGCCTGTCGTCACCTGCTTTTCTCCATGTTTTGTGAAATGGAAGGTTCTTTCACCACCGTGGGCCCAGTGCTCTAAATGACGAGGTGGCCGAGTGGTTAAGGCGATGGACTGCTAATCCATTGTGCTCTGCAAGCGTGAGTTGGAATCTCATCCTCGTCGGCAAGTTATCTTTATGACATGTCCACCTTTGTCAAATGAAATTCTTCTGTCCCTCAACCCTTACTGCTCCGATTTAGTGCACCCCTCCACCACTGCCTTTCCAGCAACTCTTTGATTCCTTCCTCAGCTCCTGACTATATTCCTTTTCACAATTGTGCCTGTCGTCACCTGCTTTTCTCCATGTTTTGTGAAATGGAAGGTTCTTTGACCACCGTGGGCCAAGCGCTGTAAATGAAGAGGTGGACGAGTGGTTAAGGCGATGGACTGCTAATCCATTGTGCTCTTCACGCGTGAGTTCGAATCTCATCCTCGTCGGCAAGTTATCTTTATGACATGTCCACCTTTGTCAATTGAAATTCTTCTGTCCCTTACTGCTCCTATTTAGTGCCCCCCTCCACCACTGCCTTTCCAGCAACTCTTTGATTCCTTCCTCAGCTCCTGACTATATTCCTTTTCACAATTGTGCCTGTCGTCACCTGCTTTTCTCCATGTTTTGTGAAATGGAAGGTTCTTTCACCACCGTGGGCCCAGTGCTGTAAATAACGAGGTGGCCGAGTGGTTAAGGCGATGGACAGCTAATCCATTGTGCTCTGGACGCGTGAGTTCGAATCTGATCCTCGTCGGCAAGTTATAGTCATGACATGTCCACCTTTGTCAATTGAAATTCTTCTGTCCCTCAACCCTTACTGCTCCTATTTAGTGCCCCCCTCCACCACTGCCTTTCCAGCAACTCTTTGATTCCTTCCTCAGCTCCTGACTATATTCCTTTTCACAATTGTGCCTGTCGTCACCTGCTTTTCTCCATGTTTTGTGAAATGGAAGGTTCTTTCACCACCGTGGGCCCAGTGCTGTAAATGACGAGGTGGCCGAGTGGTTAAGGCGATGGACTGCTAATCCATTGTGCTCTGGATGCGTGAGTTCGAATCTCATCCTCGTCGGCAAGTTATAGTCATGACATGTCCACCTTTGTCAATTGAAATTCTTCTGTCCCTTACTGCTCCTATTTAGTGCCCCCCTCCACCACTGCCTTTCCAGAAACTCTTTGATTCCTTCCTCAGCTCCTGACTATATTCCTTTTCACAATCGTGCCTGTCGTCACCTGCTTTTCTCCATGTTTTGTGAAATGGAAGGTTCTTTCACCACCGTGGGCCCAGTGCTGTAAATGAAGAGGTGGCCGAGTGGTTAAGGCGATGGACTGCTAATCCATTGTGCTCTGCACGCGTGAGTTCGAATCTCATCTTCGTCGGCAAGTTATCTTTATGACATGTCCACCTTTGTCAATTGAAATTCTTCTGTCCCTTACTGCTCCTATTTAGTGCCCCCCTCCACCACTGCCTTTCCAGAAACTCTTTGATTTCTTCCTCAGCTCCTGACTATATTCCTTTTCACAATTGTGCCTGTTGTCACCTGCTTTTCTCCATGTTTTGTGAAATGGAAGGTTCTTTCACCACCGTGGGCCCAGTGCTGTAAATGACGTGGTGGCCGAGTGGTTAAGGCGATGGACTGCTAATCCATTGTGCTCTGCACGCGTGAGTTCAAATCTCATCTTCGTCGGCAAGTTATAGTCATGACATGTCCACCTTTGTCAATTGAATTCTTCTGTCCCTCAACCCTTACTGCTCCTATTTAGTGCCCCCCTCCACCACTGCCTTTCCAGCAACTCTTTGATTCCTTCCTCAGCTCCTGACTATATTCCTTTTCACAATTGTGCCTGTCGTCACCTGCTTTTCTCCATGTTTTGTGAAATGGAAGGTTCTTTCACCACCGTGGGCCCAGTGCTGTAAATGACGAGGTGGCCGAGTAGTTAAGGCGATGGACTGCTAATCCATTGTGCTGTGCACGCGTGAGTTTGAATCTCATCCTTGTCGGGAAGTTATCTTTATGACATGTCCACCTTTGTCAATTGAAATTCTTCTGTCCCTTACTGCTCCTATTTAGTGCCCCCCTCCACCACTGCCTTTCCAGCAACTCTTTGATTCCTTCCTCAGCTCCTGACTATATTCCTTTTCACAATTGTGCCTGTCGTCACCTGCTTTTCTCCATGTTTTGTGAAATGGAAGGTTCTTTCACCACCGTGGGCCCAGTGCTGTAAATGACGAGGTGGCCGAGTGGTTAAGGCGATGGACTGCTAATCCATTGTGCTCTGCAAGTGTGAGTTGGAATCTCATCCTCGTCGGCAAGTTATCTTTATGACATGTCCACCTTTGTCAAATGAAATTCTTCTGTCCCTCAACCCTTACTGCTCCGATTTAGTGCCCCCCTCCACCACTGCCTTTCCAGCAACTCTTTGATTCCTTCCTCAGCTCCTGACTATATTCCTTTTCACAATTGTGCCTGTCGTCACCTGCTTTTCTCCATGTTTTGTGAAATGGAAGGTTCTTTCACCACCGTGGGCCCAGTGCTGTAAATGACGAGGTGGCCGAGTGGTTAAGGCGATGGACTGCTAATCCATTGTGCTCTGCAAGTGTGAGTTGGAATCTGATCCTCGTCGGCAAGTTATCTTTATGACATGTCCACCTTTGTCAAATGAAATTCTTCTGTCCCTCAACCCTTACTGCTCCGATTTAGTGCCCCCCTCCACCACTGCCTTTCCAGCAACTCTTTGATTCCTTCCTCAGCTCCTGACTATATTCCTTTTCACAATTGTGCCTGTCGTCACCTGCTTTTCTCCATGTTTTGTGAAATGGAAGGTTCTTTCACCACCGTGGGCCCAGTGCTGTAAATAACGAGGTGGCCGAGTGGTTAAGGCGATGGACTGCTAATCCATTGTGCTCTGCATGCGTGAGTTCGACTCTCATCCTCGTCAGCAAGTTATCGTCATGACATGTCCACCTTTGTCAATTGAAATTCTTCTGTCCCTTACTGCTCCTATTTAGTGCCCCCCTCCACCACTGCCTTTCCAGAAACTCTTTGATTCCTTCCTCAGCTCCTGACTATATTCCTTTTCACAATTGTGCCTGTCGTCACCTGCTTTTCTCCATGTTTTGTGAAATGGAAGGTTCTTTCACCACCGTGGGCCCAGTGCTGTAAATGACGAGGTGGCCGAGTGGTTAAGGCGATGGACTGCTAATCCATTGTGCTCTGCATGCGTGAGTTCGACTCTCATCCTCGTCGGCAAGTTATCGTCATGACATGTCCACCTTTGTCAATTGAAATTCTTCTGTCCCTTACTGCTCCTATTTAGTGCCCCCCTCCACCACTGCCTTTCCAGCAACTCTTTGATTCCTTCCTCAGCTCCTGACTATATTCCTTTTCACAATTGTGCCTGTCGTCACCTGCTTTTCTCCATGTTTTGTGAAATGGAAGGTTCTTTCACCACCGTGGGCCCAGTGCTGTAAATGACGAGGTGGCCGAGTGGTTAAGGCGATGGACTGCTAATCCATTGTGCTCTGCACGCGTAAGTTCGAATCTCATCCTATTAGGCAAGTTATCTTTATGACATGTCCACCTTTTTTAATTGAAATTCTTCTGTCCCTTACTGCTCCTATTTAGTGCCCCCCTCCACCACTGCCTTTCCAGAAACTCTTTGATTCCTTCCTCAGCTCCTGACTATATTCCTTTTCACAATTGTGCCTGTCGTCACCTGCTTTTCTCCATGTTTTGTGAAATGGAAGGTTCTTTCACCACCGTGGGCCCAGTGCTGAAAATGACGAGGTGGCCGAGTGGTTAAGGCGATGGACTGCTAATCCATTGTGCTCTGGACGCGTGAGTTCGAATCTCATCCTCGTCGGCAAGTTATAGTCATGACATGTCCACCTTTGTCAAATGAAATTCTTCTGTCCCTCAACCCTTACTGCTCCGATTTAGTGCCCCCCTCCACCACTGCCTTTCCAGCAACTCTTTGATTCCTTCCTCAGCTCCTGACTATATTCCTTTTCACAATTGTGCCTGTCGTCACCTGCTTTTCTCCATGTTTTGTGAAATGGAAGGTTCTTTCACCACCGTGGGCCCAGTGCTGTAAATAACGAGGTGGCCGAGTGGTTAAGGCGATGGACTGCTAATCCATTGTGCTCTGCATGCGTGAGTTCGACTCTCATCCTCGTCAGCAAGTTATCGTCATGACATGTCCACCTTTGTCAATTGAAATTCTTCTGTCCCTTACTGCTCCTATTTAGTGCCCCCCTCCACCACTGCCTTTCCAGAAACTCTTTGATTCCTTCCTCAGCTCCTGACTATATTCCTTTTCACAATTGTGCCTGTCGTCACCTGCTTTTCTCCATGTTTTGTGAAATGGAAGGTTCTTTCACCACCGTGGGCCCAGTGCTGAAAATGACGAGGTGGCCGAGTGGTTAAGGCGATGGACTGCTAATCCATTGTGCTCTGGACGCGTGAGTTCGAATCTCATCCTCGTCGGCAAGTTATAGTCATGACATGTCCACCTTTGTCAAATGAAATTCTTCTGTCCCTCAACCCTTACTGCTCCGATTTAGTGCCCCCCTCCACCACTGCCTTTCCAGCAACTCTTTGATTCCTTCCTCAGCTCCTGACTATATTCCTTTTCACAATTGTGCCTGTCGTCACCTGCTTTTCTCCATGTTTTGTGAAATGGAAGGTTCTTTCACCACCGTGGGCCCAGTGCTGTAAATAACGAGGTGGCCGAGTGGTTAAGGCGATGGACTGCTAATCCATTGTGCTCTGCATGCGTGAGTTCGACTCTCATCCTCGTCAGCAAGTTATCGTCATGACATGTCCACCTTTGTCAATTGAAATTCTTCTGTCCCTTACTGCTCCTATTTAGTGCCCCCCTCCACCACTGCCTTTCCAGAAACTCTTTGATTCCTTCCTCAGCTCCTGACTATATTCCTTTTCACAATTGTGCCTGTCGTCACCTGCTTTTCTCCATGTTTTGTGAAATGGAAGGTTCTTTCACCACCGTGGGCCCAGTGCTGAAAATGACGAGGTGGCCGAGTGGTTAAGGCGATGGACTGCTAATCCATTGTGCTCTGGACGCGTGAGTTCGAATCTCATCCTCGTCGGCAAGTTATAGTCATGACATGTCCACCTTTGTCAAATGAAATTCTTCTGTCCCTCAACCCTTACTGCTCCGATTTAGTGCCCCCCTCCACCACTGCCTTTCCAGCAACTCTTTGATTCCTTCCTCAGCTCCTGACTATATTCCTTTTCACAATTGTGCCTGTCGTCACCTGCTTTTCTCCATGTTTTGTGAAATGGAAGGTTCTTTCACCACCGTGGGCCCAGTGCTGAAAATGACGAGGTGGCCGAGTGGTTAAGGCGATGGACTGCTAATCCATTGTGCTCTGCACGCGTGAGTTCAAATCTCATCCTCGTCGGCAAGTTATAGTCATGACATGTCCACCTTTGTCAATTGAATTCTTCTGTCCCTCAACCCTTACTGCTCCTATTTAGTGCCCCCCTCCACCACTGCCTTTCCAGCAACTCTTTGATTCCTTCCTCAGCTCCTGACTATATTCCTTTTCACAATTGTGCCTGTCGTCACCTGCTTTTCTCCATGTTTTGTGAAATGGAAGGTTCTTTCACCACCGTGGGCCCAGTGCTGTAAATGACGAGGTGGCCGAGTAGTTAACGCGATGGACTGCTAATCCATTGTGCTGTGCACGCGTGAGTTCGAATCTCATCCTTGTCGGGAAGTTATCTTTATGACATGTCCACCTTTGTCAATTGAAATTCTTCTGTCCCTTACTGCTCCTATTTAGTGCCCCCCTCCACCACTGCCTTTCCAGCAACTCTTTGATTCCTTCCTCAGCTCCTGACTATATTCCTTTTCACAATTGTGCCTGTCGTCACCTGCTTTTCTCCATGTTTTGTGAAATGGAAGGTTCTTTCACCACCGTGGGCCCAGTGCTGTAAATGACGAGGTGGCCGAGTGGTTAAGGCGATGGACTGCTAATCCATTGTGCTCTGCAAGTGTGAGTTGGAATCTCATCCTCGTCGGCAAGTTATCTTTATGACATGTCCACCTTTGTCAAATGAAATTCTTCTGTCCCTCAACCCTTACTGCTCCGATTTAGTGCCCCCCTCCACCACTGCCTTTCCAGCAACTCTTTGATTCCTTCCTCAGCTCCTGACTATATTCCTTTTCACAATTGTGCCTGTCGTCACCTGCTTTTCTCCATGTTTTGTGAAATGGAAGGTTCTTTCACCACCGTGGGCCCAGTGCTGTAAATGACGAGGTGGCCGAGTGGTTAAGGCGATGGACTGCTAATCCATTGTGCTCTGCAAGTGTGAGTTGGAATCTGATCCTCGTCGGCAAGTTATCTTTATGACATGTCCACCTTTGTCAAATGAAATTCTTCTGTCCCTCAACCCTTACTGCTCCGATTTAGTGCCCCCCTCCACCACTGCCTTTCCAGCAACTCTTTGATTCCTTCCTCAGCTCCTGACTATATTCCTTTTCACAATTGTGCCTGTCGTCACCTGCTTTTCTCCATGTTTTGTGAAATGGAAGGTTCTTTCACCACCGTGGGCCCAGTGCTGTAAATAACGAGGTGGCCGAGTGGTTAAGGCGATGGACTGCTAATCCATTGTGCTCTGCATGCGTGAGTTCGACTCTCATCCTCGTCAGCAAGTTATCGTCATGACATGTCCACCTTTGTCAATTGAAATTCTTCTGTCCCTTACTGCTCCTATTTAGTGCCCCCCTCCACCACTGCCTTTCCAGAAACTCTTTGATTCCTTCCTCAGCTCCTGACTATATTCCTTTTCACAATTGTGCCTGTCGTCACCTGCTTTTCTCCATGTTTTGTGAAATGGAAGGTTCTTTCACCACCGTGGGCCCAGTGCTGTAAATGACGAGGTGGCCGAGTGGTTAAGGCGATGGACTGCTAATCCATTGTGCTCTGCACGCGTGAGTTCGACTCTCATCCTCGTCGGCAAGTTATCGTCATGACATGTCCACCTTTGTCAATTGAAATTCTTCTGTCCCTTACTGCTCCTATTTAGTGCCCCCCTCCACCACTGCCTTTCCAGCAACTCTTTGATTCCTTCCTCAGCTCCTGACTATATTCCTTTTCACAATTGTGCCTGTCGTCACCTGCTTTTCTCCATGTTTTGTGAAATGGAAGGTTCTTTCACCACCGTGGGCCCAGTGCTGTAAATGACGAGGTGGCCGAGTGGTTAAGGCGATGGACTGCTAATCCATTGTGCTCTGCACGCGTAAGTTCGAATCTCATCCTATTAGGCAAGTTATCTTTATGACATGTCCACCTTTTTTAATTGAAATTCTTCTGTCCCTTACTGCTCCTATTTAGTGCCCCCCTCCACCACTGCCTTTCCAGAAACTCTTTGATTCCTTCCTCAGCTCCTGACTATATTCCTTTTCACAATTGTGCCTGTCGTCACCTGCTTTTCTCCATGTTTTGTGAAATGGAAGGTTCTTTCACCACCGTGGGCCCAGTGCTGAAAATGACGAGGTGGCCGAGTGGTTAAGGCGATGGACTGCTAATCCATTGTGCTCTGGACGCGTGAGTTCGAATCTCATCCTCGTCGGCAAGTTATAGTCATGACATGTCCACCTTTGTCAATTGAAATTCTTCTGTCCCTCAACCCTTACTGCTCCTATTTAGTGCCCCCCTACACCACTGCCTTTCCAGCAACTCTTTGATTCCTTCCTCAGCTCCTGACTATATTCCTTTTCACAATTGTGCCTGTCGTCACCTGCTTTTCTCCATGTTTTGTGAAATGGAAGGTTCTTTCACCACCGTGGGCCCAGCGCTGTAAATGACGAGGTGGCCGAGTGGTTAAGGCGATGGACTGCTAATCCATTGTGCTCAGCACGCGTGAGTTCGAATCTCATCCTTGTCGGGAAGGTATCTTTATGACATGTCCACCTTTGTCGATTGAAATTCTTCTGTCCCTTACTGCTCCTATTTAGTGCCCCCCTCCACCACTGCCTTTCCAGAAACTCTTTGATTCCTTCCTCAGCTCCTGACTATATTCCTTTTCACAATTGTGCCTGTCGTCACCTGCTTTTCTCCATGTTTTGTGAAATGGAAGGTTCTTTCACCACCGTGGGCCCAGTGCTGTAAATGACGAGGTGGCCGAGTGGTTAAGGCGATGGACTGCTAATCCATTGTGCTCTGGATGCGTGAGTTCGAATCTCATCCTCGTCGGCAAGTTATAGTCATGACATGTCCACCTTTGTCAATTGAAATTCTTCTGTCCCTTACTGCTCCTATTTAGTGCCCCCCTCCACCACTGCCTTTCCAGAAACTCTTTGATTCCTTCCTCAGCTCCTGACTATATTCCTTTTCACAATCGTGCCTGTCGTCACCTGCTTTTCTCCATGTTTTGTGAAATGGAAGGTTCTTTCACCACCGTGGGCCCAGTGCTGTAAATGAAGAGGTGGCCGAGTGGTTAAGGCGATGGACTGCTAATCCATTGTGCTCTGCACGCGTGAGTTCGAATCTCATCTTCGTCGGCAAGTTATCTTTATGACATGTCCACCTTTGTCAATTGAAATTCTTCTGTCCCTTACTGCTCCTATTTAGTGCCCCCCTCCACCACTGCCTTTCCAGAAACTCTTTGATTTCTTCCTCAGCTCCTGACTATATTCCTTTTCACAATTGTGCCTGTTGTCACCTGCTTTTCTCCATGTTTTGTGAAATGGAAGGTTCTTTCACCACCGTGGGCCCAGTGCTGTAAATGACGTGGTGGCCGAGTGGTTAAGGCGATGGACTGCTAATCCATTGTGCTCTGCACGCGTGAGTTCAAATCTCATCTTCGTCGGCAAGTTATAGTCATGACATGTCCACCTTTGTCAATTGAATTCTTCTGTCCCTCAACCCTTACTGCTCCTATTTAGTGCCCCCCTCCACCACTGCCTTTCCAGCAACTCTTTGATTCCTTCCTCAGCTCCTGACTATATTCCTTTTCACAATTGTGCCTGTCGTCACCTGCTTTTCTCCATGTTTTGTGAAATGGAAGGTTCTTTCACCACCGTGGGCCCAGTGCTGTAAATGACGAGGTGGCCGAGTAGTTAAGGCGATGGACTGCTAATCCATTGTGCTGTGCACGCGTGAGTTTGAATCTCATCCTTGTCGGGAAGTTATCTTTATGACATGTCCACCTTTGTCAATTGAAATTCTTCTGTCCCTTACTGCTCCTATTTAGTGCCCCCCTCCACCACTGCCTTTCCAGCAACTCTTTGATTCCTTCCTCAGCTCCTGACTATATTCCTTTTCACAATTGTGCCTGTCGTCACCTGCTTTTCTCCATGTTTTGTGAAATGGAAGGTTCTTTCACCACCGTGGGCCCAGTGCTGTAAATGACGAGGTGGCCGAGTGGTTAAGGCGATGGACTGCTAATCCATTGTGCTCTGCAAGTGTGAGTTGGAATCTCATCCTCGTCGGCAAGTTATCTTTATGACATGTCCACCTTTGTCAAATGAAATTCTTCTGTCCCTCAACCCTTACTGCTCCGATTTAGTGCCCCCCTCCACCACTGCCTTTCCAGCAACTCTTTGATTCCTTCCTCAGCTCCTGACTATATTCCTTTTCACAATTGTGCCTGTCGTCACCTGCTTTTCTCCATGTTTTGTGAAATGGAAGGTTCTTTCACCACCGTGGGCCCAGTGCTGTAAATGACGAGGTGGCCGAGTGGTTAAGGCGATGGACTGCTAATCCATTGTGCTCTGCAAGTGTGAGTTGGAATCTCATCCTCGTCGGCAAGTTATCTTTATGACATGTCCACCTTTGTCAAATGAAATTCTTCTGTCCCTCAACCCTTACTGCTCCGATTTAGTGCCCCCCTCCACCACTGCCTTTCCAGCAACTCTTTGATTCCTTCCTCAGCTCCTGACTATATTCCTTTTCACAATTGTGCCTGTCGTCACCTGCTTTTCTCCATGTTTTGTGAAATGGAAGGTTCTTTCACCACCGTGGGCCCAGTGCTGTAAATAACGAGGTGGCCGAGTGGTTAAGGCGATGGACTGCTAATCCATTGTGCTCTGCATGCGTGAGTTCGACTCTCATCCTCGTCAGCAAGTTATCGTCATGACATGTCCACCTTTGTCAATTGAAATTCTTCTGTCCCTTACTGCTCCTATTTAGTGCCCCCCTCCACCACTGCCTTTCCAGAAACTCTTTGATTCCTTCCTCAGCTCCTGACTATATTCCTTTTCACAATTGTGCCTGTCGTCACCTGCTTTTCTCCATGTTTTGTGAAATGGAAGGTTCTTTCACCACCGTGGGCCCAGTGCTGTAAATGACGAGGTGGCCGAGTGGTTAAGGCGATGGACTGCTAATCCATTGTGCTCTGCATGCGTGAGTTCGACTCTCATCCTCGTCGGCAAGTTATCGTCATGACATGTCCACCTTTGTCAATTGAAATTCTTCTGTCCCTTACTGCTCCTATTTAGTGCCCCCCTCCACCACTGCCTTTCCAGCAACTCTTTGATTCCTTCCTCAGCTCCTGACTATATTCCTTTTCACAATTGTGCCTGTCGTCACCTGCTTTTCTCCATGTTTTGTGAAAAGGAAGGTTCTTTCACCACCGTGGGCCCAGTGCTGTAAATGACGAGGTGGCCGAGTGGTTAAGGCGATGGACTGCTAATCCATTGTGCTCTGCACGCGTAAGTTCGAATCTCATCCTATTAGGCAAGTTATCTTTATGACATGTCCACCTTTTTTAATTGAAATTCTTCTGTCCCTTACTGCTCCTATTTAGTGCCCCCCTCCACCACTGCCTTTCCAGAAACTCTTTGATTCCTTCCTCAGCTCCTGACTATATTCCTTTTCACAATTGTGCCTGTCGTCACCTGCTTTTCTCCATGTTTTGTGAAATGGAAGGTTCTTTCACCACCGTGGGCCCAGTGCTGAAAATGACGAGGTGGCCGAGTGGTTAAGGCGATGGACTGCTAATCCATTGTGCTCTGGACGCGTGAGTTCGAATCTCATCCTCGTCGGCAAGTTATAGTCATGACATGTCCACCTTTGTCAAATGAAATTCTTCTGTCCCTCAACCCTTACTGCTCCGATTTAGTGCCCCCCTCCACCACTGCCTTTCCAGCAACTCTTTGATTCCTTCCTCAGCTCCTGACTATATTCCTTTTCACAATTGTGCCTGTCGTCACCTGCTTTTCTCCATGTTTTGTGAAATGGAAGGTTCTTTCACCACCGTGGGCCCAGTGCTGTAAATAACGAGGTGGCCGAGTGGTTAAGGCGATGGACTGCTAATCCATTGTGCTCTGCATGCGTGAGTTCGACTCTCATCCTCGTCAGCAAGTTATCGTCATGACATGTCCACCTTTGTCAATTGAAATTCTTCTGTCCCTTACTGCTCCTATTTAGTGCCCCCCTCCACCACTGCCTTTCCAGAAACTCTTTGATTCCTTCCTCAGCTCCTGACTATATTCCTTTTCACAATTGTGCCTGTCGTCACCTGCTTTTCTCCATGTTTTGTGAAATGGAAGGTTCTTTCACCACCGTGGGCCCAGTGCTGAAAATGACGAGGTGGCCGAGTGGTTAAGGCGATGGACTGCTAATCCATTGTGCTCTGGACGCGTGAGTTCGAATCTCATCCTCGTCGGCAAGTTATAGTCATGACATGTCCACCTTTGTCAAATGAAATTCTTCTGTCCCTCAACCCTTACTGCTCCGATTTAGTGCCCCCCTCCACCACTGCCTTTCCAGCAACTCTTTGATTCCTTCCTCAGCTCCTGACTATATTCCTTTTCACAATTGTGCCTGTCGTCACCTGCTTTTCTCCATGTTTTGTGAAATGGAAGGTTCTTTCACCACCGTGGGCCCAGTGCTGAAAATGACGAGGTGGCCGAGTGGTTAAGGCGATGGACTGCTAATCCATTGTGCTCTGCACGCGTGAGTTCAAATCTCATCCTCGTCGGCAAGTTATAGTCATGACATGTCCACCTTTGTCAATTGAATTCTTCTGTCCCTCAACCCTTACTGCTCCTATTTAGTGCCCCCCTCCACCACTGCCTTTCCAGCAACTCTTTGATTCCTTCCTCAGCTCCTGACTATATTCCTTTTCACAATTGTGCCTGTCGTCACCTGCTTTTCTCCATGTTTTGTGAAATGGAAGGTTCTTTCACCACCGTGGGCCCAGTGCTGTAAATGACGAGGTGGCCGAGTAGTTAACGCGATGGACTGCTAATCCATTGTGCTGTGCACGCGTGAGTTCGAATCTCATCCTTGTCGGGAAGTTATCTTTATGACATGTCCACCTTTGTCAATTGAAATTCTTCTGTCCCTTACTGCTCCTATTTAGTGCCCCCCTCCACCACTGCCTTTCCAGCAACTCTTTGATTCCTTCCTCAGCTCCTGACTATATTCCTTTTCACAATTGTGCCTGTCGTCACCTGCTTTTCTCCATGTTTTGTGAAATGGAAGGTTCTTTCACCACCGTGGGCCCAGTGCTGTAAATGACGAGGTGGCCGAGTGGTTAAGGCGATGGACTGCTAATCCATTGTGCTCTGCAAGTGTGAGTTGGAATCTCATCCTCGTCGGCAAGTTATCTTTATGACATGTCCACCTTTGTCAAATGAAATTCTTCTGTCCCTCAACCCTTACTGCTCCGATTTAGTGCCCCCCTCCACCACTGCCTTTCCAGCAACTCTTTGATTCCTTCCTCAGCTCCTGACTATATTCCTTTTCACAATTGTGCCTGTCGTCACCTGCTTTTCTCCATGTTTTGTGAAATGGAAGGTTCTTTCACCACCGTGGGCCCAGTGCTGTAAATGACGAGGTGGCCGAGTGGTTAAGGCGATGGACTGCTAATCCATTGTGCTCTGCAAGTGTGAGTTGGAATCTGATCCTCGTCGGCAAGTTATCTTTATGACATGTCCACCTTTGTCAAATGAAATTCTTCTGTCCCTCAACCCTTACTGCTCCGATTTAGTGCCCCCCTCCACCACTGCCTTTCCAGCAACTCTTTGATTCCTTCCTCAGCTCCTGACTATATTCCTTTTCACAATTGTGCCTGTCGTCACCTGCTTTTCTCCATGTTTTGTGAAATGGAAGGTTCTTTCACCACCGTGGGCCCAGTGCTGTAAATAACGAGGTGGCCGAGTGGTTAAGGCGATGGACTGCTAATCCATTGTGCTCTGCATGCGTGAGTTCGACTCTCATCCTCGTCAGCAAGTTATCGTCATGACATGTCCACCTTTGTCAATTGAAATTCTTCTGTCCCTTACTGCTCCTATTTAGTGCCCCCCTCCACCACTGCCTTTCCAGAAACTCTTTGATTCCTTCCTCAGCTCCTGACTATATTCCTTTTCACAATTGTGCCTGTCGTCACCTGCTTTTCTCCATGTTTTGTGAAATGGAAGGTTCTTTCACCACCGTGGGCCCAGTGCTGTAAATGACGAGGTGGCCGAGTGGTTAAGGCGATGGACTGCTAATCCATTGTGCTCTGCACGCGTGAGTTCGACTCTCATCCTCGTCGGCAAGTTATCGTCATGACATGTCCACCTTTGTCAATTGAAATTCTTCTGTCCCTTACTGCTCCTATTTAGTGCCCCCCTACACCACTGCCTTTCCAGCAACTCTTTGATTCCTTCCTCAGCTCCTGACTATATTCCTTTTCACAATTGTGCCTGTCGTCACCTGCTTTTCTCCATGTTTTGTGAAATGGAAGGTTCTTTCACCACCGTGGGCCCAGCGCTGTAAATGACGAGGTGGCCGAGTGGTTAAGGCGATGGACTGCTAATCCATTGTGCTCAGCACGCGTGAGTTCGAATCTCATCCTTGTCGGGAAGGTATCTTTATGACATGTCCACCTTTGTCGATTGAAATTCTTCTGTCCCTTACTGCTCCTATTTAGTGCCCCCCTCCACCACTGCCTTTCCAGAAACTCTTTGATTCCTTCCTCAGCTCCTGACTATATTCCTTTTCACAATTGTGCCTGTCGTCACCTGCTTTTCTCCATGTTTTGTGAAATGGAAGGTTCTTTCACCACCGTGGGCCCAGTGCTGTAAATGACGAGGTGGCCGAGTGGTTAAGGCGATGGACTGCTAATCCATTGTGCTCTGCACGCGTGAGTTCGAATCTCATCCTCGTCGGCAAGTTATCTTTATGACATGTCCACCTTTGTCAATTGAAATTCTTCTGTCCCTTACTGCTCCTATTTAGTGCCCCCCTCCACCACTGCCTTTCCAGCAACTCTTTGATTCCTTCCTCAGCTCCTGACTATATTCCTTTTCACAATTGTGCCTGTCGTCACCTGCTTTTCTCCATGTTTTGTGAAATGGAAGGTTCTTTCACCACCGTGGGCCCAGTGCTGTAAATGATGAGGTGGCCGAGTGTTTAAGGCGATGGACTGCTAATCCATTGTGCTCTGCACGCGTGAGTTCGAATCTCATCCTCGTCGGCAAGTTATCTTTATGACATGTCCACCTTTGTCAATTGAAATTCTTCTGTCCCTCAACCCTTACTGCTCCTATTTAGTGCCCCCCTCCACCACTGCCTTTCCAGCAACTCTTTGATTCCTTCCTCAGCTCCTGACTATATTCCTTTTCACAATTGTGCCTGTCGTCACCTGCTTTTCTCCATGTTTTTTGAAATGGAAGGTTCTTTCACCACCGTGGGCCCAGTGCTGTAAATGACGAGGTGGCCGAGTGGTTAAGGCGATGGACTGCTAATCCATTGTGCTCTGCACGCGTGAGTTCGACTCTCATCCTCGTCAGCAAGTTATCGTCATGACATGTCCACCTTTGTCAATTGAAATTCTTCTGTCCCTTACTGCTCCTATTTAGTGCCCCCCTCCACCACTGCCTTTCCAGAAACTCTTTGATTCCTTCCTCAGCTCCTGACTATATTCCTTTTCACAATTGTGCCTGTCGTCACCTGCTTTTCTCCATGTTTTGTGAAATGGAAGGTTCTTTCACCACCGTGGGCCCAGTGCTGTAAATGACGAGGTGGCTGAGTGGTTAAGGCGATGGACTGCTAATCCATTGTGCTCTGCACGCGTGAGTTCGAATCTCATCCTTGTCGGGAAGTTATCTTTATGACATGTCCACCTTTGTCAATTGAAATTCTTCTGTCCCTTACTGCTCCTATTTAGTGCCCCCCTCCACCACTGCCTTTCCAGAAACTCTTTGATTCCTTCCTCAGCTCCTGACTATATTCCTTTTCACAATTGTGCCTGTCGTCACCTGCTTTTCTCCATGTTTTGTGAAATGGAAGGTTCTTTCACCACCGTGGGCCCAGTGCTGTAAATGATGAGGTGGCCGAGTGGTTAAGGCGATGGACTGCTAATCCATTGTGCTCTGCACGCGTGAGTTTGAATCTCATCCTCGTCGGCAAGTTATCTTTATGACATGTCCACCTTTGTCAATTGAAATTCTTCTGTCCCTTACTGCTCCTATTTAGTGCCCCCCTCCACCACTGCCTTTCCAGCAACTCTTTGATTCCTTCCTCAGCTCCTGACTATATTCCTTTTCACAATTGTGCCTGTCGTCACCTGCTTTTCTCCATGTTTTGTGAAATGGAAGGTTCTTTCACCACCGTGGGCCCAGCGCTGAAAATGACGAGGTGGCCGAGTGGTTAAGGCGATGGACTGCTAATCCATTGTGCTCTGGACGCGTGAGTTCGAATCTCATCCTCGTCGGCAAGTTATAGTCATGACATGTCCACCTTTGTCAATTGAAATTCTTCTGTCCCTCAACCCTTACTGCTCCTATTTAGTGCCCCCCTACACCACTGCCTTTCCAGCAACTCTTTGATTCCTTCCTCAGCTCCTGACTATATTCCTTTTCACAATTGTGCCTGTCGTCACCTGCTTTTCTCCATGTTTTGTGAAATGGAAGGTTCTTTCACCACCGTGGGCCCAGTGCTGAAAATGACGAGGTGGCCGAGTGGTTAAGGCGATGGACTGCTAATCCATTGTGCTCTGCACGCGTGAGTTTGAATCTCATCCTCGTCGGCAAGTTATCGTCATGACATGTCCACCTTTGTCAATTGAAATTCTCTGTCCCTTACTGCTCCTATTTAGTGCCCCCCTCCACCACTGCCTTTCCAGCAACTCTTTGATTCCTTCCTCAGCTCATGACTATATTCCTTTTCACAATTGTGCCTGTCGTCACCTGCTTTTCTCCATGTTTTGTGAAATGGAAGGTTCTTTCACCACCGTGGGCCCAGTGCTGTAAATGACGAGGTGGCCGAGTGGTTAAGGCGATGGACTGCTAATCCATTGTGCTCTGCACGCGTGAGTTCCAATCTCATCCTCGTCGGCAAGTTATCTTTATGACATGTCCACCTTTGTCAATTGAAATTCTTCTGTCCCTTACTGCTCCTATTTAGTGCCCCCCTCCACCACTGCCTTTCCAGCAACTCTTTGATTCCTTCCTCAGCTCCTGACTATATTCCTTTTCACAATTGTGCCTGTCGTCACCTGCTTTTCTCCATGTTTTGTGAAATGGAAGGTTCTTTCACCACCGTGGGCCCAGTGCTGAAAATGACGAGGTGGCCGAGTGGTTAAGGCGATGGACTGCTAATCCATTGTGCTCTGCACGCGTGAGTTTGAATCTCATCCTCGTCGGCAAGTTATCGTCATGACATGTCCACCTTTGTCAATTGAAATTCTCTGTCCCTTACTGCTCCTATTTAGTGCCCCCCTCCACCACTGCCTTTCCAGCAACTCTTTGATTCCTTCCTCAGCTCATGACTATATTCCTTTTCACAATTGTGCCTGTTGTCACCTGCTTTTCTCCATGTCTTGTGAAATGGAAGGTTCTTTCACCACCGTGGGCCCAGTGCTGTAAATGACGAGGTGGCCGAGTGGTTAAGGCGATGGACTGCTAATCCATTGTGCTCTGCACGCGTGAGTTCGAATCTCATCCTCGTCGGCAAGTTATCTTTATGACATGTCCACCTTTGTCAATTGAAATTCTTCTGTCCCTTACTGCTCCTATTTAGTGCCCCCCTCCACCACTGCCTTTCCAGCAACTCTTTGATTCCTTCCTCAGCTCCTGACTATATTCCTTTTCACAATTGTGCCTGTCGTCACCTGCTTTTCTCCATGTTTTGTGAAATGGAAGGTTCTTTCACCACCGTGGGCCCAGTGCTGTATATGACGAGGTGGCCGAGTGGTTAAGGCGATGGACTGCTAATTTCATTGTGCTCTGCATGCGTGAGTTTGAATCTCATCCTCGTCGACAAGTTATAGTCATGACATGTCCACCTTTGTCAATTGAAATTCTTCTGTCCCTCAACCCTTACTGCTCCTATTTAGTGCCCCCCTCCACCACTGCCTTTCCAGCAACTCTTTGATTCCTTCCTCAGCTCCTGACTATATTCCTTTTCACAATTGTGCCTGTCGTCACCTGCTTTTCTCCATGTTTTGTGAAATGGAAGGTTCTTTCACCACCGTGGGCCCAGTTCTGAAAATGACGAGGTGGCCGAGTGGTTAAGGCGATGGACTGCTAATCCATTGTGCTCTGCACGCGTGAGTTTGAATCTCATCCTCGTCGGCAAGTTATCGTCATGACATGTCCACCTTTGTCAATTGAAATTCTCTGTCCCTTACTGCTCCTATTTAGTGCCCCCCTCCACCACTGCCTTTCCAGCAACTCTTTGATTCCTTCCTCAGCTCATGACTATATTCCTTTTCACAATTGTGCCTGTCGTCACCTGCTTTTCTCCATGTTTTGTGAAATGGAAGGTTCTTTCACCACCGTGGGCCCAGTGCTGTAAATGACGAGGTGGCTGAGTGGTTAAGGCGATGGACTGCTAATCCATTGTGCTCTGCACGCGTGAGTTCCAATCTCATCCTCGTCGGCAAGTTATCTTTATGACATGTCCACCTTTGTCAATTGAAATTCTTCTGTCCCTTACTGCTCCTATTTAGTGCCCCCCTCCACCACTGCCTTTCCAGCAACTCTTTGATTCCTTCCTCAGCTCCTGACTATATTCCTTTTCACAATTGTGCCTGTCGTCACCTGCTTTTCTCCATGTTTTGTGAAATGGAAGGTTCTTTCACCACCGTGGGCCCAGTGCTGAAAATGACGAGGTGGCCGAGTGGTTAAGGCGATGGACTGCTAATCCATTGTGCTCTGCACGCGTGAGTTTGAATCTCATCCTCGTCGGCAAGTTATCGTCATGACATGTCCACCTTTGTCAATTGAAATTCTCTGTCCCTTACTGCTCCTATTTAGTGCCCCCCTCCACCACTGCCTTTCCAGCAACTCTTTGATTCCTTCCTCAGCTCATGACTATATTCCTTTTCACAATTGTGCCTGTTGTCACCTGCTTTTCTCCATGTCTTGTGAAATGGAAGGTTCTTTCACCACCGTGGGCCCAGTGCTGTAAATGACGAGGTGGCCGAGTGGTTAAGGCAATGTACTGCTAATCCATTGTACTCTGCACGCGTGAGTTCGAATCTCAACTTTGTTGGCAAGTTATCGTCATGACATGTCCACCTTTGTCAATTAAAATTCTTCTGTCCCTCAACCCTTACTGCTCCTATTTAGTGCCCCCCTCCACCACTGCCTTTCCAGAAACTCTTTGATTCCTTCCTCAGCTCATGACTATATTCCTTTTCACAATTGTGCCTGTCGTCACCTGCTTGTCTCCATGTTTTGTGAAATGGAATGTTCTTTCACCACCGTGGGCCCAGTGCTGTAAATGACGAGGTGGCCGAGTGGTTAAGGCGATGGACTGCTAATCCATTGTGCTCTGCACGCGTGAGTTCGAATCTCATCCTCGTCGGCAAGTTATCTTTATGACATGTCCACCTTTGTCAATTGAAATTCTTCTGTCCCTTACTGCTCCTATTTAGTGCCCCCCTCCACCACTGCCTTTCCAGCAACTCTTTGATTCCTTCCTCAGCTCCTGACTATATTCCTTTTCACAATTGTGCCTGTCGTCACCTGCTTTTCTCCATGTTTTGTGAAATGGAAGGTTCTTTCACCACCGTGGGCCCAGTGCTGTATATGACGAGGTGGCCGAGTGGTTAAGGCGATGGACTGCTAATTTCATTGTGCTCTGCATGCGTGAGTTCGAATCTCATCCTCGTCGACAAGTTATAGTCATGACATGTCCACCTTTGTCAATTGAAATTCTTCTGTCCCTCAACCCTTACTGCTCCTATTTAGTGCCCCCCTCCACCACTGCCTTTCCAGCAACTCTTTGATTCCTTCCTCAGCTCCTGACTATATTCCTTTTCACAATTGTGCCTGTCGTCACCTGCTTTTCTCCATGTTTTTTGAAATGGAAGGTTCTTTCACCACCGTGGGCCCAGTGCTGAAAATGACGAGGTGGCCGAGTGGTTAAGGCGATGGACTGCTAATCCATTGTGCTCTGCACGCGTGAGTTTGAATCTCATCCTCGTCGGCAAGTTATCGTCATGACATGTCCACCTTTGTCAATTGAAATTCTCTGTCCCTTACTGCTCCTATTTAGTGCCCCCCTCCACCACTGCCTTTCCAGCAACTCTTTGATTCCTTCCTCAGCTCATGACTATATTCCTTTTCACAATTGTGCCTGTCGTCACCTGCTTTTCTCCATGTTTTGTGAAATGGAAGGTTCTTTCACCACCGTGGGCCCAGTGCTGAAAATGACGAGGTGGCCGAGTGGTTAAGGCGATGGACTGCTAATCCATTGTGCTCTGCACGCGTGAGTTTGAATCTCATCCTCGTCGGCAAGTTATCGTCATGACATGTCCACCTTTGTCAATTGAAATTCTCTGTCCCTTACTGCTCCTATTTAGTGCCCCCCTCCACCACTGCCTTTCCAGCAACTCTTTGATTCCTTCCTCAGCTCATGACTATATTCCTTTTCACAATTGTGCCTGTCGTCACCTGCTTTTCTCCATGTTTTGTGAAATGGAAGGTTCTTTCACCACCGTGGGCCCAGTGCTGTAAATGACGAGGTGGCCGAGTGGTTAAGGCGATGGACTGCTAATCCATTGTGCTCTGCACGCGTGAGTTAGAATATCATCTTCGTCGGCAAGTTATCTTTATGACATGTCCACCTTTGTTAATTGAAATTCTTCTGTCCCTTACTGCTCCTATTTAGAGCCCCCCTCCACCACTGCCTTTCCAGCAACTCTTTGATTCCTTCCTCAGCTCCTGACTATATTCCTTTTCACAAATGTGCCTGTTGTCACCTGCTTTTCTCCATGTCTTGTGAAATGGAAGGTTCTTTCACCACCGTGGGCCCAGTGCTGTAAATGACGAGGTGGCCGAGTGGTTAAGGCAATGTACTGCTAATCCATTGTACTCTGCACGCGTGAGTTCGAATCTCAACTTTGTTGGCAAGTTATCGTCATGACATGTCCACCTTTGTCAATTAAAATTCTTCTGTCCCTCAACCCTTACTGCTCCTATTTAGTGCCCCCCTCCACCACTGCCTTTCCAGAAACTCTTTGATTCCTTCCTCAGCTCATGACTATATTCCTTTTCACAATTGTGCCTGTCGTCACCTGCTTGTCTCCATGTTTTGTGAAATGGAATGTTCTTTCACCACCGTGGGCCCAGTGCTGTAAATGACGAGGTGGCCGAGTGGTTAAGGCGATGGACTGCTAATCCATTGTGCTCTGCACGCGTGAGTTCGAATCTCAACTTTGTTGGCAAGTTATCGTCATGACATGTCCACCTTTGTCAATTAAAATTCTTCTGTCCCTCAACCCTTACTGCTCCTATTTAGTGCCCCCCTCCACCACTGCCTTTCCAGAAACTCTTTGATTCCTTCCTCAGCTCATGACTATATTCCTTTTCACAATTGTGCCTGTCGTCACCTGCTTGTCTCCATGTTTTGTGAAATGGAATGTTCTTTCACCACCGTGGGCCCAGTGCTGTAAATGACGAGGTGGCCGAGTGGTTAAGGCGATGGACTGCTAATCCATTGTGCTCTGCACGCGTGAGTTCGAATCTCATCCTCGTCGGCAAGTTATCTTTATGACATGTCCAACTTTGTCAATTGAAATTCTTCTGTCCCTTACTGCTCCTATTTAGTGCCCCCCTCCACCACTGCCTTTCCAGCAACTCTTTGATTCCTTCCTCAGCTCCTGACTATATTCCTTTTCACAATTGTGCCTGTCGTCACCTGCTTTTCTCCATGTTTTGTGAAATGGAAGGTTCTTTCACCACCGTGGGCCCAGTGCTGTATATGACGAGGTGGCCGAGTGGTTAAGGCGATGGACTGCTAATTTCATTGTGCTCTGCATGCGTGAGTTCGAATCTCATCCTCGTCGACAAGTTATAGTCATGACATGTCCACCTTTGTCAATTGAAATTCTTCTGTCCCTCAACCCTTACTGCTCCTATTTAGTGCCCCCCTCCACCACTGCCTTTCCAGCAACTCTTTGATTCCTTCCTCAGCTCCTGACTATATTCCTTTTCACAATTGTGCCTGTCGTCACCTGCTTTTCTCCATGTTTTGTGAAATGGAAGGTTCTTTCACCACCGTGGGCCCAGTGCTGAAAATGACGAGGTGGCCGAGTGGTTAAGGCGATGGACTGCTAATCCATTGTGCTCTGCACGCGTGAGTTTGAATCTCATCCTCGTCGGCAAGTTATCGTCATGACATGTCCACCTTTGTCAATTGAAATTCTCTGTCCCTTACTGCTCCTATTTAGTGCCCCCCTCCACCACTGCCTTTCCAGCAACTCTTTGATTCCTTCCTCAGCTCATGACTATATTCCTTTTCACAATTGTGCCTGTCGTCACCTGCTTTTCTCCATGTTTTGTGAAATGGAAGGTTCTTTCACCACCGTGGGCCCAGTGCTGTAAATGACGAGGTGGCCGAGTGGTTAAGGCGATGGACTGCTAATCCATTGTGCTCTGCACGCGTGAGTTCGAATCTCAACTTTGTTGGCAAGTTATCGTCATGACATGTCCACCTTTGTCAATTAAAATTCTTCTGTCCCTCAACCCTTACTGCTCCTATTTAGTGCCCCCCTCCACCACTGCCTTTCCAGAAACTCTTTGATTCCTTCCTCAGCTCATGACTATATTCCTTTTCACAATTGTGCCTGTCGTCACCTGCTTGTCTCCATGTTTTGTGAAATGGAATGTTCTTTCACCACCGTGGGCCCAGTGCTGTAAATGACGAGGTGGCCGAGTGGTTAAGGCGATGGACTGCTAATCCATTGTGCTCTGCACGCGTGAGTTCGAATCTCATCCTCGTCGGCAAGTTATCTTTATGACATGTCCAACTTTGTCAATTGAAATTCTTCTGTCCCTTACTGCTCCTATTTAGTGCCCCCCTCCACCACTGCCTTTCCAGCAACTCTTTGATTCCTTCCTCAGCTCCTGACTATATTCCTTTTCACAATTGTGCCTGTCGTCACCTGCTTTTCTCCATGTTTTGTGAAATGGAAGGTTCTTTCACCACCGTGGGCCCAGTGCTGTATATGACGAGGTGGCCGAGTGGTTAAGGCGATGGACTGCTAATTTCATTGTGCTCTGCATGCGTGAGTTCGAATCTCATCCTCGTCGACAAGTTATAGTCATGACATGTCCACCTTTGTCAATTGAAATTCTTCTGTCCCTCAACCCTTACTGCTCCTATTTAGTGCCCCCCTCCACCACTGCCTTTCCAGCAACTCTTTGATTCCTTCCTCAGCTCCTGACTATATTCCTTTTCACAATTGTGCCTGTCGTCACCTGCTTTTCTCCATGTTTTGTGAAATGGAAGGTTCTTTCACCACCGTGGGCCCAGTGCTGAAAATGACGAGGTGGCCGAGTGGTTAAGGCGATGGACTGCTAATCCATTGTGCTCTGCACGCGTGAGTTTGAATCTCATCCTCGTCGGCAAGTTATCGTCATGACATGTCCACCTTTGTCAATTGAAATTCTCTGTCCCTTACTGCTCCTATTTAGTGCCCCCCTCCACCACTGCCTTTCCAGCAACTCTTTGATTCCTTCCTCAGCTCATGACTATATTCCTTTTCACAATTGTGCCTGTCGTCACCTGCTTTTCTCCATGTTTTGTGAAATGGAAGGTTCTTTCACCACCGTGGGCCCAGTGCTGAAAATGACGAGGTGGCCGAGTGGTTAAGGCGATGGACTGCTAATCCATTGTGCTCTGCACGCGTGAGTTTGAATCTCATCCTCGTCGGCAAGTTATCGTCATGACATGTCCACCTTTGTCAATTGAAATTCTCTGTCCCTTACTGCTCCTATTTAGTGCCCCCCTCCACCACTGCCTTTCCAGCAACTCTTTGATTCCTTCCTCAGCTCATGACTATATTCCTTTTCACAATTGTGCCTGTCGTCACCTGCTTTTCTCCATGTTTTGTGAAATGGAAGGTTCTTTCACCACCGTGGGCCCAGTGCTGTAAATGACGAGGTGGCCGAGTGGTTAAGGCGATGGACTGCTAATCCATTGTGCTCTGCACGCGTGAGTTAGAATATCATCTTCGTCGGCAAGTTATCTTTATGACATGTCCACCTTTGTTAATTGAAATTCTTCTGTCCCTTACTGCTCCTATTTAGAGCCCCCCTCCACCACTGCCTTTCCAGCAACTCTTTGATTCCTTCCTCAGCTCCTGACTATATTCCTTTTCACAAATGTGCCTGTTGTCACCTGCTTTTCTCCATGTCTTGTGAAATGGAAGGTTCTTTCACCACCGTGGGCCCAGTGCTGTAAATGACGAGGTGGCCGAGTGGTTAAGGCAATGTACTGCTAATCCATTGTACTCTGCACGCGTGAGTTCGAATCTCAACTTTGTTGGCAAGTTATCGTCATGACATGTCCACCTTTGTCAATTAAAATTCTTCTGTCCCTCAACCCTTACTGCTCCTATTTAGTGCCCCCCTCCACCACTGCCTTTCCAGAAACTCTTTGATTCCTTCCTCAGCTCATGACTATATTCCTTTTCACAATTGTGCCTGTCGTCACCTGCTTGTCTCCATGTTTTGTGAAATGGAATGTTCTTTCACCACCGTGGGCCCAGTGCTGTAAATGACGAGGTGGCCGAGTGGTTAAGGCGATGGACTGCTAATCCATTGTGCTCTGCACGCGTGAGTTCGAATCTCATCCTCTTAGGCAAGTTATCTTTATGACATGTCCACCTTTGTTAATTGAAATTCTTCTGTCCCTTACTGCTCCTATTTAGAGCCCCCCTCCACCACTGCCTTTCCAGCAACTCTTTGATTCCTTCCTCAGCTCCTGACTATATTCCTTTTCACAATTGTGCCTGTCGTCACCTGCTTTTCTCCATGTTTTGTGAAATGGAAGGTTCTTTCACCACCGTGGGCCCAGTGCTGTAAATGACGAGGTGGCAGAGTGGTAAAGGCAATGGACTGCAAATCCATTGTGCTCTGCACGCGTGAGTTCGAATCTCAACTTTGTTGGCAAGGTATCGTCATGACATGTCCACCTTTGTCAATTAAAATTATTCTGTCCCTTACTGCTCCTATTTAGTGCCCCCCTCCACCACTGCCTTTCCAGAAACTCTTTGATTCCTTCCTCAGCTCCTGACTATATTCCTTTTCACAATTGTGCCTGTCGTCACCTGCTTTTCTCCATGTTTTGTGAAATGGAAGGTTCTTTCACCACCGTTGGCCCAGTGCTGTAAATGACGAGGTGGCCGAGTGGTTAAGGCGATGGACTGCTAATCCATTGTGCTCTGTACGCGTGAGTTCGACTCTCATCCTCGTCAGCAAGTTATCGTCATGACATGTCCACCTTTGTCAATTGAAATTCTTCTGTCCCTTACTGCTCCTATTTAGTGCCCCCCTCCACCACTGCCTTTCCAGAAACTCTTTGATTCCTTCCTCAGCTCCTGACTATATTCCTTTTCACAATTGTGCCTGTCGTCACCTGCTTTTCTCCATGTTTTGTGAAATGGAAGGTTCTTTCACCACCGTGGGCCCAGTGCTGTAAATGACGAGGTGGCCGAGTGGTTAAGGCGATGGACTGCTAATCCATTGTGCTCTGCACGCGTGAGTTCGACTCTCATCCTCGTCGGCAAGTTATCGTCATGACATGTCCACCTTTGTCAATTGAAATTCTTCTGTCCCTTACTGCTCCTATTTAGTGCCCCCCTCCACCACTGCCTTTCCAGCAACTCTTTGATTCCTTCCTCAGCTCCTGACTATATTCCTTTTCACAATTGTGCCTGTCGTCACCTGCTTTTCTCCATGTTTTGTGAAATGGAAGGTTCTTTCACCACCGTGGGCCCAGTGCTGTAAATGACGAGGTGGCCGAGTGGTTAAGGCGATGGACTGCTAATCCATTGTGCTCTGCACGCGTGAGTTCGACTCTCATCCTCGTCGGCAAGTTATCGTCATGACATGTCCACCTTTGTCAATTGAAATTCTTCTGTCCCTTACTGCTCCTATTTAGTGCCCCCCTCCACCACTGCCTTTCCAGCAACTCTTTGATTCCTTCCTCAGCTCCTGACTATATTCCTTTTCACAATTGTGCCTGTCGTCACCTGCTTTTCTCCATGTTTTGTGAAATGGAAGGTTCTTTCACCACCGTGGGCCCAGTGCTGTAAATGACGAGGTGGCCGAGTGGTTAAGGCGATGGACTGCTAATCCATTGTGCTCTGCACGCGTGAGTTCGAATCTCATCCTATTAGGCAAGTTATCTTTATGACATGTCCACCTTTTTTAATTGAAATTCTTCTGTCCCTTACTGCTCCTATTTAGTGCCCCCCTCCACCACTGCCTTTCCAGCAACTCTTTGATTCCTTTCTCAGCTCCTGACTATATTCCTTTTCACAATTGTGCCTGTCGTCACCTGCTTTTCTCCATGTTTTGTGAAATGGAAGGTTCTTTCACCACGGTGGGCCCAGTGCTGTAAATGACGAGGTGGCCGAGTGGTTAAGGCGATGGACTGCTAATCCATTGTGCTCTGGACGCGTGAGTTCAAATCTCATCCTCTTCGGCAAGTTATAGTCATGACATGTCCACCTTTGTCAATTGAAATTCTTCTGTCACTCAACCCTTACTGCTCCCATTTAGTGCCCCCCTCCACCACTGCCTTTCCAGCAACTCTTTGATTCCTTCCTCAGCTCCTGACTATATTCCTTTTCACAATTGTGCCTGTCGTCACCTGCTTTTCTCCATGTTTTGTGAAATGGAAGGTTCTTTCACCACCGTGGGCCCAGTGCTGTAAATGACGAGGTGGCAGAGTGGTTAAGGCGATGGACTGCTAATCCATTGTGCTCAGCACGCGTGAGTTCGAATCTCATCCTTGTCGGGAAGTTATCTTTATGACATGTCCACCTTTGTCAATTGAAATTCTTCTGTCCCTTACTGCTCCTATTTAGTGCCCCCCTCCACCACTGCCTTTCCAGAAACTCTTTGATTCCTTCCTCAGCTCCTGACTATATTCCTTTTCACAATTGTGCCTGTCGTCACCTGCTTTTCTCCATGTTTTGTGAAATGGAAGGTTCTTTCACCACGGTGGGCCCAGTGCTGTAAATGACGAGGTGGCCGAGTGGTTAAGGCGATGGACTGCTAATCCATTGTGCTCTGGACGCGTGAGTTCAAATCTCATCCTCTTCGGCAAGTTATAGTCATGACATGTCCACCTTTGTCAATTGAAATTCTTCTGTCCCTCAACCCTTACTGCTCCCATTTAGTGCCCCCCTCCACCACTGCCTTTCCAGCAACTCTTTGATTCCTTCCTCAGCTCCTGACTATATTCCTTTTCACAATTGTGCCTGTCGTCACCTGCTTTTCTCCATGTTTTGTGAAATGGAAGGTTCTTTCACCACCGTGGGCCCAGTGCTGTAAATGACGAGGTGGCAGAGTGGTTAAGGCGATGGACTGCTAATCCATTGTGCTCAGCACGCGTGAGTTCGAATCTCATCCTTGTCGGGAAGTTATCTTTATGACATGTCCACCTTTGTCAATTGAAATTCTTCTGTCCCTTACTGCTCCTATTTAGTGCCCCCCTCCACCACTGCCTTTCCAGAAACTCTTTGATTCCTTCCTCAGCTCCTGACTATATTCCTTTTCACAATTGTGCCTGTCGTCACCTGCTTTTCTCCATGTTTTGTGAAATGGAAGGTTCTTTCACCACCGTGGGCCCAGTGCTGTAAATGACGAGGTGGCCGAGTGTTTAAGGCGATGGACTGCTAATCCATTGTGCTCTGCACGCGTGAGTTCGAATCTCATCCTCGTCGGCAAGTTATCTTTATGACATGTCCACCTTTGTCAATTGAAATTCTTCTGTCCCTTACTGCTCCTATTTAGTGCCCCCCTCCACCACTGCCTTTCCAGCAACTCTTTGATTCCTTCCTCAGCTCCTGACTATATTCCTTTTCACAATTGTGCCTGTCGTCACCTGCTTTTCTCCATGTTTTGTGAAATGGAAGGTTCTTTCACCACCGTGGGCCCAGTGCTGTGAATGACGAGGTGGCCGAGTGGTTAAGGCGATGGACTGCTAATCCATTGTGCTCTGGACGCGTGAGTTCGACTCTCATCCTCGTCGGCAAGTTATCGTCATGACATGTCCACCTTTGTCAATTGAAATTCTTCTGTCCCTTACTGCTCCTATTTAGTGCCCCCCTCCACCACTGCCTTTCCAGCAACTCTTTGATTCCTTCCTCAGCTCCTGACTATATTCCTTTTCACAATTGTGCCTGTCGTCACCTGCTTTTCTCCATGTTTTGTGAAATGGAAGGTTCTTTCACCACCGTGGGCCCAGTGCTGAAAATGACGAGGTGGCCGAGTGGTTAAGGCGATGGACTGCTAATCCATTGTGCTCTGCACGCGTGAGTTCGAATCTCATCCTATTAGGCAAGTTATCTTTATGACATGTCCACCTTTTTTAATTGAAATTCTTCTGTCCCTTACTGCTCCTATTTAGTGCCCCCCTCCACCACTGCCTTTCCAGAAACTCTTTGATTCCTTCCTCAGCTCCTGACTATATTCCTTTTCACAATTGTGCCTGTCGTCACCTGCTTTTCTCCATGTTTTGTGAAATGGAAGGTTCTTTCACCACCGTGGGCCCAGTGCTGAAAATGACGAGGTGGCCGAGTGGTTAAGGCGATGGACTGCTAATCCATTGTGCTCTGGACGCGTGAGTTCGAATCTCATCCTCGTCGGCAAGTTATGGTCATGACATGTCCACCTTTGTCAATTGAAATTCTTCTGTCCCTCAACCCTTACTGCTCCTATTTAGTGCCCCCCTACACCACTGCCTTTCCAGCAACTCTTTGATTCCTTCCTCAGCTCCTGACTATATTCCTTTTCACAATTGTGCCTGTCGTCACCTGCTTTTCTCCATGTTTTGTGAAATGGAAGGTTCTTTCACCACCGTGGGCCCAGTGCTGTAAATGACGAGGTGGCCGAGTGGTTAAGGCGATGGACTGCTAATCCATTGTGCTCAGCACGCGTGAGTTCGAATCTCATCCTTGTCGGGAAGTTATCGTCATGACATGTCCACCTTTGTCAATTGAAATTCTTCTGTCCCTTACTGCTCCTATTTAGTGCCCCCCTCCACCACTGCCTTTCCAGCAACTCTTTGATTCCTTCCTCAGCTCCTGACTATATTCCTTTTCACAATTGTGCCTGTCGTCACCTGCTTTTCTCCATGTTTTGTGAAATGGAAGGTTCTTTCACCACCGTGGGCCCAGTGCTGTAAATGACGAGGTGGCCGAGTGTTTAAGGCGATGGACTGCTAATCCATTGTGCTCTGCACGCGTGAGTTCGAATCTCATCCTCGTCGGCAAGTTATCTTTATGACATGTCCACCTTTGTCAATTAAAATTATTCTGTCCCTTACTGCTCCTATTTAGTGCCCCCCTCCACCACTGCCTTTCCAGAAACTCTTTGATTCCTTCCTCAGCTCCTGACTATATTCCTTTTCACAATTGTGCCTGTCGTCACCTGCTTTTCTCCATGTTTTGTGAAATGGAAGGTTCTTTCACCACCGTTGGCCCAGTGCTGTAAATGACGAGGTGGCCGAGTGGTTAAGGCGATGGACTGCTAATCCATTGTGCTCTGTACGCGTGAGTTCGACTCTCATCCTCGTCAGCAAGTTATCGTCATGACATGTCCACCTTTGTCAATTGAAATTCTTCTGTCCCTTACTGCTCCTATTTAGTGCCCCCCTCCACCACTGCCTTTCCAGAAACTCTTTGATTCCTTCCTCAGCTCCTGACTATATTCCTTTTCACAATTGTGCCTGTCGTCACCTGCTTTTCTCCATGTTTTGTGAAATGGAAGGTTCTTTCACCACCGTGGGCCCAGTGCTGTAAATGACGAGGTGGCCGAGTGGTTAAGGCGATGGACTGCTAATCCATTGTGCTCTGCACGCGTGAGTTCGACTCTCATCCTCGTCGGCAAGTTATCGTCATGACATGTCCACCTTTGTCAATTGAAATTCTTCTGTCCCTTACTGCTCCTATTTAGTGCCCCCCTCCACCACTGCCTTTCCAGCAACTCTTTGATTCCTTCCTCAGCTCCTGACTATATTCCTTTTCACAATTGTGCCTGTCGTCACCTGCTTTTCTCCATGTTTTGTGAAATGGAAGGTTCTTTCACCACCGTGGGCCCAGTGCTGTAAATGACGAGGTGGCCGAGTGGTTAAGGCGATGGACTGCTAATCCATTGTGCTCTGCACGCGTGAGTTCGACTCTCATCCTCGTCGGCAAGTTATCGTCATGACATGTCCACCTTTGTCAATTGAAATTCTTCTGTCCCTTACTGCTCCTATTTAGTGCCCCCCTCCACCACTGCCTTTCCAGCAACTCTTTGATTCCTTCCTCAGCTCCTGACTATATTCCTTTTCACAATTGTGCCTGTCGTCACCTGCTTTTCTCCATGTTTTGTGAAATGGAAGGTTCTTTCACCACCGTGGGCCCAGTGCTGTAAATGACGAGGTGGCCGAGTGGTTAAGGCGATGGACTGCTAATCCATTGTGCTCTGCACGCGTGAGTTCGAATCTCATCCTATTAGGCAAGTTATCTTTATGACATGTCCACCTTTTTTAATTGAAATTCTTCTGTCCCTTACTGCTCCTATTTAGTGCCCCCCTCCACCACTGCCTTTCCAGCAACTCTTTGATTCCTTTCTCAGCTCCTGACTATATTCCTTTTCACAATTGTGCCTGTCGTCACCTGCTTTTCTCCATGTTTTGTGAAATGGAAGGTTCTTTCACCACGGTGGGCCCAGTGCTGTAAATGACGAGGTGGCCGAGTGGTTAAGGCGATGGACTGCTAATCCATTGTGCTCTGGACGCGTGAGTTCAAATCTCATCCTCTTCGGCAAGTTATAGTCATGACATGTCCACCTTTGTCAATTGAAATTCTTCTGTCACTCAACCCTTACTGCTCCCATTTAGTGCCCCCCTCCACCACTGCCTTTCCAGCAACTCTTTGATTCCTTCCTCAGCTCCTGACTATATTCCTTTTCACAATTGTGCCTGTCGTCACCTGCTTTTCTCCATGTTTTGTGAAATGGAAGGTTCTTTCCCCACCGTGGGCCCAGTGCTGTAAATGACGAGGTGGCAGAGTGGTTAAGGCGATGGACTGCTAATCCATTGTGCTCAGCACGCGTGAGTTCGAATCTCATCCTTGTCGGGAAGTTATCTTTATGACATGTCCACCTTTGTCAATTGAAATTCTTCTGTCCCTTACTGCTCCTATTTAGTGCCCCCCTCCACCACTGCCTTTCCAGAAACTCTTTGATTCCTTCCTCAGCTCCTGACTATATTCCTTTTCACAATTGTGCCTGTCGTCACCTGCTTTTCTCCATGTTTTGTGAAATGGAAGGTTCTTTCACCACGGTGGGCCCAGTGCTGTAAATGACGAGGTGGCCGAGTGGTTAAGGCGATGGACTGCTAATCCATTGTGCTCTGGACGCGTGAGTTCAAATCTCATCCTCTTCGGCAAGTTATAGTCATGACATGTCCACCTTTGTCAATTGAAATTCTTCTGTCCCTCAACCCTTACTGCTCCCATTTAGTGCCCCCCTCCACCACTGCCTTTCCAGCAACTCTTTGATTCCTTCCTCAGCTCCTGACTATATTCCTTTTCACAATTGTGCCTGTCGTCACCTGCTTTTCTCCATGTTTTGTGAAATGGAAGGTTCTTTCACCACCGTGGGCCCAGTGCTGTAAATGACGAGGTGGCAGAGTGGTTAAGGCGATGGACTGCTAATCCATTGTGCTCAGCACGCGTGAGTTCGAATCTCATCCTTGTCGGCAAGTTATCTTTATGACATGTCCACCTTTGTCAATTGAAATTCTTCTGTCCCTTACTGCTCCTATTTAGTGCCCCCCTCCACCACTGCCTTTCCAGAAACTCTTTGATTCCTTCCTCAGCTCCTGACTATATTCCTTTTCACAATTGTGCCTGTCGTCACCTGCTTTTCTCCATGTTTTGTGAAATGGAAGGTTCTTTCACCACCGTGGGCCCAGTGCTGTAAATGACGAGGTGGCCGTGTGTTTAAGGCGATGGACTGCTAATCCATTGTGCTCTGCACGCGTGAGTTCGAATCTCATCCTCGTCGGCAAGTTATCTTTATGACATGTCCACCTTTGTCAATTGAAATTCTTCTGTCCCTTACTGCTCCTATTTAGTGCCCCCCTCCACCACTGCCTTTCCAGCAACTCTTTGATTCCTTCCTCAGCTCCTGACTATATTCCTTTTCACAATTGTGCCTGTCGTCACCTGCTTTTCTCCATGTTTTGTGAAATGGAAGGTTCTTTCACCACCGTGGGCCCAGTGCTGTGAATGACGAGGTGGCCGAGTGGTTAAGGCGATGGACTGCTAATCCATTGTGCTCTGGACGCGTGAGTTCGACTCTCATCCTCGTCGGGAAGTTATCGTCATGACATGTCCACCTTTGTCAATTGAAATTCTTCTGTCCCTTACTGCTCCTATTTAGTGCCCCCCTCCACCACTGCCTTTCCAGCAACTCTTTGATTCCTTCCTCAGCTCCTGACTATATTCCTTTTCACAATTGTGCCTGTCGTCACCTGCTTTTCTCCATGTTTTGTGAAATGGAAGGTTCTTTCACCACCGTGGGCCCAGTGCTGAAAATGACGAGGTGGCCGAGTGGTTAAGGCGATGGACTGCTAATCCATTGTGCTCTGCACGCGTGAGTTCGAATCTCATCCTATTAGGCAAGTTATCTTTATGACATGTCCACCTTTTTTAATTGAAATTCTTCTGTCCCTTACTGCTCCTATTTAGTGCCCCCCTCCACCACTGCCTTTCCAGAAACTCTTTGATTCCTTCCTCAGCTCCTGACTATATTCCTTTTCACAATTGTGCCTGTCGTCACCTGCTTTTCTCCATGTTTTGTGAAATGGAAGGTTCTTTCACCACCGTGGGCCCAGTGCTGAAAATGACGAGGTGGCCGAGTGGTTAAGGCGATGGACTGCTAATCCATTGTGCTCTGGACGCGTGAGTTCGAATCTCATCCTCGTCGGCAAGTTATAGTCATGACATGTCCACCTTTGTCAATTGAAATTCTTCTGTCCCTCAACCCTTACTGCTCCTATTTAGTGCCCCCCTACACCACTGCCTTTCCAGCAACTCTTTGATTCCTTCCTCAGCTCCTGACTATATTCCTTTTCACAATTGTGCCTGTCGTCACCTGCTTTTCTCCATGTTTTGTGAAATGGAAGGTTCTTTCACCACCGTGGGCCCAGTGCTGTAAATGACGAGGTGGCCGAGTGGTTAAGGCGATGGACTGCTAATCCATTGTGCTCAGCACGCGTGAGTTCGAATCTCATCCTTGTCGGGAAGTTATCGTCATGACATGTCCACCTTTGTCAATTGAAATTCTTCTGTCCCTTACTGCTCCTATTTAGTGCCCCCCTCCACCACTGCCTTTCCAGAAACTCTTTGATTCCTTCCTCAGCTCCTGACTATATTCCTTTTCACAATTGTGCCTGTCGTCACCTGCTTTTCTTCATGTTTTGTGAAATGGAAGGTTCTTTCACCACCGTGGGCCCAGTGCTGTAAATGACGAGGTGGCCGAGTGGTTAAGGCGATGGACTGCTAATCCATTGTGCTCTGCACGCGTGAGTTCGAATCTCATCCTCGTCGGCAAGTTATCTTTATGACATGTCCACCTTTGTCAATTGAAATTCTTCTGTCCCTTACTGCTCCTATTTAGTGCCCCCCTCCACCACTGCCTTTCCAGCAACTCTTTGATTCCTTCCTCAGCTCCTGACTATATTCCTTTTCACAATTGTGCCTGTCGTCACCTGCTTTTCTCCATGTTTTGTGAAATGGAAGGTTCTTTCACCACCGTGGGCCCAGTGCTGTAAATGATGAGGTGGCCGAGTGGTTAAGGCGATGGACTGCTAATCCATTGTGCTCTGCACGCGTGAGTTTGAATCTCATCCTCGTCGGCAAGTTATCTTTATGACATGTCCACCTTTGTCAATTGAAATTCTTCTGTCCCTTACTGCTCCTATTTAGTGCCCCCCTCCACCACTGCCTTTCCAGCAACTCTTTGATTCCCACCTCAGCTCCTGACTATATTCCTTTTCACAATTGTGCCTGTCGTCACCTGCTTTTCTCCATGTTTTGTGAAATGGAAGGTTCTTTCACCACCGTGGGCCCAGTGCTGTGAATGACGAGGTGGCCGAGTGGTTAAGGCAATGGACTGCTAATCCATTGTGCTCTGGACGCGTGGGTTCGAATCTCATCCTCGTCGGCAAGTTATAGTCATGACATGTCCACCTTTGTCAATTGAAATTCTTCTGTCCCTCAACCCTTACTGCTCCTATTTAGTGCCCCCCTCCACCACTGCCTTTCCAGAAACTCTTTGATTCCTTCCTCAGCTCCTGACTATATTCCTTTTCACAATTGTGCCTGTCGTCACCTGCTTTTCTCCATGTTTTGTGAAATGGAAGGTTCTTTCACCACCGTGGGCCCAGTGCTGTAAATGACGAGGTGGCCGAGTGGTTAAGGCGATGGACTGCTAATCCATTGTGCTCTGCACGCGTGAGTTCGAATCTCATCCTATTAGGCAAGTTATCTTTATGACATGTCCACCTTTTTTAATTGAAATTCTTCTGTCCCTTACTGCTCCTATTTAGTGCCCCCCTCCACCACTGCCTTTCCAGCAACTCTTTGATTCCTTTCTCAGCTCCTGACTATATTCCTTTTCACAATTGTGCCTGTCGTCACCTGCTTTTCTCCATGTTTTGTGAAATGGAAGGTTCTTTCACCACCGTGGGCCCAGTGCTGAAAATGACGAGGTGGCCGAGTGGTTAAGGCGATGGACTGCTAATCCATTGTGCTCTGGACGCGTGAGTTCGAATCTCATCCTCGTCGGCAAGTTATAGTCATGACATGTCCACCTTTGTCAATTGAAATTCTTCTGTCCCTCAACCCTTACTGCTCCCATTTAGTGCCCCCCTCCACCACTGCCTTTCCAGCAACTCTTTGATTCCTTCCTCAGCTCCTGACTATATTCCTTTTCACAATTGTGCCTGTCGTCACCTGCTTTTCTCCATGTTTTGTGAAATGGAAGGTTCTTTCACCACCGTGGGCCCAGTGCTGTAAATGACGAGGTGGCCGAGTGGTTAAGGCGATGGACTGCTAATCCATTGTGCTCAGCACGCGTGAGTTCGAATCTCATCCTTGTCGGGAAGTTATCTTTATGACATGTCCACCATTGTCAATTGAAATTCTTCTGTCCCTTACTGCTCCTATTTAGTGCCCCCCTCCACCACTGCCTTTCCAGAAACTCTTTGATTCCTTCCTTAGCTCCTGACTATATTCCTTTTCACAATTGTGCCTGTCGTCACCTGCTTTTCTCCATGTTTTGTGAAATGGAAGGTTCTTTCACCACCGTGGGCCCAGTGCTGTAAATGATGAGGTGGCCGAGTGGTTAAGGCGATGGACTGCTAATCCATTGTGCTCTGCACGCGTGAGTTTGAATCTCATCCTCGTCGGCAAGTTATCTTTATGACATGTCCACCTTTGTCAATTGAAATTCTTCTGTCCCTTACTGCTCCTATTTAGTGCCCCCCTCCACCACTGCCTTTCCAGCAACTCTTTGATTCCCACCTCAGCTCCTGACTATATTCCTTTTCACAATTGTGCCTGTCGTCACCTGCTTTTCTCCATGTTTTGTGAAATGGAAGGTTCTTTCACCACCGTGGGCCCAGTGCTGTGAATGACGAGGTGGCCGAGTGGTTAAGGCAATGGACTGCTAATCCATTGTGCTCTGGACGCGTGGGTTCGAATCTCATCCTCGTCGGCAAGTTATAGTCATGACATGTCCACCTTTGTCAATTGAAATTCTTCTGTCCCTCAACCCTTACTGCTCCTATTTAGTGCCCCCCTCCACCACTGCCTTTCCAGAAACTCTTTGATTCCTTCCTCAGCTCCTGACTATATTCCTTTTCACAATTGTGCCTGTCGTCACCTGCTTTTCTCCATGTTTTGTGAAATGGAAGGTTCTTTCACCACCGTGGGCCCAGTGCTGTAAATGACGAGGTGGCCGAGTGGTTAAGGCGATGGACTGCTAATCCATTGTGCTCTGCACGCGTGAGTTCGACTCTCATCCTCGTCGGCAAGTTATCGTCATGACATGTCCACCTTTGTCAATTGAAATTCTTCTTTCCCTTACTGCTCCTATTTAGTGCCCCCCTCCACCACTGCCTTTCCAGAAACTCTTTGATTCCTTCCTCAGCTCCTGACTATATTCCTTTTCACAATTGTGCCTGTCGTCACCTGCTTTTCTCCATGTTTTGTGAAATGGAAGGTTCTTTCACCACCGTGGGCCCAGTGCTGTAAATGACGAGGTGGCCGAGTGGTTAAGGCGATGGACTGCTAATCCATTGTGCTCTGCACGCGTGAGTTCGACTCTCATCCTCGTCGGCAAGTTATCGTCATGACATGTCCACCTTTGTCAATTGAAATTCTTCTGTCCCTTACTGCTCCTATTTAGTGCCCCCCTCCACCACTGCCTTTCCAGCAACTCTTTGATTCCTTCCTCAGCTCCTGACTATATTCCTTTTCACAATTGTGCCTGTCGTCACCTGCTTTTCTCCATGTTTTGTGAAATGGAAGGTTCTTTCACCACCGTGGGCCCAGTGCTGAAAATGACGAGGTGGCCGAGTGGTTAAGGCGATGGACTGCTAATCCATTGTGCTCTGCACGCGTGAGTTCGAATCTCATCCTATTAGGCAAGTTATCTTTATGACATGTCCACCTTTTTTAATTGAAATTCTTCTGTCCCTTACTGCTCCTATTTAGTGCCCCCCTCCACCACTGCCTTTCCAGAAACTCTTTGATTCCTTCCTCAGCTCCTGACTATATTCCTTTTCACAATTGTGCCTGTCGTCACCTGCTTTTCTCCATGTTTTGTGAAATGGAAGGTTCTTTCACCACCGTGGGCCCAGCGCTGAAAATGACGAGGTGGCCGAGTGGTTAAGGCGATGGACTGCTAATCCATTGTGCTCTGGACGCGTGAGTTCGAATCTCATCCTTGTCGGGAAGTTATCGTCATGACATGTCCACCTTTGTCAATTGAAATTCTTCTGTCCCTTACTGCTCCTATTTAGTGCCCCCCTCCACCACTGCCTTTCCAGAAACTCTTTGATTCCTTCCTCAGCTCCTGACTATATTCCTTTTCACAATTGTGCCTGTCGTCACCTGCTTTTCTCCATGTTTTGTGAAATGGAAGGTTCTTTCACCACCGTGGGCCCAGTGCTGTAAATGACGAGGTGGCCGAGTGGTTAAGGCGATGGACTGCTAATCCATTGTGCTCTGCACGCGTGAGTTCGAATCTCATCCTCGTCGGCAAGTTATCTTTATGACATGTCCACCTTTGTCAATTGAAATTCTTCTGTCCCTTACTGCTCCTATTTAGTGCCCCCCTCCACCACTGCCTTTCCAGCAACTCTTTGATTCCTTCCTCAGCTCCTGACTATATTCCTTTTCACAATTGTGCCTGTCGTCACCTGCTTTTCTCCATGTTTTGTGAAATGGAAGGTTCTTTCACCACCGTGGGCCCAGTGCTGTAAATGATGAGGTGGCCGAGTGGTTAACCCTTTGACGCGTACGAACACACCGGTGTGTTGAGTCCTGGCTGGTCCCTGGAGCGTACCAACACACCGGTGTGTTGGAACGCGTCCTTTAGAATGTCCAGTTTGGCTTATTACGTAACAATAAACTCTTCAGCATTAGCCTACGCGTATGTTATAAACATGAATCTCAATTTACTGTATATTTTGAGAAAGTTTACCTTTATTATCCATAAGAAAACGTTCAAACAATTTAGTTTAGCTAATGTTAGCTAACAGCTAACCAAAAATAACTCACGCTTTACTCACGCCACCTAGTAAACCATAATATTATCCGTTTTCCTTGACTTGGCTATCGCTTTCAACAGATTTTACTATTGTACAACCAACCAGAGATCGAAATAATAGATATACGTTCACAAATATGCATCTAAAACATCTGACATTCGTCTGTCTTTCGTCTCGTTTTGAGCTACTAGAGGCCATCTTTGATTTTTTTGTCTTCCGGCAACAAATATGACCCTTGATGATGTACCCCTTGACCCCGTACACCTCAGTATTTTCTCGTGAGAAGATTAGGTCATCTCGTTGACCATTTGACACCCACAATGCAGAGTACTGATCAAAACAAAAAACATGGCAGCCTACATTATCGTCATTAGCCAAGTTAGCTTCTCGAAAGCTACACTACGATAATATATCATATCAATTCACTGTGGATTCACCTGTGTGAATATTTAAAAATCGGAACAGTAATGACAGTACTAAGTTATTTTAATAAATATTTTAATAAGTTAAAAAGCCCACACCAACACGTTTCTTAATTTTTAACACGTATCCTTTTACTCATTTCAGGTAGCTAATTACATGTCCAGGAAAGGGTACAATCTCGTCATTGTCACGTTACATATCAATGAATATCATTAGCACACAGCTATAAAAAATATCACATCAAAATTATTTAAAACCTTACTGTGTAGGGGTAGGCAAAGCTTCCGTCAACATATCGGCAAAAAGGTACAGCATGTTTGAGTTGTGTGATGTACTGGCTATGTTTAGGACATGATCCTTTACACAGGATCCACTATGGACATCCAGGATCATGAAGGGCTTGGGATTTCTGGATCTGTTGTCATGACAAGTCAACTGGTATTTATTGTCATCATATACTTACAGTACACAATGAAACAAAACAACGTTCTTCCAGGACCTAGACATAACCTAGACAACTACAACAACTGTGTGGAATTAGGTCAATAAAATTGGTCCAATAAGACAAGATGAAATTTGTGACAAATGCCTCAAAACACCAAGAAGTGGGGATACTGTGAATGTAAACAAGTAAGCTAGTGCAAGGGAAACTGAATGTAAACATAACATACTAATACCATAATACATGGACATCAGTTATTGAGGTAGCAGCAATATGCAAAAATATTGAGTTTGATGATGTACAGGAGCGTGTGGGGTGCATGGGTTTGTCCACAATGCGTGTGGGTTTGGGGATGCAGCATTTGGTATAGATGTTTGTGAGGGAGGGCAGAGAGATCCTGACTATCTTCTCAGCTGTCCTCACTGTCCTCTGCAGGCCGTGATGCAGCTCCTTGGGATGCTCTCTACAGTCCCTCTATGCAATGTGGTGATGGTGTGGGATGGGAGATGGGCTTTCAGCCTTTGCAAAAAAATAAACATGCTGCTGGTACATCAAGGAATTAGGTGTTTGACGGTCTCGTTGATGTTCAGCAAGGAATGGTCACTTTGTGCTGACCGTACTTGCTCGACACCTGAGAGAAGGCCATGTACTATACATGGACAATTTGTACAGCAGTGCTGTCATGTTCTGTTTCTTGGAACGGGGCCTGTGCAGGCCAACATTCACCTGTAAAATTATAGGGAGATGTTCAAGATATAGAAAACGGTCAACAGCAGGCAATCAAGTGGTATGACAAGTGGTGCGTTTCATTACCCTATGAAACATTACAGTCATACATTGCCGTCTTGTCATTTCAATAGGTTGTTAGATTGAATAAGCATAAAGTCTGGTTTATTCTACATGTCGTCCATCAACTAGCCCTAGCCCAGATTTTCCAAACAAATTACACTTGCCTCTCATTTTTGCTTGAACTGTGGCCTGACAATAAATGAGGAATACATTTTCTATCAACACGGAAATTAATGACAGTAGATGGTAGCAAGAGATCACAAAACATAGCCATCAATATAGAATGGATGTCTGAATTATTGTGTTTGCTTTAATTTGACTAAACATGGCAAGTTAGTAATCGCTAGTTACCTGAATAATACCCTTTACTACGAGCTAGCTAGTAAAAACATCAGATAGTGGAAAACAACCACAGGTCATGCTTTCGTCTCAATATCATGCCACAGGTATGTGTATATTTTGTGGGTATAAATAATCTACTCACCAGAAAAGTTTCCCAGATAAAGATGCCAACCAAAAAGGTTTGAAGGTATCCAAGCAGCATGAGCTTGCTTGATCGCCTTTCGCCGAGGTGTGTGGGAGTCATGTTCCAGTCTCGCCTATAGCTCAATTTGGTTGACGATCAACAGTTGCTGCTAATTTACTTGGCTATGTTACGTAGTTTGTGTAGTAGGATTATAACAAAGTAATGCAAGTGCATCTAGTCAGTCTAGCGTATTACTAGGATTGTAATGTATCGTTTTGTTTTCGTTTAGCTGGCTTCCATCCAGTAACTTATTTTGTGAACACTGGCTGCGTTGCCAACTCAGAAGGTTTACGAGATGGAAGCCAGCTAGAGAAAACAAAACGATGAATATAAATCAAATTAGACTGACTGGATGTATCCAAATTATTTTGTTTTCGTTATAATCCGACCACACAAACAACGTAACATAGCCTAGTAAATTAGCAACAGCTAACTTGTTGATTGACTCTTTACTACACTACGAGCTAGCTAGTTTGGCAAAAACATCACCTCGTGAAATACAACAGTTCATGCTTTCATCTCAGTATCGTGCAAACTATATGGGTGGTATAATTTGAGTTATACTAATACTTCAGTCACCAGAATAATAGCCAAAATATCTACTTTGAAGGTTTCCGCCAGTCCCCTGAAGCGGAAGAAATACGTAACGAGAAGGTGGATAAACAAAACAACCAATGAATGGAGTATTCGTCACTAATACGGGGTGCAAACTAGGTCAATGGAAAATGCGAACCGAGAAATACTTAAATTGTATAGCAATTCGATTTTAATGCGTCATAATCAATTTCTAGAACGTTGAGATTGATCCAAACTCACGCGCATAAAAAACTCACTCTGGGGGACCAGTCAAGGAATTTAGAACCTACGTGTGAAAGGGTTAAGGCGATGGACTGCTAATCCATTGTGCTCTGCACGCGTGAGTTTGAATCTCATCCTCGTCGGCAAGTTATCTTTATGACATGTCCACCTTTGTCAATTGAAATTCTTCTGTCCCTTACTGCTCCTATTTAGTGCCCCCCTCCACCACTGCCTTTCCAGCAACTCTTTGATTCCCACCTCAGCTCCTGACTATATTCCTTTTCACAATTGTGCCTGTCGTCACCTGCTTTTCTCCATGTTTTGTGAAATGGAAGGTTCTTTCACCACCGTGGGCCCAGTGCTGTGAATGACGAGGTGGCCGAGTGGTTAAGGCAATGGACTGCTAATCCATTGTGCTCTGGACGCGTGGGTTCGAATCTCATCCTCGTCGGCAAGTTATAGTCATGACATGTCCACCTTTGTCAATTGAAATTCTTCTGTCCCTCAACCCTTACTGCTCCTATTTAGTGCCCCCCTCCACCACTGCCTTTCCAGAAACTCTTTGATTCCTTCCTCTGCTCATGACTATATTCCTTTTCACAATTGTGCCTGTCGTCACCTGCTTGTCTCCATGTTTTGTGAAATGGAAGGTTCTTTCACCACCGTGGGCCCAGTGCTGTAAATGACGAGGTGGCCGAGTGGTTAAGGCGATGGACTGCTAATCCATTGTGCTCTGCACGCGTGAGTTCGACTCTCATCCTCGTCAGCAAGTTATCGTCATGACATGTCCACCTTTGTCAATTGAAATTCTTCTGTCCCTTACTGCTCCTATTTAGTGCCCCCCTCCACCACTGCCTTTCCAGAAACTCTTTGATTCCTTCCTCAGCTCCTGACTATATTCCTTTTCACAATTGTGCCTGTCGTCACCTGCTTTTCTCCATGTTTTGTGAAATGGAAGGTTCTTTCACCACCGTGGGCCCAGTGCTGTAAATGACGAGGTGGCCGAGTGGTTAAGGCGATGGACTGCTAATCCATTGTGCTCTGCACGCGTGAGTTCGACTCTCATCCTCGTCGGCAAGTTATCGTCATGACATGTCCACCTTTGTCAATTGAAATTCTTCTGTCCCTTACTGCTCCTATTTAGTGCCCCCCTCCACCACTGCCTTTCCAGAAACTCTTTGATTCCTTCCTCAGCTCCTGACTATATTCCTTTTCACAATTGTGCCTGTCGTCACCTGCTTTTCTCCATGTTTTGTGAAATGGAAGGTTCTTTCACCACCGTGGGCCCAGTGCTGTAAATGACGAGGTGGCCGAGTGGTTAAGGCGATGGACTGCTAATCCATTGTGCTCTGCACGCGTGAGTTCGACTCTCATCCTCGTCGGCAAGTTATCGTCATGACATGTCCACCTTTGTCAATTGAAATTCTTCTGTCCCTTACTGCTCCTATTTAGTGCCCCCCTCCACCACTGCCTTTCCAGCAACTCTTTGATTCCTTCCTCAGCTCCTGACTATATTCCTTTTCACAATTGTGCCTGTCGTCACCTGCTTTTCTCCATGTTTTGTGAAATGGAAGGTTCTTTCACCACCGTGGGCCCAGTGCTGAAAATGACGAGGTGGCCGAGTGGTTAAGGCGATGGACTGCTAATCCATTGTGCTCTGCACGCGTGAGTTCGAATCTCATCCTATTAGGCAAGTTATCTTTATGACATGTCCACCTTTTTTAATTGAAATTCTTCTGTCCCTTACTGCTCCTATTTAGTGCCCCCCTCCACCACTGCCTTTCCAGAAACTCTTTGATTCCTTCCTCAGCTCCTGACTATATTCCTTTTCACAATTGTGCCTGTCGTCACCTGCTTTTCTCCATGTTTTGTGAAATGGAAGGTTCTTTCACCACCGTGGGCCCAGCGCTGAAAATGACGAGGTGGCCGAGTGGTTAAGGCGATGGACTGCTAATCCATTGTGCTCTGGACGCGTGAGTTCGAATCTCATCCTCGTCGGCAAGTTATAGTCATGACATGTCCACCTTTGTCAATTGAAATTCTTCTGTCCCTCAACGCTTACTGCTCCTATTTAGTGCCCCCCTACACCACTGCCTTTCCAGCAACTCTTTGATTCCTTCCTCAGCTCCTGACTATATTCCTTTTCACAATTGTGCCTGTCGTCACCTGCTTTTCTCCATGTTTTGTGAAATGGAAGGTTCTTTCACCACCGTGGGCCCAGTGCTGTAAATGACGAGGTGGCCGAGTGGTTAAGGCGATGGACTGCTAATCCATTGTGCTCAGCACGCGTGAGTTCGAATCTCATCCTTGTCGGGAAGTTATCGTCATGACATGTCCACCTTTGTCAATTGAAATTCTTCTGTCCCTTACTGCTCCTATTTAGTGCCCCCCTCCACCACTGCCTTTCCAGAAACTCTTTGATTCCTTCCTCAGCTCCTGACTATATTCCTTTTCACAATTGTGCCTGTCGTCACCTGCTTTTCTCCATGTTTTGTGAAATGGAAGGTTCTTTCACCACCGTGGGCCCAGTGCTGTGAATGACGAGGTGGCCGAGTGGTTAAGGCAATGGACTGCTAATCCATTGTGCTCTTGACGCGTGGGTTCGAATCTCATCCTCGTCGGCAAGTTATAGTCATGACATGTCCACCTTTGTCAATTGAAATTCTTCTGTCCCTCAACCCTTACTGCTCCTATTTAGTGCCCCCCTCCACCACTGCCTTTCCAGAAACTCTTTGATTCCTTCCTCTGCTCATGACTATATTCCTTTTCACAATTGTGCCTGTCGTCACCTGCTTGTCTCCATGTTTTGTGAAATGGAAGGTTCTTTCACCACCGTGGGCCCAGTGCTGTAAATGACGAGGTGGCCGAGTGGTTAAGGCGATGGACTGCTAATCCATTGTGCTCTGCACGCGTGAGTTCGACTCTCATCCTCGTCGGCAAGTTATCGTTATGACATGTCCACCTTTGTCAATTGAAATTCTTCTGTCCCTTACTGCTCCTATTTAGTGCCCCCCTCCACCATTGCCTTTCCAGCAACTCTTTGATTCCTTCCTCAGCTCCTGACTATATTCCTTTTCACAATTGTGCCTGTCGTCACCTGCTTTTCTCCATGTTTTGTGAAATGGAAGGTTCTTTCACCACCGTGGGCCCAGTGCTGTAAATGACGAGGTGGCCGAGTGGTTAAGGCGATGGACTGCTAATCCATTGTGCTCTGCACGCGTGAGTTCGACTCTCATCCTCGTCGGCAAGTTATCGTCATGACATGTCCACCTTTGTCAATTGAAATTCTTCTGTCCCTTACTGCTCCTATTTAGTGCCCCCCTCCACCACTGCCTTTCCAGAAACTCTTTGATTCCTTCCTCAGCTCCTGACTATATTCCTTTTCACAATTGTGCCTGTCGTCACCTGCTTTTCTCCATGTTTTGTGAAATGGAAGGTTCTTTCACCACCGTGGGCCCAGTGCTGTAAATGACGAGGTGGCCGAGTAGTTAAGGCGATGGACTGCTAATCCATTGTGCTCTGCACGCGTGAGTTCGACTCTCATCCTCGTCGGCAAGTTATCGTCATGACATGTCCACCTTTGTCAATTGAAATTCTTCTGTCCCTTACTGCTCCTATTTAGTGCCCCCCTCCACCACTGCCTTTCCAGCAACTCTTTGATTCCTTCCTCAGCTCCTGACTATATTCCTTTTCACAATTGTGCCTGTCGTCACCTGCTTTTCTCCATGTTTTGTGAAATGGAAGGTTCTTTCACCACCGTGGGCCCAGTGCTGAAAATGACGAGGTGGCCGAGTGGTTAAGGCGATGGACTGCTAATCCATTGTGCTCTGCACGCGTGAGTTCGAATCTCATCCTATTAGGCAAGTTATCTTTATGACATGTCCACCTTTTTTAATTGAAATTCTTCTGTCCCTTACTGCTCCTATTTAGTGCCCCCCTCCACCACTGCCTTTCCAGAAACTCTTTGATTCCTTCCTCAGCTCCTGACTATATTCCTTTTCACAATTGTGCCTGTCGTCACCTGCTTTTCTCCATGTTTTGTGAAATGGAAGGTTCTTTCACCACCGTGGGCCCAGCGCTGAAAATGACGAGGTGGCCGAGTGGTTAAGGCGATGGACTGCTAATCCATTGTGCTCTGGACGCGTGAGTTCGAATCTCATCCTCGTCGGCAAGTTATAGTCATGACATGTCCACCTTTGTCAATTGAAATTCTTCTGTCCCTCAACGCTTACTGCTCCTATTTAGTGCCCCCCTACACCACTGCCTTTCCAGCAACTCTTTGATTCCTTCCTCAGCTCCTGACTATATTCCTTTTCACAATTGTGCCTGTCGTCACCTGCTTTTCTCCATGTTTTGTGAAATGGAAGGTTCTTTCACCACCGTGGGCCCAGTGCTCTAAATGACGAGGTGGCCGAGTGGTTAAGGCGATGGACTGCTAATCCATTGTGCTCAGCACGCGTGAGTTCGAATCTCATCCTTGTCGGGAAGTTATCGTCATGACATGTCCACCTTTGTCAATTGAAATTCTTCTGTCCCTTACTGCTCCTATTTAGTGCCCCCCTCCACCACTGCCTTTCCAGAAACTCTTTGATTCCTTCCTCAGCTCCTGACTATATTCCTTTTCACAATTGTGCCTGTCGTCACCTGCTTTTCTCCATGTTTTGTGAAATGGAAGGTTCTTTCACCACCGTGGGCCCAGTGCTGTGAATGACGAGGTGGCCGAGTGGTTAAGGCAATGGACTGCTAATCCATTGTGCTCTTGACGCGTGGGTTCGAATCTCATCCTCGTCGGCAAGTTATAGTCATGACATGTCCACCTTTGTCAATTGAAATTCTTCTGTCCCTCAACCCTTACTGCTCCTATTTAGTGCCCCCCTCCACCACTGCCTTTCCAGAAACTCTTTGATTCCTTCCTCTGCTCATGACTATATTCCTTTTCACAATTGTGCCTGTCGTCACCTGCTTGTCTCCATGTTTTGTGAAATGGAAGGTTCTTTCACCACCGTGGGCCCAGTGCTGTAAATGACGAGGTGGCCGAGTGGTTAAGGCGATGGACTGCTAATCCATTGTGCTCTGCACGCGTGAGTTCGACTCTCATCCTCGTCAGCAAGTTATCGTCATGACATGTCCACCTTTGTCAATTGAAATTCTTCTGTCCCTTACTGCTCCTATTTAGTGCCCCCCTCCACCACTGCCTTTCCAGAAACTCTTTGATTCCTTCCTCAGCTCCTGACTATATTCCTTTTCACAATTGTGCCTGTCGTCACCTGCTTTTCTCCATGTTTTGTGAAATGGAAGGTTCTTTCACCACCGTGGGCCCAGTGCTGTAAATGACGAGGTGGCCGAGTGGTTAAGGCGATGGACTGCTAATCCATTGTGCTCTGCACGCGTGAGTTCGACTCTCATCCTCGTCGGCAAGTTATCGTTATGACATGTCCACCTTTGTCAATTGAAATTCTTCTGTCCCTTACTGCTCCTATTTAGTGCCCCCCTCCACCATTGCCTTTCCAGCAACTCTTTGATTCCTTCCTCAGCTCCTGACTATATTCCTTTTCACAATTGTGCCTGTCGTCACCTGCTTTTCTCCATGTTTTGTGAAATGGAAGGTTCTTTCACCACCGTGGGCCCAGTGCTGCAAATGACGAGGTGGCCGAGTGGTTAAGGCGATGGACTGCTAATCCATTGTGCTCTGCACGCGTGAGTTTGAATCTCATCCTCGTCGGCAAGTTATCTTTATGACATGTCCACCTTTGTCAATTGAAATTCTTCTGTCCCTTACTGCTCCTATTTAGTGCCCCCCTCCACCACTGCCTTTCCAGCAACTCTTTGATTCCCACCTCAGCTCCTGACTATATTCCTTTTCACAATTGTGCCTGTCGTCACCTGCTTTTCTCCATGTTTTGTGAAATGGAAGGTTCTTTCACCACCGTGGGCCCAGTGCTGCAAATGACGAGGTGGCCGAGTGGTTAAGGCGATGGACTGCTAATCCATTGTGCTCTGCACGCGTGAGTTTGAATCTCATCCTCGTCGGCAAGTTATCTTTATGACATGTCCACCTTTGTCAATTGAAATTCTTCTGTCCCTTACTGCTCCTATTTAGTGCCCCCCTCCACCACTGCCTTTCCAGCAACTCTTTGATTCCCACCTCAGCTCCTGACTATATTCCTTTTCACAATTGTGCCTGTCGTCACCTGCTTTTCTCCATGTTTTGTGAAATGGAAGGTTCTTTCACCACCGTGGGCCCAGTGCTGTGAATGACGAGGTGGCCGAGTGGTTAACCTGTTTACGCTCCTGTTTCGCCCGCGAGACAAAAATGCTGCCTCCCCCTTCCTCAGTTACGACGCACTAAATTCTAACAAATATATTTTTTAGACGCTACACATGTTATACATCGTTGGAAAGCTACGATTCTTGTGCTTCCATTGAAATAAACCAATTCAAGATCAAGTCACAATAGCAAGCAAAGTCAACGTCTTTTTCCGGTGAACATTCCTTCAACAATGCCAAAGAAAAAAGTTGTACTCACCCTAAGTTGTTCAAATAGGTCCAGGTGTGCAAATCATGCCATCAAAACTTGATCTGCGTAAGTCCCAAGGGTTCAAAGTATCTAACCATGTAAAGTAATTCGTCCAAATACAATGTTTTACGTTCATGAATAGCCATTATCCTTTGTTTCATTATGCAAGTTAGCCGACGGAAGAAACAACTTGTTCACATAAAAGTGTTATTTTGTCCGGTTTATCAACGGAGTATTTACAAAATGAAGGTCTCAAAATGTCCGTTGAACCCTCCCCTTTTGATTGACACCTTGTTCGACCCAATAGGAGCTTCCATGCCCCGTTGACAGCCCTCTAAAGCCAACTAGGTCTGTGCGTCCTGCCCCCCCCCCGCCCCCCCCCCCCCACACTCGTTCTAAACAAATTTCTCGAACTGGCTTCGACTGGCTCTGAAATTAGCTCGTTAGCCTTGTAGCTGACAGCTAGCTGAAAATGCCAATACCTCATTTGTATGCGTCTGTGGAGCCTTCAAAATAACAGTCGATTGCGCAATATGGTTGACAGAATCAGTGTTCTTTGTGCGCCAATCCTTGGAATCAGATAAAGCACTCCAATGTGTTCATGCTTCAGTTTTTGTGTTTCAGTATTACTAATTAGGGATTTAGCTATTATATATGATATTTCTAAGTACCAGAGATGGGCCAGAGATAACAATTATGAAAAATAATACCTTTTTATTTGACCTTGACCTTGGTTACAAAGGGTCATTTTGGAGTCTCCAAAAGACCCTTTTAGAAAATTCCTGGATGTATTCTTATAAAAACATGTGTCAAATATGAATATATTGTGGTATTATGTTTGACTTTTGATTTGAATTGGGTAAGGCTTCAACCTGTGGTCCAATTTAGTCTTCCAGATAATACCTACCACCTCTAGGCCTCTTCAGGCCTCTGTTTTCAAAACAAAATCTAGGCGGAAATAGAAATTTTCACTTTCCTTGTGTTCAAGCTTCTATTACTCAACACTAGAAGGACTGACAGGGGTCCTGACAACAGGGGACATAACTTCAGAGTGTCAGCTTTCAAAAGAGATCATTTACATGCATGTACTCCAAATGGTTCAAGAACAGCTTCCAATTTACTTTGGGTATGCTGTTTAGGCGTTTTCAGGCAAATTTAACAGGAACATGAAAAGGTTAAGGCAATGGACTGCTAATCCATTGTGCTCTGGACGCGTGGGTTCGAATCTCATCCTCGTCGGCAAGTTATAGTCATGACATGTCCACCTTTGTCAATTGAAATTCTTCTGTCCCTCAACCCTTACTGCTCCAATTTAGTGCCCCCCTCCACCACTGCCTTTCCAGAAACTCTTTGATTCCTTCCTCTGCTCATGACTATATTCCTTTTCACAATTGTGCCTGTCGTCACCTGCTTGTCTCCATGTTTTGTGAAATGGAAGGTTCTTTCACCACCGTGGGCCCAGTGCTGTAAATGACGAGGTGGCCGAGTGGTTAAGGCGATGGACTGCTAATCCATTGTGCTCTGCACGCGTGAGTTCGACTCTCATCCTCGTCAGCAAGTTATCGTCATGACATGTCCACCTTTGTCAATTGAAATTCTTCTGTCCCTTACTGCTCCTATTTAGTGCCCCCCTCCACCACTGCCTTTCCGGAAACTCTTTGATTCCTTCCTCAGCTCCTGACTATATTCCTTTTCACAATTGTGCCTGTCGTCACCTGCTTTTCTCCATGTTTTGTGAAATGGAAGGTTCTTTCACCACCGTGGGCCCAGTGCTGTAAATGACGAGGTGGCCGAGTGGTTAAGGCGATGGACTGCTAATCCATTGTGCTCTGCACGCGTGAGTTCGACTTTCATCCTCGTCGGCAAGTTATCTTTATGACATGTCCACCTTTGTCAATTGAAATTCTTCTGTCCCTTACTGCTCCTATTTAGTGCCCCCCTCCACCACTGCCTTTCCAGCAACTCTTTGATTCCTTCCTCAGCTCCTGACTATATTCCTTTTCACAATTGTGCCTGTCGTCACCTGCTTTTCTCCATGTTTTGTGAAATGGAAGGTTCTTTCACCACCGTGGGCCCAGTGCTGTAAATGACGAGGTGGCCGAGTGGTTAAGGCGATGGACTGCTAATCCATTGTGCTCTGCACGCGTGAGTTCGAATCTCATCCTCGTCGGCAAGTTATAGTCATGACATGTCCACCTTTGTCAATTGAAATTCTTCTGTCCCTCAACCCTTACTGCTCCTATTTAGTGCCCCCCTCCACCACTGCCTTTCCAGCAACTCTTTGATTCCTTCCTCAGCTCCTGACTATATTCCTTTTCACAATTGTGCCTGTCGTCACCTGCTTTTCTCCATGTTTTGTGAAATGGAAGGTTCTTTCACCACCGTGGGCCCAGTGCTGTAAATGACGAGGTGGCCGAGTGGTTAAGGCGATGGACTGCTAATCCATTGTGCTCTGCACGCGTGAGTTCGACTCTCATCCTCGTCGGCAAGTTATCGTCATGACATGTCCACCTTTGTCAATTGAAATTCTTCTTTCCCTTACTGCTCCTATTTAGTGCCCCCCTCCACCACTGCCTTTCCAGAAACTCTTTGATTCCTTCCTCAGCTCCTGACTATATTCCTTTTCACAATTGTGCCTGTCGTCACCTGCTTTTCTCCATGTTTTGTGAAATGGAAGGTTCTTTCACCACCGTGGGCCCAGTGCTGTAAATGACGAGGTGGCCGAGTGGTTAAGGCGATGGACTGCTAATCCATTGTGCTCTGCACGCGTGAGTTCGACTCTCATCCTCGTCGGCAAGTTATCGTCATGACATGTCCACCTTTGTCAATTGAAATTCTTCTGTCCCTTACTGCTCCTATTTAGTGCCCCCCTCCACCACTGCCTTTCCAGCAACTCTTTGATTCCTTCCTCAGCTCCTGACTATATTCCTTTTCACAATTGTGCCTGTCGTCACCTGCTTTTCTCCATGTTTTGTGAAATGGAAGGTTCTTTCACCACCGTGGGCCCAGTGCTGAAAATGACGAGGTGGCCGAGTGGTTAAGGCGATGGACTGCTAATCCATTGTGCTCTGCACGCGTGAGTTCGAATCTCATCCTATTAGGCAAGTTATCTTTATGACATGTCCACCTTTTTTAATTGAAATTCTTCTGTCCCTTACTGCTCCTATTTAGTGCCCCCCTCCACCACTGCCTTTCCAGAAACTCTTTGATTCCTTCCTCAGCTCCTGACTATATTCCTTTTCACAATTGTGCCTGTCGTCACCTGCTTTTCTCCATGTTTTGTGAAATGGAAGGTTCTTTCACCACCGTGGGCCCAGCGCTGAAAATGACGAGGTGGCCGAGTGGTTAAGGCGATGGACTGCTAATCCATTGTGCTCTGGACGCGTGAGTTCGAATCTCATCCTCGTCGGCAAGTTATAGTCATGACATGTCCACCTTTGTCAATTGAAATTCTTCTGTCCCTCAACGCTTACTGCTCCTATTTAGTGCCCCCCTACACCACTGCCTTTCCAGCAACTCTTTGATTCCTTCCTCAGCTCCTGACTATATTCCTTTTCACAATTGTGCCTGTCGTCACCTGCTTTTCTCCATGTTTTGTGAAATGGAAGGTTCTTTCACCACCGTGGGCCCAGTGCTGTAAATGACGAGGTGGCCGAGTGGTTAAGGCGATGGACTGCTAATCCATTGTGCTCAGCACGCGTGAGTTCGAATCTCATCCTTGTCGGGAAGTTATCGTCATGACATGTCCACCTTTGTCAATTGAAATTCTTCTGTCCCTTACTGCTCCTATTTAGTGCCCCCCTCCACCACTGCCTTTCCAGAAACTCTTTGATTCCTTCCTCAGCTCCTGACTATATTCCTTTTCACAATTGTGCCTGTCGTCACCTGCTTTTCTCCATGTTTTGTGAAATGGAAGGTTCTTTCACCACCGTGGGCCCAGTGCTGTGAATGACGAGGTGGCCGAGTGGTTAAGGCAATGGACTGCTAATCCATTGTGCTCTTGACGCGTGGGTTCGAATCTCATCCTCGTCGGCAAGTTATAGTCATGACATGTCCACCTTTGTCAATTGAAATTCTTCTGTCCCTCAACCCTTACTGCTCCTATTTAGTGCCCCCCTCCACCACTGCCTTTCCAGAAACTCTTTGATTCCTTCCTCTGCTCATGACTATATTCCTTTTCACAATTGTGCCTGTCGTCACCTGCTTGTCTCCATGTTTTGTGAAATGGAAGGTTCTTTCACCACCGTGGGCCCAGTGCTGTAAATGACGAGGTGGCCGAGTGGTTAAGGCGATGGACTGCTAATCCATTGTGCTCTGCACGCGTGAGTTCGACTCTCATCCTCGTCAGCAAGTTATCGTCATGACATGTCCACCTTTGTCAATTGAAATTCTTCTGTCCCTTACTGCTCCTATTTAGTGCCCCCCTCCACCACTGCCTTTCCAGAAACTCTTTGATTCCTTCCTCAGCTCCTGACTATATTCCTTTTCACAATTGTGCCTGTCGTCACCTGCTTTTCTCCATGTTTTGTGAAATGGAAGGTTCTTTCACCACCGTGGGCCCAGTGCTGTAAATGACGAGGTGGCCGAGTGGTTAAGGCGATGGACTGCTAATCCATTGTGCTCTGCACGCGTGAGTTCGACTCTCATCCTCGTCGGCAAGTTATCGTTATGACATGTCCACCTTTGTCAATTGAAATTCTTCTGTCCCTTACTGCTCCTATTTAGTGCCCCCCTCCACCATTGCCTTTCCAGCAACTCTTTGATTCCTTCCTCAGCTCCTGAATATATTCCTTTTCACAATTGTGCCTGTCGTCACCTGCTTTTCTCCATGTTTTGTGAAATGGAAGGTTCTTTCACCACCGTGGGCCCAGTGCTGCAAATGACGAGGTGGCCGAGTGGTTAAGGCGATGGACTGCTAATCCATTGTGCTCTGCACGCGTGAGTTTGAATCTCATCCACGTCGGCAAGTTATCTTTATGACATGTCCACCTTTGTCAATTGAAATTCTTCTGTCCCTTACTGCTCCTATTTAGTGCCCCCCTCCACCACTGCCTTTCCAGCAACTCTTTGATTCCCACCTCAGCTCCTGACTATATTCCTTTTCACAATTGTGCCTGTCGTCACCTGCTTTTCTCCATGTTTTGTGAAATGGAAGGTTCTTTCACCACCGTGGGCCCAGTGCTGTGAATGACGAGGTGGCCGAGTGGTTAAGGCAATGGACTGCTAATCCATTGTGCTCTGGACGCGTGGGTTCGAATCTCATCCTCGTCGGCAAGTTATAGTCATGACATGTCCACCTTTGTCAATTGAAATTCTTCTGTCCCTCAACCCTTACTGCTCCAATTTAGTGCCCCCCTCCACCACTGCCTTTCCAGAAACTCTTTGATTCCTTCCTCTGCTCATGACTATATTCCTTTTCACAATTGTGCCTGTCGTCACCTGCTTGTCTCCATGTTTTGTGAAATGGAAGGTTCTTTCACCACCGTGGGCCCAGTGCTGTAAATGACGAGGTGGCCGAGTGGTTAAGGCGATGGACTGCTAATCCATTGTGCTCTGCACGCGTGAGTTCGACTCTCATCCTCGTCAGCAAGTTATCGTCATGACATGTCCACCTTTGTCAATTGAAATTCTTCTGTCCCTTACTGCTCCTATTTAGTGCCCCCCTCCACCACTGCCTTTCCGGAAACTCTTTGATTCCTTCCTCAGCTCCTGACTATATTCCTTTTCACAATTGTGCCTGTCGTCACCTGCTTTTCTCCATGTTTTGTGAAATGGAAGGTTCTTTCACCACCGTGGGCCCAGTGCTGTAAATGACGAGGTGGCCGAGTGGTTAAGGCGATGGACTGCTAATCCATTGTGCTCTGCACGCGTGAGTTCGACTTTCATCCTCGTCGGCAAGTTATCTTTATGACATGTCCACCTTTGTCAATTGAAATTCTTCTGTCCCTTACTGCTCCTATTTAGTGCCCCCCTCCACCACTGCCTTTCCAGCAACTCTTTGATTCCTTCCTCAGCTCCTGACTATATTCCTTTTCACAATTGTGCCTGTCGTCACCTGCTTTTCTCCATGTTTTGTGAAATGGAAGGTTCTTTCACCACCGTGGGCCCAGTGCTGTAAATGACGAGGTGGCCGAGTGGTTAAGGCGATGGACTGCTAATCCATTGTGCTCTGCACGCGTGAGTTCGAATCTCATCCTCGTCGGCAAGTTATAGTCATGACATGTCCACCTTTGTCAATTGAAATTCTTCTGTCCCTCAACCCTTACTGCTCCTATTTAGTGCCCCCCTCCACCACTGCCTTTCCAGCAACTCTTTGATTCCTTCCTCAGCTCCTGACTATATTCCTTTTCACAATTGTGCCTGTCGTCACCTGCTTTTCTCCATGTTTTGTGAAATGGAAGGTTCTTTCACCACCGTGGGCCCAGTGCTGTAAATGACGAGGTGGCCGAGTGGTTAAGGCGATGGACTGCTAATCCATTGTGCTCTGCACGCGTGAGTTTGAATCTCATCCTCTTAGGCAAGTTATCTTTATGACATGTCCACCTTTGTCAATTGAAATTCTTCTGTCCCTTACTGCTCCTATTTAGTGCCCCCCTCCACCACTGCCTTTCCAGCAACTCTTTGATTCCTTCCTCAGCTCCTGACTATATTCCTTTTCACAATTGTGCCTGTCGTCACCTGCTTTTCTCCATGTTTTGTGAAATGGAAGGTTCTTTCACCACCGTGGGACCAGTGCTGTAAATGACGAGGTGGACGAGTGGTAAAGGCAATGGACTGCTAATCCATTGTGCTCTGCATGCGTGAGTTCGAATCTCAACTTCGTTGCCAAGTTGTCGTCATGACATGTCCACCTTTGTCAATTAAAATTCTTCTGTCCCTCAACCCTTACTGCTCCTATTTAGTGCCCCCCTCCACCACTGCCTTTCCAGAAACTCTTTGATTCCTTCCTCTGCTCATGACTATATTCCTTTTCACAATTGTGCCTGTCGTCACCTGCTTGTCTCCATGTTTTGTGAAATGGAAGGTTCTTTCACCACCGTGGGCCCAGTGCTGTAAATGACGAGGTGGCCGAGTGGTTAAGGCGATGGACTGCTAATCCATTGTGCTCTGCACGCGTGAGTTCGACTCTCATCCTCGTCGGCAAGTTATCGTTATGACATGTCCACCTTTGTCAATTGAAATTCTTCTGTCCCTTACTGCTCCTATTTAGTGCCCCCCTCCACCATTGCCTTTCCAGCAACTCTTTGATTCCTTCCTCAGCTCCTGACTATATTCCTTTTCACAATTGTGCCTGTCGTCACCTGCTTTTCTCCATGTTTTGTGAAATGGAAGGTTCTTTCACCACCGTGGGCCCAGTGCTGTAAATGACGAGGTGGCAGAGTGGTAAAGGCAATGGACTGCAAATCCATTGTGCTCTGCACGCGTGAGTTCGAATCTCAACTTTGTTGGCAAGGTATCGTCATGACATGTCCACCTTTGTCAATTAAAATTCTTCCGTCCCTTACTGCTCCTATTTAGTGCCCCCCTCCACCACTGCCTTTCCAGAAACTCTTTGATTCCTTCCTCAGCTCCTGACTATATTCCTTTTCACAATTGTGCCTGTCGTCACCTGCTTTTCTCCATGTTTTGTGAAATGGAAGGTTCTTTCACCACCGTTGGCCCAGTGCTGTAAATGACGAGGTGGCCGAGTGGTTAAGGCGATTGACTGCTAATCCATTGTGCTCTGCACGCGTGAGTTCGAATCTCATCCTCGTCGGCAAGTTATCTTTATGACATGTCCACCTTTGTCAATTGAAATTCTTCTGTCCCTTACTGCTCCTATTTAGTGCCCCCCTCCACCACTGCCTTTCCAGCAACTCTTTGATTCCTTCCTCAGCTCCTGACTATATTCCTTTTCACAATTGTGCCTGTCGTCACCTGCTTTTCTCCATGTTTTGTGAAATGGAAGGTTCTTTCACCACCGTGGGCCCAGTGCTGTATATGATGAGGTGGCCGAGTGGTTAAGGCGATGGACTGCTAATCCATTGTGCTCTGCATGCGTGAGTTCGAATCTCATCCTCGTCGGCAAGTTATAGTCATGACATGTCCACCTTTGTCAATTGAAATTCTTCTGTCCCTCAACCCTTACTGCTCCTATTTAGTGCCCCCCTCCACCACTGCCTTTCCAGCAACTCTTTGATTCCTTCCTCAGCTCCTGACTATATTCCTTTTCACAATTGTGCCTGTCGTCACCTGCTTGTCTCCATGTTTTGTGAAATGGAAGGTTCTTTCACCACCGTGGGCCCAGTGCTGTAAATGACGAGGTGGCCGAGTGGTTAAGGCGATGGACTGCTAATCCATTGTGCTCTGCACGCGTGACTTCGACTCTCATCCTTGTCAGCAAGTTATCGTCATGACATGTCCACCTTTGTCAATTGAAATTCTTCTGTCCCTTACTGCTCCTATTTAGTGCCCCCCTCCACCACTGCCTTTCCAGCAACTCTTTGATTCCTTCCTCAGCTCCTGACTATATTCCTTTTCACAATTGTGCCTGTCGTCACCTGCTTTTCTCCATGTTTTGTGAAATGGAAGGTTCTTTCACCACCGTGGGCCCAGTGCTGTAAATGACGAGGTGGCCGAGTGGTTAAGGCGATGGACTGCTAATCCATTGTGCTCTGCACGCGTGAGTTCGACTCTCATCCTCGTCGGCAAGTTATCGTTATGACATGTCCACCTTTGTCAATTGAAATTCTTCTGTCCCTTACTGCTCCTATTTAGTGCCCCCCTCCACCATTGCCTTTCCAGCAACTCTTTGATTCCTTCCTCAGCTCCTGACTATATTCCTTTTCACAATTGTGCCTGTCGTCACCTGCTTTTCTCCATGTTTTGTGAAATGGAAGGTTCTTTCACCACCGTGGGCCCAGTGCTGTAAATGACGAGGTGGCAGAGTGGTAAAGGCAATGGACTGCAAATCCATTGTGCTCTGCACGCGTGAGTTCGAATCTCAACTTTGTTGGCAAGGTATCGTCATGACATGTCCACCTTTGTCAATTAAAATTCTTCCGTCCCTTACTGCTCCTATTTAGTGCCCCCCTCCACCACTGCCTTTCCAGAAACTCTTTGATTCCTTCCTCAGCTCCTGACTATATTCCTTTTCACAATTGTGCCTGTCGTCACCTGCTTTTCTCCATGTTTTGTGAAATGGAAGGTTCTTTCACCACCGTTGGCCCAGTGCTGTAAATGACGAGGTGGCCGAGTGGTTAAGGCGATTGACTGCTAATCCATAGTGCTCTGCACGCGTGAGTTCGAATCTCATCCTCGTCGGCAAGTTATCTTTATGACATGTCCACCTTTGTCAATTGAAATTCTTCTGTCCCTTACTGCTCCTATTTAGTGCCCCCCTCCACCACTGCCTTTCCAGCAACTCTTTGATTCCTTCCTCAGCTCCTGACTATATTCCTTTTCACAATTGTGCCTGTCGTCACCTGCTTTTCTCCATGTTTTGTGAAATGGAAGGTTCTTTCACCACCGTGGGCCCAGTGCTGTATATGATGAGGTGGCCGAGTGGTTAAGGCGATGGACTGCTAATCCATTGTGCTCTGCATGCGTGAGTTCGAATCTCATCCTCGTCGGCAAGTTATAGTCATGACATGTCCACCTTTGTCAATTGAAATTCTTCTGTCCCTCAACCCTTACTGCTCCTATTTAGTGCCCCCCTCCACCACTGCCTTTCCAGCAACTCTTTGATTCCTTCCTCAGCTCCTGACTATATTCCTTTTCACAATTGTGCCTGTCGTCACCTGCTTGTCTCCATGTTTTGTGAAATGGAAGGTTCTTTCACCACCGTGGGCCCAGTGCTGTAAATGACGAGGTGGCCGAGTGGTTAAGGCGATGGACTGCTAATCCATTGTGCTCTGCACGCGTGACTTCGACTCTCATCCTTGTCAGCAAGTTATCGTCATGACATGTCCACCTTTGTCAATTGAAATTCTTCTGTCCCTTACTGCTCCTATTTAGTGCCCCCCTCCACCACTGCCTTTCCAGCAACTCTTTGATTCCTTCCTCAGCTCCTGACTATATTCCTTTTCACAATTGTGCCTGTCGTCACCTGCTTTTCTCCATGTTTTGTGAAATGGAAGGTTCTTTCACCACCGTGGGCACAGTGCTGTAAATGACGAGGTGGCCGAGTGGTTAAGGCGATGGACTGCTAATCCATTGTGCTCTGCACGCGTGAGTTTGAATCTCATCCTCTTAGGCAAGTTATCTTTATGACATGTCCACCTTTGTCAATTGAAATTCTTCTGTCCCTTACTGCTCCTATTTAGTGCCCCCCTCCACCACTGCCTTTCCAGCAACTCTTTGATTCCTTCCTCAGCTCCTGACTATATTCCTTTTCACAATTGTGCCTGTCGTCACCTGCTTTTCTCCATGTTTTGTGAAATGGAAGGTTCTTTCACCACCGTGGGACCAGTGCTGTAAATGACGAGGTGGACGAGTGGTAAAGGCAATGGACTGCTAATCCATTGTGCTCTGCATGCGTGAGTTCGAATCTCAACTTCGTTGCCAAGTTGTCGTCATGACATGTCCACCTTTGTCAATTAAAATTCTTCTGTCCCTCAACCCTTACTGCTCCTATTTAGTGCCCCCCTCCACCACTGCCTTTCCAGAAACTCTTTGATTCCTTCCTCTGCTCATGACTATATTCCTTTTCACAATTGTGCCTGTCGTCACCTGCTTGTCTCCATGTTTTGTGAAATGGAAGGTTCTTTCACCACCGTGGGCCCAGTGCTGTAAATGACGAGGTGGCCGAGTGGTTAAGGCGATGGACTGCTAATCCATTGTGCTCTGCACGCGTGAGTTCGACTCTCATCCTCGTCGGCAAGTTATCGTTATGACATGTCCACCTTTGTCAATTGAAATTCTTCTGTCCCTTACTGCTCCTATTTAGTGCCCCCCTCCACCATTGCCTTTCCAGCAACTCTTTGATTCCTTCCTCAGCTCCTGACTATATTCCTTTTCACAATTGTGCCTGTCGTCACCTGCTTTTCTCCATGTTTTGTGAAATGGAAGGTTCTTTCACCACCGTGGGCCCAGTGCTGTAAATGACGAGGTGGCCGAGTGGTTAAGGCGATGGACTGCTAATCCATTGTGCTCTGCACGCGTGAGTTCGACTCTCATCCTCGTCGGCAAGTTATCGTTATGACATGTCCACCTTTGTCAATTGAAATTCTTCTGTCCCTTACTGCTCCTATTTAGTGCCCCCCTCCACCATTGCCTTTCCAGCAACTCTTTGATTCCTTCCTCAGCTCCTGACTATATTCCTTTTCACAATTGTGCCTGTCGTCACCTGCTTTTCTCCATGTTTTGTGAAATGGAAGGTTCTTTCACCACCGTGGGCCCAGTGCTGTAAATGACGAGGTGGCAGAGTGGTAAAGGCAATGGACTGCAAATCCATTGTGCTCTGCACGCGTGAGTTCGAATCTCAACTTTGTTGGCAAGGTATCGTCATGACATGTCCACCTTTGTCAATTAAAATTCTTCCGTCCCTTACTGCTCCTATTTAGTGCCCCCCTCCACCACTGCCTTTCCAGAAACTCTTTGATTCCTTCCTCAGCTCCTGACTATATTCCTTTTCACAATTGTGCCTGTCGTCACCTGCTTTTCTCCATGTTTTGTGAAATGGAAGGTTCTTTCACCACCGTTGGCCCAGTGCTGTAAATGACGAGGTGGCCGAGTGGTTAAGGCGATTGACTGCTAATCCATTGTGCTCTGCACGCGTGAGTTCGAATCTCATCCTCGTCGGCAAGTTATCTTTATGACATGTCCACCTTTGTCAATTGAAATTCTTCTGTCCCTTACTGCTCCTATTTAGTGCCCCCCTCCACCACTGCCTTTCCAGCAACTCTTTGATTCCTTCCTCAGCTCCTGACTATATTCCTTTTCACAATTGTGCCTGTCGTCACCTGCTTTTCTCCATGTTTTGTGAAATGGAAGGTTCTTTCACCACCGTGGGCCCAGTGCTGTATATGATGAGGTGGCCGAGTGGTTAAGGCGATGGACTGCTAATCCATTGTGCTCTGCATGCGTGAGTTCGAATCTCATCCTCGTCGGCAAGTTATAGTCATGACATGTCCACCTTTGTCAATTGAAATTCTTCTGTCCCTCAACCCTTACTGCTCCTATTTAGTGCCCCCCTCCACCACTGCCTTTCCAGCAACTCTTTGATTCCTTCCTCAGCTCCTGACTATATTCCTTTTCACAATTGTGCCTGTCGTCACCTGCTTGTCTCCATGTTTTGTGAAATGGAAGGTTCTTTCACCACCGTGGGCCCAGTGCTGTAAATGACGAGGTGGCCGAGTGGTTAAGGCGATGGACTGCTAATCCATTGTGCTCTGCACGCGTGACTTCGACTCTCATCCTTGTCAGCAAGTTATCGTCATGACATGTCCACCTTTGTCAATTGAAATTCTTCTGTCCCTTACTGCTCCTATTTAGTGCCCCCCTCCACCACTGCCTTTCCAGCAACTCTTTGATTCCTTCCTCAGCTCCTGACTATATTCCTTTTCACAATTGTGCCTGTCGTCACCTGCTTTTCTCCATGTTTTGTGAAATGGAAGGTTCTTTCACCACCGTGGGCACAGTGCTGTAAATGACGAGGTGGCCGAGTGGTTAAGGCGATGGACTGCTAATCCATTGTGCTCTGCACGCGTGAGTTTGAATCTCATCCTCTTAGGCAAGTTATCTTTATGACATGTCCACCTTTGTCAATTGAAATTCTTCTGTCCCTTACTGCTCCTATTTAGTGCCCCCCTCCACCACTGCCTTTCCAGCAACTCTTTGATTCCTTCCTCAGCTCCTGACTATATTCCTTTTCACAATTGTGCCTGTCGTCACCTGCTTTTCTCCATGTTTTGTGAAATGGAAGGTTCTTTCACCACCGTGGGACCAGTGCTGTAAATGACGAGGTGGACGAGTGGTAAAGGCAATGGACTGCTAATCCATTGTGCTCTGCATGCGTGAGTTCGAATCTCAACTTCGTTGCCAAGTTGTCGTCATGACATGTCCACCTTTGTCAATTAAAATTCTTCTGTCCCTCAACCCTTACTGCTCCTATTTAGTGCCCCCCTCCACCACTGCCTTTCCAGAAACTCTTTGATTCCTTCCTCTGCTCATGACTATATTCCTTTTCACAATTGTGCCTGTCGTCACCTGCTTGTCTCCATGTTTTGTGAAATGGAAGGTTCTTTCACCACCGTGGGCCCAGTGCTGTAAATGACGAGGTGGCCGAGTGGTTAAGGCGATGGACTGCTAATCCATTGTGCTCTGCACGCGTGAGTTCGACTCTCATCCTCGTCGGCAAGTTATCGTTATGACATGTCCACCTTTGTCAATTGAAATTCTTCTGTCCCTTACTGCTCCTATTTAGTGCCCCCCTCCACCATTGCCTTTCCAGCAACTCTTTGATTCCTTCCTCAGCTCCTGACTATATTCCTTTTCACAATTGTGCCTGTCGTCACCTGCTTTTCTCCATGTTTTGTGAAATGGAAGGTTCTTTCACCACCGTGGGCCCAGTGCTGTAAATGACGAGGTGGCAGAGTGGTAAAGGCAATGGACTGCAAATCCATTGTGCTCTGCACGCGTGAGTTCGAATCTCAACTTTGTTGGCAAGGTATCGTCATGACATGTCCACCTTTGTCAATTAAAATTCTTCCGTCCCTTACTGCTCCTATTTAGTGCCCCCCTCCACCACTGCCTTTCCAGAAACTCTTTGATTCCTTCCTCAGCTCCTGATTATATTCCTTTTCACAATTGTGCCTGTCGTCACCTGCTTTTCTCCATGTTTTGTGAAATGGAAGGTTCTTTCACCACTGTTGGCCCAGTGCTGTAAATGACGAGGTGGCCGAGTGGTTAAGGCGATTGACTGCTAATCCATTGTGCTCTGCACGCGTGAGTTCGAATCTCATCCTCGTCGGCAAGTTATCTTTATGACATGTCCACCTTTGTCAATTGAAATTCTTCTGTCCCTTACTGCTCCTATTTAGTGCCCCCCTCCACCACTGCCTTTCCAGCAACTCTTTGATTCCTTCCTCAGCTCCTGACTATATTACTTTTCACAATTGTGCCTGTCGTCACCTGCTTTTCTCCATGTTTTGTGAAATGGAAGGTTCTTTCACCACCGTGGGCCCAGTGCTGTATATGATGAGGTGGCCGAGTGGTTAAGGCGATGGACTGCTAATCCATTGTGCTCTGCATGCGTGAGTTCGAATCTCATCCTCGTCGGCAAGTTATAGTCATGACATGTCCACCTTTGTCAATTGAAATTCTTCTGTCCCTCAACCCTTACTGCTCCTATTTAGTGCCCCCCTCCACCACTGCCTTTCCAGCAACTCTTTGATTCCTTCCTCAGCTCCTGACTATATTCCTTTTCACAATTGTGCCTGTCGTCACCTGCTTGTCTCCATGTTTTGTGAAATGGAAGGTTCTTTCACCACCGTGGGCCCAGTGCTGTAAATGACGAGGTGGCCGAGTGGTTAAGGCGATGGACTGCTAATCCATTGTGCTCTGCACGCGTGACTTCGACTCTCATCCTTGTCGGCAAGTTATCGTCATGACATGTCCACCTTTGTCAATTGAAATTCTTCTGTCCCTTACTGCTCCTATTTAGTGCCCCCCTCCACCACTGCCTTTCCAGCAACTCTTTGATTCCTTCCTCAGCTCCTGACTATATTCCTTTTCACAATTGTGCCTGTCGTCACCTGCTTTTCTCCATGTTTTGTGAAATGGAAGGTTCTTTCACCACCGTGGGCCCAGTGCTGTAAATGACGAGGTGGCAGAGTGGTAAAGGCAATGGACTGCAAATCCATTGTGCTCTGCACGCGTGAGTTCGAATCTCAACTTTGTTGGCAAGGTATCGTCATGACATGTCCACCTTTGTCAATTAAAATTCTTCCGTCCCTTACTGCTCCTATTTAGTGCCCCCCTCCACCACTGCCTTTCCAGAAACTCTTTGATTCCTTCCTCAGCTCCTGATTATATTCCTTTTCACAATTGTGCCTGTCGTCACCTGCTTTTCTCCATGTTTTGTGAAATGGAAGGTTCTTTCACCACTGTTGGCCCAGTGCTGTAAATGACGAGGTGGCCGAGTGGTTAAGGCGATTGACTGCTAATCCATTGTGCTCTGCACGCGTGAGTTCGAATCTCATCCTCGTCGGCAAGTTATCTTTATGACATGTCCACCTTTGTCAATTGAAATTCTTCTGTCCCTTACTGCTCCTATTTAGTGCCCCCCTCCACCACTGCCTTTCCAGCAACTCTTTGATTCCTTCCTCAGCTCCTGACTATATTACTTTTCACAATTGTGCCTGTCGTCACCTGCTTTTCTCCATGTTTTGTGAAATGGAAGGTTCTTTCACCACCGTGGGCCCAGTGCTGTATATGATGAGGTGGCCGAGTGGTTAAGGCGATGGACTGCTAATCCATTGTGCTCTGCATGCGTGAGTTCGAATCTCATCCTCGTCGGCAAGTTATAGTCATGACATGTCCACCTTTGTCAATTGAAATTCTTCTGTCCCTCAACCCTTACTGCTCCTATTTAGTGCCCCCCTCCACCACTGCCTTTCCAGCAACTCTTTGATTCCTTCCTCAGCTCCTGACTATATTCCTTTTCACAATTGTGCCTGTCGTCACCTGCTTGTCTCCATGTTTTGTGAAATGGAAGGTTCTTTCACCACCGTGGGCCCAGTGCTGTAAATGACGAGGTGGCCGAGTGGTTAAGGCGATGGACTGCTAATCCATTGTGCTCTGCACGCGTGACTTCGACTCTCATCCTTGTCGGCAAGTTATCGTCATGACATGTCCACCTTTGTCAATTGAAATTCTTCTGTCCCTTACTGCTCCTATTTAGTGCCCCCCTCCACCACTGCCTTTCCAGCAACTCTTTGATTCCTTCCTCAGCTCCTGACTATATTCCTTTTCACAATTGTGCCTGTCGTCACCTGCTTTTCTCCATGTTTTGTGAAATGGAAGGTTCTTTCACCACCGTGGGCACAGTGCTGTAAATGACGAGGTGGCCGAGTGGTTAAGGCGATGGACTGCTAATCCATTGTGCTCTGCACGCGTGAGTTCGAATCTCATCCTCGTCGGCAAGTTATAGTCATGACATGTCCACCTTTGTCAATTGAAATTCTTCTGTCCCTCAACCCTTACTGCTCCTATTTAGTGCCCCCCTCCACCACTGCCTTTCCAGAAGCTCTTTGATTCCTTCCTCTGCTCATTACTATATTCCTTTTCACAATTGTGCCTGTCGTCACCTGCTTGTCTCCATGTTTTGTGAAATGGAAGGTTCTTTCACCACCGTGGGCCCAGTGCTGTAAATGACGAGGTGGCCGAGTGGTTAAGGCGATGGACTGCTAATCCATTGTGCTTTTCTCCATGTTTTGTGAAATGGAAGGTTCTTTCACCACCGTGGGCCCAGTGCTGTAAATGATGAGGTGGCCGAGTGGTTAAGGCGATGGACTGCTAATCCATTGTGCTCTGCACGCGTGAGTTTGAATCTCATCCTCGTCGGCAAGTTATCTTTATGACATGTCCACCTTTGTCAATTGAAATTCTTCTGTCCCTTACTGCTCCTATTTAGTGCCCCCCTCCACCACTGCCTTTCCAGCAACTCTTTGATTCCTTCCTCAGCTCCTGACTATATTCCTTTTCACAATTGTGCCTGTCGTCACCTGCTTGTCTCCATGTTTTGTGAAATGGAAGGTTCTTTCACCACCGTGGGCCCAGTGCTGTAAATGACGAGGTGGCCGAGTGGTTAAGGCGATGGACTGCTAATCCATTGTGCTCTGCACGCGTGACTTCGACTCTCATCCTTGTCGGCAAGTTATCGTCATGACATGTCCACCTTTGTCAATTGAAATTCTTCTGTCCCTTACTGCTCCTATTTAGTGCCCCCCTCCACCACTGCCTTTCCAGCAACTCTTTGATTCCTTCCTCAGCTCCTGACTATATTCCTTTTCACAATTGTGCCTGTCGTCACCTGCTTTTCTCCATGTTTTGTGAAATGGAAGGTTCTTTCACCACCGTGGGCACAGTGCTGTAAATGACGAGGTGGCCGAGTGGTTAAGGCGATGGACTGCTAATCCATTGTGCTCTGCACGCGTGAGTTCGAATCTCATCCTCGTCGGCAAGTTATAGTCATGACATGTCCACCTTTGTCAATTGAAATTCTTCTGTCCCTCAACCCTTACTGCTCCTATTTAGTGCCCCCCTCCACCACTGCCTTTCCAGAAGCTCTTTGATTCCTTCCTCTGCTCATTACTATATTCCTTTTCACAATTGTGCCTGTCGTCACCTGCTTGTCTCCATGTTTTGTGAAATGGAAGGTTCTTTCACCACCGTGGGCCCAGTGCTGTAAATGACGAGGTGGCCGAGTGGTTAAGGCGATGGACTGCTAATCCATTGTGCTTTTCTCCATGTTTTGTGAAATGGAAGGTTCTTTCACCACCGTGGGCCCAGTGCTGTAAATGATGAGGTGGCCGAGTGGTTAAGGCGATGGACTGCTAATCCATTGTGCTCTGCACGCGTGAGTTTGAATCTCATCCTCGTCGGCAAGTTATCTTTATGACATGTCCACCTTTGTCAATTGAAATTCTTCTGTCCCTTACTGCTCCTATTTAGTGCCCCCCTCCACCACTGCCTTTCCAGCAACTCTTTGATTCCTTCCTCAGCTCCTGACTATATTCCTTTTCACAATTGTGCCTGTCGTCACCTGCTTTTCTCCATGTTTTGTGAAATGGAAGGTTCTTTCACCACCGTGGGCCCAGTGCTGTGAATGACGAGGTGGCCGAGTGGTTAAGGCGATGGACTGCTAATCCATTGTGCTCTGCACGCGTGAGTTTGAATCTCATCCTCGTCGGCAAGTTATAGTCATGACATGTCCACCTTTGTCAATTGAAATTCTTCTGTCCCTCAACCCTTACTGCTCCTATTTAGTGCCCCCCTCCACCACTGCCTTTCCAGCAACTCTTTGATTCCTTCCTCAGCTCCTGACTATATTCCTTTTCACAATTGTGCCTGTCGTCACCTGCTTTTCTCCATGTTTTGTGAAATGGAAGGTTCTTTCACCACCGTGGGACCAGTGCTGTAAATGACGAGGTGGCCGAGTGGTAAAGGCAATGGACTGCTAATCCATTGTGCTCTGCATGCGTGAGTTCGAATCTCAACTTCGTTGGCAAGTTATCGTCATGACATGTCCACCTTTGTCAATAAAAATTCTTCTGTCCCTCAACGCTTACTGCTCCTATTTAGTGCCCCCCTCCACCACTGCCTTTCCAGAAACTCTTTGATTCCTTCCTCAGCTCATGACTATATTCCTTTTCACAATTGTGCCTGTCGTCACCTGCTTGTCTCCATGTTTTGTGAAATGGAAGGTTCTTTCACCACCGTGGGCCCAGTGCTGTAAATGACGAGGTGGCCGAGTGCTTAAGGCGATGGACTGCTAATCCATTGTGCTCTGCACGCGTGACTTCGACTCTCATCCTTGTCGGCAAGTTATCGTCATGACATGTCCACCTTTGTCAATTGAAATTCTTCTGTCCCTTACTGCTCCTATTTAGTGCCCCCCTCCACCACTGCCTTTCCAGCAACTCTTTGATTCCTTCCTCAGCTCCTGACTATATTCCTTTTCACAATTGTGCCTGTCGTCACCTGCTTTTCTCCATGTTTGGTGAAATGGAAGGTTCTTTCACCACCGTGGGCCCAGTGCTGTAAATGATGAGGTGGCCGAGTGGTTAAGGCGATGGACTGCTAATCCATTGTGCTCTGCACGCGTGAGTTCGAATCTCATCCTCGTCGGCAAGTTATAGTCATGACATGTCCACCTTTGTCAATTGAAATTCTTCTGTCCCTCAACCCTTACTGCTCCTATTTAGTGCCCCCCTCCACCACTGCCTTTCCAGCAACTCTTTGATTCCTTCCTCAGCTCCTGACTATATTCCTTTTCACAATTGTGCCTGTCGTCACCTGCTTTTCTCCATGTTTTGTGAAATGGAAGGTTCTTTCACCACCGTGGGCCCAGTGCTGTAAATGACGAGGTGGCCGAGTGGTTAAGGCGATGGACTGCTAATCCATTGTGCTCTGCACGCGTGAGTTTGAATCTCATCCTCTTAGGCAAGTTATCTTTATGACATGTCCACCTTTGTCAATTGAAATTCTTCTGTCCCTTACTGCTCCTATTTAGTGCCCCCCTCCACCACTGCCTTTCCAGCAACTCTTTGATTCCTTCCTCAGCTCCTGACTATATTCCTTTTCACAATTGTGCCTGTCGTCACCTGCTTTTCTCCATGTTTTGTGAAATGGAAGGTTCTTTCACCACCGTGGGACCAGTGCTGTAAATGACGAGGTGGCCGAGTGGTAAAGGCAATGGACTGCTAATCCATTGTGCTCTGCATGCGTGAGTTCGAATCTTAACTTCGTTGCCAAGTTGTCGTCATGACATGTCCACCTTTGTCAATTAAAATTCTTCTGTCCCTCAACCCTTACTGCTCCTATTTAGTGCCCCCCTCCACCACTGCCTTTCCAGAAACTCTTTGATTCCTTCCTCTGCTCATGACTATATTCCTTTTCACAATTGTGCCTGTCGTCACCTGCTTGTCTCCATGTTTTGTGAAATGGAAGGTTCTTTCACCACCGTGGGCCCAGTGCTGTAAATGACGAGGTGGCCGAGTGGTTAAGGCGATGGACTGCTAATCCATTGTGCTCTGCACGCGTGAGTTCGACTCTCATCCTCGTCGGCAAGTTATCGTTATGACATGTCCACCTTTGTCAATTGAAATTCTTCTGTCCCTTACTGCTCCTATTTAGTGCCCCCCTCCACCATTGCCTTTCCAGCAACTCTTTGATTCCTTCCTCAGCTCCTGACTATATTCCTTTTCACAATTGTGCCTGTCGTCACCTGCTTTTCTCCATGTTTTGTGAAATGGAAGGTTCTTTCACCACCGTGGGCCCAGTGCTGTAAATGACGAGGTGGCAGAGTGGTAAAGGCAATGGACTGCTAATCCATTGTGCTCTGGACGCGTGAGTTCGAATCTCATCCTCGTCGGCAAGTTATCTTTATGACATGTCCACCTTTGTCAATTGAAATTCTTCTGTCCCTTACTGCTCCTATTTAGTGCCCCCCTCCACCACTGCCTTTCCAGCAACTCTTTGATTCCTTCCTCAGCTCCTGACTATATTCCTTTTCACAATTGTGCCTGTCGTCACCTGCTTTTCTCCATGTTTTGTGAAATGGAAGGTTCTTTCACCACCGTGGGCCCAGTGCTGTGAATGACGAGGTGGCCGAGTGGCTAAGGCGATGGACTGCTAATCCATTGTGCTCTGGACGCGTGAGTTCGAATCTCATCCTCGTCGGCAAGTTATAGTCATGACATGTCCACCTTTGTCAATTGAAATTCTTCTGTCCCTCAACCCTTACTGCTCCTATTTAGTGCCCCCCTCCACCACTGCCTTTCCAGAAACTCTTTGATTCCTTCCTCTGCTCATGACTATATTCCTTTTCACAATTGTGCCTGTCGTCACCTGCTTGTCTCCATGTTTTGTGAAATGGAAGGTTCTTTCACCACCGTGGGCCCAGTGCTGTAAATGACGAGGTGGCCGAGTGGTTAAGGCGATGGACTGCTAATCCATTGTGCTCTGCATGCGTGATTTCGACTCTCATCCTCGTCAGCAAGTTATCGTCATGACATGTCCACCTTTGTCAATTGAAATTCTTCTGTCCCTTACTGCTCCTATTTAGTGCCCCCCTCCACCACTGCCTTTCCAGAAACTCTTTGATTCCTTCCTCAGCTCCTGACTATATTCCTTTTCACAATTGTGCCTGTCGTCACCTGCTTTTCTCCATGTTTTGTGAAATGGAAGGTTCTTTCACCACCGTGGGCCCAGTGCTGTAAATGACGAGGTGGCCGAGTGGTTAAGGCGATGGACTGCTAATCCATTGTGCTCTGCACGCGTGAGTTCGACTCTCATCCTCGTCGGCAAGTTATCGTCATGACATGTCCACCTTTGTCAATTGAAATTCTTCTGTCCCTTACTGCTCCTATTTAGTGCCCCCCTCCACCACTGCCTTTCCAGCAACTCTTTGATTCCTTCCTCAGCTCCTGACTATATTCCTTTTCACAATTGTGCCTGTCGTCACCTGCTTTTCTCCATGTTTTGTGAAATGGAAGGTTCTTTCACCACCGTGGGCCCAGTGCTGAAAATGACGAGGTGGCCGAGTGGTTAAGGCGATGGACTGCTAATCCATTGTGCTCTGCACGCGTGAGTTCGAATCTCATCCTATTAGGCAAGTTATCTTTATGACATGTCCACCTTTTTTAATTGAAATTCTTCTGTCCCTTACTGCTCCTATTTAGTGCCCCTCTCCACCACTGCCTTTCCAGAAACTCTTTGATTCCTTCCTCAGCTCCTGACTATATTCCTTTTCACAATTGTGCCTGTCGTCACCTGCTTTTCTCCATGTTTTGTGAAATGGAAGGTTCTTTCACCACCGTGGGCCCTGCCCTGAAAATGACGAGGTGGCCGAGTGGTTAAGGCGATGGACTGCTAATCCATTGTGCTCTGGACGCGTGAGTTCGAATCTCATCCTCGTCGGCAAGTTATAGTCATGACATGTCCACCTTTGTCAATTGAAATTCTTCTGTCCCTCAACCCTTACTGCTCCTATTTAGTGCCCCCCTACACCACTGCCTTTCCAGCAACTCTTTGATTCCTTCCTCAGCTCCTGACTATATTCCTTTTCACAATTGTGCCTGTCGTCACCTGCTTTTCTCCATGTTTTGTGAAATGGAAGGTTCTTTCACCACCGTGGGCCCAGTGCTGTAAATGACGAGGTGGCCGAGTGGTTAAGGCGATGGACTGCTAATCCATTGTGCTCAGCACGCGTGAGTTCGAATCTCATCCTTGTCGGGAAGTTGTCGTCATGACATGTCCACCTTTGTCAATTGAAATTCTTCTGTCCCTTACTGCTCCTATTTAGTGCCCCCCTCCACCACTGCCTTTCCAGAAACTCTTTGATTCCTTCCTCAGCTCCTGACTATATTCCTTTTCACAATTGTGCCTGTCGTCACCTGCTTTTCTCCATGTTTTGTGAAATGGAAGGTTCTTTCACCACCGTGGGCCCAGTGCTGTAAATGACGAGGTGGCCGAGTGGTTAAGGCGATGGACTGCTAATCCATTGTGCTCTGCACGCGTGAGTTCGAATCTCATCCTCGTCGGCAAGTTATCTTTATGACATGTCCACCTTTGTCAATTGAAATTCTTCTGTCCCTTACTGCTCCTATTTAGTGCCCCCCTCCACCACTGCCTTTCCAGCAACTCTTTGATTCCTTCCTCAGCTCCTGACTATATTCCTTTTCACAATTGTGCCTGTCGTCACCTGCTTTTCTCCATGTTTTGTGAAATGGAAGGTTCTTTCACCACCGTGGGCCCAGTGCTGTAAATGATGAGGTGGCCGAGTGGTTAAGGCGATGGACTGCTAATCCATTGTGCTCTGCACGCGTGAGTTTGAATCTCATCCTCGTCGGCAAGTTATCTTTATGACATGTCCACCTTTGTCAATTGAAATTCTTCTGTCCCTTACTGCTCCTATTTAGTGCCCCCCTCCACCACTGCCTTTCCAGCAACTCTTTGATTCCCACCTCAGCTCCTGACTATATTCCTTTTCACAATTGTGCCTGTCGTCACCTGCTTTTCTCCATGTTTTGTGAAATGGAAGGTTCTTTCACCACCGTGGGCCCAGTGCTGTGAATGACGAGGTGGCCGAGTGGTTAAGGCAATGGACTGCTAATCCATTGTGCTCTGCACGCGTGAGTTCGACTCTCATCCTCGTCAGCAAGTTATCGTCATGACATGTCCACCTTTGTCAATTGAAATTCTTCTGTCCCTTACTGCTCCTATTTAGTGCCCCCCTCCACCACTGCCTTTCCAGAAACTCTTTGATTCCTTCCTCAGCTCCTGACTATATTCCTTTTCACAATTGTGCCTGTCGTCACCTGCTTTTCTCCATGTTTTGTGAAATGGAAGGTTCTTTCACCACCGTGGGCCCAGTGCTGTAAATGACGAGGTGGCCGAGTGGTTAAGGCGATGGACTGCTAATCCATTGTGCTCTGCACGCGTGAGTTCGACTCTCATCCTCGTCGGCAAGTTATCGTTATGACATGTCCACCTTTGTCAATTGAAATTCTTCTGTCCCTTACTGCTCCTATTTAGTGCCCCCCTCCACCATTGCCTTTCCAGCAACTCTTTGATTCCTTCCTCAGCTCCTGACTATATTCCTTTTCACAATTGTGCCTGTCGTCACCTGCTTTTCTCCATGTTTTGTGAAATGGAAGGTTCTTTCACCACCGTGGGCCCAGTGCTGCAAATGACGAGGTGGCCGAGTGGTTAAGGCGATGGACTGCTAATCCATTGTGCTCTGCACGCGTGAGTTTGAATCTCATCCTCGTCGGCAAGTTATCTTTATGACATGTCCACCTTTGTCAATTGAAATTCTTCTGTCCCTTACTGCTCCTATTTAGTGCCCCCCTCCACCACTGCCTTTCCAGCAACTCTTTGATTCCCACCTCAGCTCCTGACTATATTCCTTTTCACAATTGTGCCTGTCGTCACCTGCTTTTCTCCATGTTTTGTGAAATGGAAGGTTCTTTCACCACCGTGGGCCCAGTGCTGTGAATGACGAGGTGGCCGAGTGGTTAAGGCAATGGACTGCTAATCCATTGTGCTCTGGACGCGTGGGTTCGAATCTCATCCTCGTCGGCAAGTTATAGTCATGACATGTCCACCTTTGTCAATTGAAATTCTTCTGTCCCTCAAGCCTTACTGCTCCTATTTAGTGCCCCCCTCCACCACTGCCTTTCCAGAAACTCTTTGATTCCTTCCTCTGCTCATGACTATATTCCTTTTCACAATTGTGCCTGTCGTCACCTGCTTGTCTCCATGTTTTGTGAAATGGAAGGTTCTTTCACCACCGTGGGCCCAGTGCTGTAAATGACGAGGTGGCCGAGTGGTTAAGGCGATGGACTGCTAATCCATTGTGCTCTGCACGCGTGAGTTCGACTCTCATCCTCGTCAGCAAGTTATCGTCATGACATGTCCACCTTTGTCAATTGAAATTCTTCTGTCCCTTACTGCTCCTATTTAGTGCCCCCCTCCACCACTGCCTTTCCAGAAACTCTTTGATTCCTTCCTCAGCTCCTGACTATATTCCTTTTCACAATTGTGCCTGTCGTCACCTGCTTTTCTCCATGTTTTGTGAAATGGAAGGTTCTTTCACCACCGTGGGCCCAGTGCTGTAAATGACGAGGTGGCCGAGTGGTTAAGGCGATGGACTGCTAATCCATTGTGCTCTGCACGCGTGAGTTCGACTCTCATCCTATTAGGCAAGTTATCTTTATGACATGTCCACCTTTTTTAATTGAAATTCTTCTGTCCCTTACTGCTCCTATTTAGTGCCCCCCTCCACCACTGCCTTTCCAGCAACTCTTTGATTCCTTTCTCAGCTCCTGACTATATTCCTTTTCACAATTGTGCCTGTCGTCACCTGCTTTTCTCCATGTTTTGTGAAATGGAAGGTTCTTTCACCACCGTGGGCCCAGTGCTGAAAATGACGAGGTGGCCGAGTGGTTAAGGCGATGGACTGCTAATCCATTGTGCTCTGGACGCGTGAGTTCGAATCTCATCCTCGTCGGCAAGTTATAGTCATGACATGTCCACCTTTGTCAATTGAAATTCTTCTGTCCCTCAACCCTTACTGCTCCCATTTAGTGCCCCCCTCCACCACTGCCTTTCCAGCAACTCTTTGATTCCTTCCTCAGCTCCTGACTATATTCCTTTTCACAATTGTGCCTGTCGTCACCTGCTTTTCTCCATGTTTTGTGAAATGGAAGGTTCTTTCACCACCGTGGGCCCAGTGCTGTAAATGACGAGGTGGCCGAGTGGTTAAGGCGATGGACTGCTAATCCATTGTGCTCAGCACGCGTGAGTTCGAATCTCATCCTTGTCGGGAAGTTATCTTTATGACATGTCCACCATTGTCAATTGAAATTCTTCTGTCCCTTACTGCTCCTATTTAGTGCCCCCCTCCACCACTGCCTTTCCAGAAACTCTTTGATTCCTTCCTTAGCTCCTGACTATATTCCTTTTCACAATTGTGCCTGTCGTCACCTGCTTTTCTCCATGTTTTGTGAAATGGAAGGTTCTTTCACCACCGTGGGCCCAGTGCTGTGAATGACGAGGTGGCCGAGTGGTTAAGGCAATGGACTGCTAATCCATTGTGCTCTGGACGCGTGGGTTCGAATCTCATCCTCGTCGGCAAGTTATAGTCATGACATGTCCACCTTTGTCAATTGAAATTCTTCTGTCCCTCAAGCCTTACTGCTCCTATTTAGTGCCCCCCTCCACCACTGCCTTTCCAGAAACTCTTTGATTCCTTCCTCTGCTCATGACTATATTCCTTTTCACAATTGTGCCTGTCGTCACCTGCTTGTCTCCATGTTTTGTGAAATGGAAGGTTCTTTCACCACCGTGGGCCCAGTGCTGTAAATGACGAGGTGGCCGAGTGGTTAAGGCGATGGACTGCTAATCCATTGTGCTCTGCACGCGTGAGTTCGACTCTCATCCTCGTCAGCAAGTTATCGTCATGACATGTCCACCTTTGTCAATTGAAATTCTTCTGTCCCTTACTGCTCCTATTTAGTGCCCCCCTCCACCACTGCCTTTCCAGAAACTCTTTGATTCCTTCCTCAGCTCCTGACTATATTCCTTTTCACAATTGTGCCTGTCGTCACCTGCTTTTCTCCATGTTTTGTGAAATGGAAGGTTCTTTCACCACCGTGGGCCCAGTGCTGTAAATGACGAGGTGGCCGAGTGGTTAAGGCGATGGACTGCTAATCCATTGTGCTCTGCACGCGTGAGTTTGAATCTCATCCTCGTCGGCAAGTTATCTTTATGACATGTCCACCTTTGTCAATTGAAATTCTTCTGTCCCTTACTGCTCCTATTTAGTGCCCCCCTCCACCACTGCCTTTCCAGCAACTCTTTGATTCCTTCCTCAGCTCCTGACTATATTCCTTTTCACAATTGTGCCTGTCGTCACCTGCTTTTCTCCATGTTTTGTGAAATGGAAGGTTCTTTCACCACCGTGGGCCCAGTGCTGTAAATGATGAGGTGGCCGAGTGGTTAAGGCGATGGACTGCTAATCCATTGTGCTCTGCACGCGTGAGTTTGAATCTCATCCTCGTCGGCAAGTTATCTTTATGACATGTCCACCTTTGTCAATTGAAATTCTTCTGTCCCTTACTGCTCCTATTTAGTGCCCCCCTCCACCACTGCCTTTCCAGCAACTCTTTGATTCCTTCCTCAGCTCCTGACTATATTCCTTTTCACAATTGTGCCTGTCGTCACCTGCTTTTCTCCATGTTTTGTGAAATGGAAGGTTCTTTCACCACCGTGGGACCAGTGCTGTAAATGACGAGGTGGCCGAGTGGTAAAGGCAATGGACTGCTAATCCATTGTGCTCTGCATGCGTGAGTTCGAATCTCAACTTCGTTGCCAAGTTGTCGTCATGACATGTCCACCTTTGTCAATTAAAATTCTTCTGTCCCTCAACCCTTACTGCTCCTATTTAGTGCCCCCCTCCACCACTGCCTTTCCAGAAACTCTTTGATTCCTTCCTCTGCTCATGACTATATTCCTTTTCACAATTGTGCCTGTCGTCACCTGCTTGTCTCCATGTTTTGTGAAATGGAAGGTTCTTTCACCACCGTGGGCCCAGTGCTGTAAATGACGAGGTGGCCGAGTGGTTAAGGCGATGGACTGCTAATCCATTGTGCTCTGCACGCGTGAGTTCGACTCTCATCCTCGTCGGCAAGTTATCGTTATGACATGTCCACCTTTGTCAATTGAAATTCTTCTGTCCCTTACTGCTCCTATTTAGTGCCCCCCTCCACCATTGCCTTTCCAGCAACTCTTTGATTCCTTCCTCAGCTCCTGACTATATTCCTTTTCACAATTGTGCCTGTCGTCACCTGCTTTTCTCCATGTTTTGTGAAATGGAAGGTTCTTTCACCACCGTGGGCCCAGTGCTGTAAATGACGAGGTGGCAGAGTGGTAAAGGCAATGGACTGCTAATCCATTGTGCTCTGGACGCGTGAGTTCGAATCTCATCCTCGTCGGCAAGTTATCTTTATGACATGTCCACCTTTGTCAATTGAAATTCTTCTGTCCCTTACTGCTCCTATTTAGTGCCCCCCTCCACCACTGCCTTTCCAGCAACTCTTTGATTCCTTCCTCAGCTCCTGACTATATTCCTTTTCACAATTGTGCCTGTCGTCACCTGCTTTTCTCCATGTTTTGTGAAATGGAAGGTTCTTTCACCACCGTGGGCCCAGTGCTGTGAATGACGAGGTGGCCGAGTGGCTAAGGCGATGGACTGCTAATCCATTGTGCTCTGGACGCGTGAGTTCGAATCTCATCCTCGTCGGCAAGTTATAGTCATGACATGTCCACCTTTGTCAATTGAAATTCTTCTGTCCCTCAACCCTTACTGCTCCTATTTAGTGCCCCCCTCCACCACTGCCTTTCCAGAAACTCTTTGATTCCTTCCTCTGCTCATGACTATATTCCTTTTCACAATTGTGCCTGTCGTCACCTGCTTGTCTCCATGTTTTGTGAAATGGAAGGTTCTTTCACCACCGTGGGCCCAGTGCTGTAAATGACGAGGTGGCCGAGTGGTTAAGGCGATGGACTGCTAATCCATTGTGCTCTGCATGCGTGATTTCGACTCTCATCCTCGTCAGCAAGTTATCGTCATGACATGTCCACCTTTGTCAATTGAAATTCTTCTGTCCCTTACTGCTCCTATTTAGTGCCCCCCTCCACCACTGCCTTTCCAGAAACTCTTTGATTCCTTCCTCAGCTCCTGACTATATTCCTTTTCACAATTGTGCCTGTCGTCACCTGCTTTTCTCCATGTTTTGTGAAATGGAAGGTTCTTTCACCACCGTGGGCCCAGTGCTGTAAATGACGAGGTGGCCGAGTGGTTAAGGCGATGGACTGCTAATCCATTGTGCTCTGCACGCGTGAGTTCGACTCTCATCCTCGTCGGCAAGTTATCGTCATGACATGTCCACCTTTGTCAATTGAAATTCTTCTGTCCCTTACTGCTCCTATTTAGTGCCCCCCTCCACCACTGCCTTTCCAGCAACTCTTTGATTCCTTCCTCAGCTCCTGACTATATTCCTTTTCACAATTGTGCCTGTCGTCACCTGCTTTTCTCCATGTTTTGTGAAATGGAAGGTTCTTTCACCACCGTGGGCCCAGTGCTGAAAATGACGAGGTGGCCGAGTGGTTAAGGCGATGGACTGCTAATCCATTGTGCTCTGCACGCGTGAGTTCGAATCTCATCCTATTAGGCAAGTTATCTTTATGACATGTCCACCTTTTTTAATTGAAATTCTTCTGTCCCTTACTGCTCCTATTTAGTGCCCCCCTCCACCACTGCCTTTCCAGAAACTCTTTGATTCCTTCCTCAGCTCCTGACTATATTCCTTTTCACAATTGTGCCTGTCGTCACCTGCTTTTCTCCATGTTTTGTGAAATGGAAGGTTCTTTCACCACCGTGGGCCCTGCCCTGAAAATGACGAGGTGGCCGAGTGGTTAAGGCGATGGACTGCTAATCCATTGTGCTCTGGACGCGTGAGTTCGAATCTCATCCTCGTCGGCAAGTTATAGTCATGACATGTCCACCTTTGTCAATTGAAATTCTTCTGTCCCTCAACCCTTACTGCTCCTATTTAGTGCCCCCCTACACCACTGCCTTTCCAGCAACTCTTTGATTCCTTCCTCAGCTCCTGACTATATTCCTTTTCACAATTGTGCCTGTCGTCACCTGCTTTTCTCCATGTTTTGTGAAATGGAAGGTTCTTTCACCACCGTGGGCCCAGTGCTGTAAATGACGAGGTGGCCGAGTGGTTAAGGCGATGGACTGCTAATCCATTGTGCTCAGCACGCGTGAGTTCGAATCTCATCCTTGTCGGGAAGTTATAGTCATGACATGTCCACCTTTGTCAATTGAAATTCTTCTGTCCCTCAACCCTTACTGCTCCTATTTAGTGCCCCCCTCCACCACTGCCTTTCCAGAAACTCTTTGATTCCTTCCTCAGCTCCTGACTATATTACTTTTCACAATTGTGCCTGTCGTCACCTGCTTGTCTCCATGTTTTGTGAAATGGAAGGTTCTTTCACCACCGTGGGCCCAGTGCTGTAAATGACGAGGTGGCCGAGTGGTTAAGGCGATGGACTGCTAATCCATTGTGCTCTGCATGCGTGATTTCGACTCTCATCCTCGTCAGCAAGTTATCGTCATGACATGTCCACCTTTGTCAATTGAAATTCTTCTGTCCCTTACTGCTCCTATTTAGTGCCCCCCTCCACCACTGCCTTTCCAGAAACTCTTTGATTCCTTCCTCAGCTCCTGACTATATTCCTTTTCACAATTGTGCCTGTCGTCACCTGCTTTTCTCCATGTTTTGTGAAATGGAAGGTTCTTTCACCACCGTGGGCCCAGTGCTGTAAATGACGAGGTGGCCGAGTGGTTAAGGCGATGGACTGCTAATCCATTGTGCTCTGCACGCGTGAGTTCGACTCTCATCCTCGTCGGCAAGTTATCGTCATGACATGTCCACCTTTGTCAATTGAAATTCTTCTGTCCCTCAACCCTTACTGCTCCTATTTAGTGCCCCCCTCCACCACTGCCTTTCCAGAAACTCTTTGATTCCTTCCTCTGCTCATGACTATATTCCTTTTCACAATTGTGCCTGTCGTCACCTGCTTGTCTCCATGTTTTGTGAAATGGAAGGTTCTTTCACCACCGTGGGCCCAGTGCTGTAAATGACGAGGTGGCCGAGTGGTTAAGGCGATGGACTGCTAATCCATTGTGCTCTGCACGCGTGAGTTCGACTCTCATCCTCGTCGGCAAGTTATCGTTATGACATGTCCACCTTTGTCAATTGAAATTCTTCTGTCCCTTACTGCTCCTATTTAGTGCCCCCCTCCACCATTGCCTTTCCAGCAACTCTTTGATTCCTTCCTCAGCTCCTGACTATATTCCTTTTCACAATTGTGCCTGTCGTCACCTGCTTTTCTCCATGTTTTGTGAAATGGAAGGTTCTTTCACCACCGTGGGCCCAGTGCTGTAAATGACGAGGTGGCAGAGTGGTAAAGGCAATGGACTGCTAATCCATTGTGCTCTGGACGCGTGAGTTCGAATCTCATCCTCGTCGGCAAGTTATCTTTATGACATGTCCACCTTTGTCAATTGAAATTCTTCTGTCCCTTACTGCTCCTATTTAGTGCCCCCCTCCACCACTGCCTTTCCGGAAACTCTTTGATTCCTTCCTCAGCTCCTGACTATATTCCTTTTCACAATTGTGCCTGTCGTCACCTGCTTTTCTCCATGTTTTGTGAAATGGAAGGTTCTTTCACCACCGTGGGCCCAGTGCTGTAAATGATGAGGTGGCCGAGTGGTTAAGGCGATGGACTGCTAATCCATTGTGCTCTGCACGCGTGAGTTTGAATCTCATCCTCGTCGGCAAGTTATCTTTATGACATGTCCACCTTTGTCAATTGAAATTCTTCTGTCCCTTACTGCTCCTATTTAGTGCCCCCCTCCACCACTGCCTTTCCAGCAACTCTTTGATTCCTTCCTCAGCTCCTGACTATATTCCTTTTCACAATTGTGCCTGTCGTCACCTGCTTTTCTCCATGTTTTGTGAAATGGAAGGTTCTTTCACCACCGTGGGACCAGTGCTGTAAATGACGAGGTGGCCGAGTGGTAAAGGCAATGGACTGCTAATCCATTGTGCTCTGCATGCGTGAGTTCGAATCTCAACTTCGTTGCCAAGTTGTCGTCATGACATGTCCACCTTTGTCAATTAAAATTCTTCTGTCCCTCAACCCTTACTGCTCCTATTTAGTGCCCCCCTCCACCACTGCCTTTCCAGAAACTCTTTGATTCCTTCCTCTGCTCATGACTATATTCCTTTTCACAATTGTGCCTGTCGTCACCTGCTTGTCTCCATGTTTTGTGAAATGGAAGGTTCTTTCACCACCGTGGGCCCAGTGCTGTAAATGACGAGGTGGCCGAGTGGTTAAGGCGATGGACTGCTAATCCATTGTGCTCTGCACGCGTGAGTTCGACTCTCATCCTCGTCGGCAAGTTATCGTTATGACATGTCCACCTTTGTCAATTGAAATTCTTCTGTCCCTTACTGCTCCTATTTAGTGCCCCCCTCCACCATTGCCTTTCCAGCAACTCTTTGATTCCTTCCTCAGCTCCTGACTATATTCCTTTTCACAATTGTGCCTGTCGTCACCTGCTTTTCTCCATGTTTTGTGAAATGGAAGGTTCTTTCACCACCGTGGGCCCAGTGCTGTAAATGACGAGGTGGCAGAGTGGTAAAGGCAATGGACTGCTAATCCATTGTGCTCTGGACGCGTGAGTTCGAATCTCATCCTCGTCGGCAAGTTATCTTTATGACATGTCCACCTTTGTCAATTGAAATTCTTCTGTCCCTTACTGCTCCTATTTAGTGCCCCCCTCCACCACTGCCTTTCCAGCAACTCTTTGATTCCTTCCTCAGCTCCTGACTATATTCCTTTTCACAATTGTGCCTGTCGTCACCTGCTTTTCTCCATGTTTTGTGAAATGGAAGGTTCTTTCACCACCGTGGGCCCAGTGCTGTGAATGACGAGGTGGCCGAGTGGCTAAGGCGATGGACTGCTAATCCATTGTGCTCTGGACGCGTGAGTTCGAATCTCATCCTCGTCGGCAAGTTATAGTCATGACATGTCCACCTTTGTCAATTGAAATTCTTCTGTCCCTCAACCCTTACTGCTCCTATTTAGTGCCCCCCTCCACCACTGCCTTTCCAGAAACTCTTTGATTCCTTCCTCTGCTCATGACTATATTCCTTTTCACAATTGTGCCTGTCGTCACCTGCTTGTCTCCATGTTTTGTGAAATGGAAGGTTCTTTCACCACCGTGGGCCCAGTGCTGTAAATGACGAGGTGGCCGAGTGGTTAAGGCGATGGACTGCTAATCCATTGTGCTCTGCATGCGTGATTTCGACTCTCATCCTCGTCAGCAAGTTATCGTCATGACATGTCCACCTTTGTCAATTGAAATTCTTCTGTCCCTCAACCCTTACTGCTCCTATTTAGTGCCCCCCTCCACCACTGCCTTTCCAGAAACTCTTTGATTCCTTCCTCTGCTCATGACTATATTCCTTTTCACAATTGTGCCTGTCGTCACCTGCTTGTCTCCATGTTTTGTGAAATGGAAGGTTCTTTCACCACCGTGGGCCCAGTGCTGTAAATGACGAGGTGGCCGAGTGGTTAAGGCGATGGACTGCTAATCCATTGTGCTCTGCATGCGTGATTTCGACTCTCATCCTCGTCAGCAAGTTATCGTCATGACATGTCCACCTTTGTCAATTGAAATTCTTCTGTCCCTTACTGCTCCTATTTAGTGCCCCCCTCCACCACTGCCTTTCCAGAAACTCTTTGATTCCTTCCTCAGCTCCTGACTATATTCCTTTTCACAATTGTGCCTGTCGTCACCTGCTTTTCTCCATGTTTTGTGAAATGGAAGGTTCTTTCACCACCGTGGGCCCAGTGCTGTAAATGACGAGGTGGCCGAGTGGTTAAGGCGATGGACTGCTAATCCATTGTGCTCTGCACGCGTGAGTTCGACTCTCATCCTCGTCGGCAAGTTATCGTCATGACATGTCCACCTTTGTCAATTGAAATTCTTCTGTCCCTTACTGCTCCTATTTAGTGCCCCCCTCCACCACTGCCTTTCCAGCAACTCTTTGATTCCTTCCTCAGCTCCTGACTATATTCCTTTTCACAATTGTGCCTGTCGTCACCTGCTTTTCTCCATGTTTTGTGAAATGGAAGGTTCTTTCACCACCGTGGGCCCAGTGCTGAAAATGACGAGGTGGCCGAGTGGTTAAGGCGATGGACTGCTAATCCATTGTGCTCTGCACGCGTGAGTTCGAATCTCATCCTATTAGGCAAGTTATCTTTATGACATGTCCACCTTTTTTAATTGAAATTCTTCTGTCCCTTACTGCTCCTATTTAGTGCCCCCCTCCACCACTGCCTTTCCAGAAACTCTTTGATTCCTTCCTCAGCTCCTGACTATATTCCTTTTCACAATTGTGCCTGTCGTCACCTGCTTTTCTCCATGTTTTGTGAAATGGAAGGTTCTTTCACCACCGTGGGCCCTGCCCTGAAAATGACGAGGTGGCCGAGTGGTTAAGGCGATGGACTGCTAATCCATTGTGCTCTGGACGCGTGAGTTCGAATCTCATCCTCGTCGGCAAGTTATAGTCATGACATGTCCACCTTTGTCAATTGAAATTCTTCTGTCCCTCAACCCTTACTGCTCCTATTTAGTGCCCCCCTACACCACTGCCTTTCCAGCAACTCTTTGATTCCTTCCTCAGCTCCTGACTATATTCCTTTTCACAATTGTGCCTGTCGTCACCTGCTTTTCTCCATGTTTTGTGAAATGGAAGGTTCTTTCACCACCGTGGGCCCAGTGCTGTAAATGACGAGGTGGCCGAGTGGTTAAGGCGATGGACTGCTAATCCATTGTGCTCAGCACGCGTGAGTTCGAATCTCATCCTTGTCGGGAAGTTATAGTCATGACATGTCCACCTTTGTCAATTGAAATTCTTCTGTCCCTCAACCCTTACTGCTCCTATTTAGTGCCCCCCTCCACCACTGCCTTTCCAGAAACTCTTTGATTCCTTCCTCTGCTCATGACTATATTCCTTTTCACAATTGTGCCTGTCGTCACCTGCTTGTCTCCATGTTTTGTGAAATGGAAGGTTCTTTCACCACCGTGGGCCCAGTGCTGTAAATGACGAGGTGGCCGAGTGGTTAACCTGTTTACGCTCCTGTTTCGCCCGCGAGACAAAAATGCTGCCTCCCCCTTCCTCAGTTACGACGCACTAAATTCTAAAAAATATATTTTTTAGACGCTACACATGTTATACATCGTTGGAAAGCTACGATTCTTGTGCTTCCATTGAAATAAACCAATTCAAGATCAAGTCGCAATAGCAAGCAAAGTCAACGTCTTTTTCCGGTGAACATTCCTTCAACAATGCCAAAGAAAAAAGTTGTACTCACCCTAAGTTGTTCAAATAGGTCCAGGTGTGCAAATCATGCCATCAAAACTTGATCTGCGTAAGTCCCAAGGGTTCAAAGTATCTAACCATGTAAAGTAATTCGTCCAAATACAATGTTTTACGTTCATGAATAGCCATTATCCTTTGTTTCATTATGCAAGTTAGCCGACGGAAGAAACAACTTGTTCACATAAAAGTGTTATTTTCTCCGATTTATCAACGGAGTATTTACAAAATGAAGGTCTCAAAATGTCCGTTGAACCCTCCCCTTTTGATTGACACCTTGTTCGACCCAATAGGAGCTTCCATGCCCCGTTGACAGCCCTCTAAAGCCAACTAGGTCTGTGCGTCCTGCCCCCCCCCGCCCCCCCCCCCCCACACTCGTTCTAAACAAATTTCTCGAACTGGCTTCGACTGGCTCTGAAATTAGCTCGTTAGCCTTGTAGCTGACAGCTAGCTGAAAATGCCAATACCTCATTTGTATGCGTCTGTGGAGCCTTCAAAATAACAGTCGATTGCGCAATATGGTTGACAGAATCAGTGTTCTTTGTGCGCCAATCCTTGGAATCAGATAAAGCACTCCAATGTGTTCATGCTTCAGTTTTTGTGTTTCAGTATTACTAATTAGGGATTTAGCTATTATATATGATATTTCTAAGTACCAGAGATGGGCCAGAGATAACAATTATGAAAAATAATACCTTTTTATTTGACCTTGACCTTGGTTACAAAGGGTCATTTTGGAGTCTCCAAAAGACCCTTTTAGAAAATTCCTGGATGTACTCTTATAAAAACATGTGTCAAATATGAATATATTGTGGTATTATGTTTGACTTTTGATTTGAATTGGGTAAGGCTTCAACCTGTGGTCCAATTTAGTCTTCCAGATAATACCTACCACCTCTAGGCCTCTTCAGGCCTCTGTTTTCAAAACAAAATCTAGGCGGAAATAGAAATTTTCACTTTCCTTGTGTTCAAGCTTCTATTACTCAACACTAGAAGGACTGACAGGGGTCCTGACAACAGGGGACATAACTTCAGAGTGTCAGCTTTCAAAAGAGATCATTTACATGCATGTACTCCAAATGGTTCAAGAACAGCTTCCAATTTACTTTGGGTATGCTGTTTAGGCGTTTTCAGGCAAATTTAACAGGAACATGAAAAGGTTAAGGCGATGGACTGCTAATCCATTGTGCTCTGCATGCGTGATTTCGACTCTCATCCTCGTCAGCAAGTTATCGTCATGACATGTCCACCTTTGTCAATTGAAATTCTTCTGTCCCTTACTGCTCCTATTTAGTGCCCCCCTCCACCACTGCCTTTCCAGAAACTCTTTGATTCCTTCCTCAGCTCCTGACTATATTCCTTTTCACAATTGTGCCTGTCGTCACCTGCTTTTCTCCATGTTTTGTGAAATGGAAGGTTCTTTCACCACCGTGGGCCCAGTGCTGTAAATGACGAGGTGGCCGAGTGGTTAAGGCGATGGACTGCTAATCCATTGTGCTCTGCACGCGTGAGTTCGACTCTCATCCTCGTCGGCAAGTTATCGTCATGACATGTCCACCTTTGTCAATTGAAATTCTTCTGTCCCTCAACCCTTACTGCTCCTATTTAGTGCCCCCCTCCACCACTGCCTTTCCAGAAACTCTTTGATTCCTTCCTCTGCTCATGACTATATTCCTTTTCACAATTGTGCCTGTCGTCACCTGCTTGTCTCCATGTTTTGTGAAATGGAAGGTTCTTTCACCACCGTGGGCCCAGTGCTGTAAATGACGAGGTGGCCGAGTGGTTAAGGCGATGGACTGCTAATCCATTGTGCTCTGCACGCGTGAGTTCGACTCTCATCCTCGTCGGCAAGTTATCGTTATGACATGTCCACCTTTGTCAATTGAAATTCTTCTGTCCCTTACTGCTCCTATTTAGTGCCCCCCTCCACCATTGCCTTTCCAGCAACTCTTTGATTCCTTCCTCAGCTCCTGACTATATTCCTTTTCACAATTGTGCCTGTCGTCACCTGCTTTTCTCCATGTTTTGTGAAATGGAAGGTTCTTTCACCACCGTGGGCCCAGTGCTGTAAATGACGAGGTGGCAGAGTGGTAAAGGCAATGGACTGCTAATCCATTGTGCTCTGGACGCGTGAGTTCGAATCTCATCCTCGTCGGCAAGTTATCTTTATGACATGTCCACCTTTGTCAATTGAAATTCTTCTGTCCCTTACTGCTCCTATTTAGTGCCCCCCTCCACCACTGCCTTTCCGGAAACTCTTTGATTCCTTCCTCAGCTCCTGACTATATTCCTTTTCACAATTGTGCCTGTCGTCACCTGCTTTTCTCCATGTTTTGTGAAATGGAAGGTTCTTTCACCACCGTGGGCCCAGTGCTGTGAATGACGAGGTGGCCGAGTGGCTAAGGCGATGGACTGCTAATCCATTGTGCTCTGGACGCGTGAGTTCGAATCTCATCCTCGTCGGCAAGTTATAGTCATGACATGTCCACCTTTGTCAATTGAAATTCTTCTGTCCCTCAACCCTTACTGCTCCTATTTAGTGCCCCCCTCCACCACTGCCTTTCCAGAAACTCTTTGATTCCTTCCTCTGCTCATGACTATATTCCTTTTCACAATTGTGCCTGTCGTCACCTGCTTGTCTCCATGTTTTGTGAAATGGAAGGTTCTTTCACCACCGTGGGCCCAGTGCTGTAAATGACGAGGTGGCCGAGTGGTTAAGGCGATGGACTGCTAATCCATTGTGCTCTGCATGCGTGATTTCGACTCTAATCCTCGTCAGCAAGTTATCGTCATGACATGTCCACCTTTGTCAATTGAAATTCTTCTGTCCCTTACTGCTCCTGTTTAGTGCCCCCCTCCACCACTGCCTTTCCAGAAACTCTTTGATTCCTTCCTCAGCTCCTGACTATATTCCTTTTCACAATTGTGCCTGTCGTCACCTGCTTTTCTCCATGTTTTGTGAAATGGAAGGTTCTTTCACCACCGTGGGCCCAGTGCTGTAAATGACGAGGTGGCCGAGTGGTTAAGGCGATGGACTGCTAATCCATTGTGCTCTGCACGCGTGAGTTCGACTCTCATCCTCGTCGGCAAGTTATCGTCATGACATGTCCACCTTTGTCAATTGAAATTCTTCTGTCCCTTACTGCTCCTATTTAGTGCCCCCCTCCACCACTGCCTTTCCAGCAACTCTTTGATTCCTTCCTCAGCTCCTGACTATATTCCTTTTCACAATTGTGCCTGTCGTCACCTGCTTTTCTCCATGTTTTGTGAAATGGAAGGTTCTTTCACCACCGTGGGCCCAGTGCTGAAAATGACGAGGTGGCCGAGTGGTTAAGGCGATGGACTGCTAATCCATTGTGCTCTGCACGCGTGAGTTCGAATCTCATCCTATTAGGCAAGTTATCTTTATGACATGTCCACCTTTTTTAATTGAAATTCTTCTGTCCCTTACTGCTCCTATTTAGTGCCCCCCTCCACCACTGCCTTTCCAGAAACTCTTTGATTCCTTCCTCAGCTCCTGACTATATTCCTTTTCACAATTGTGCCTGTCGTCACCTGCTTTTCTCCATGTTTTGTGAAATGGAAGGTTCTTTCACCACCGTGGGCCCTGCCCTGAAAATGACGAGGTGGCCGAGTGGTTAAGGCGATGGACTGCTAATCCATTGTGCTCTGGACGCGTGAGTTCGAATCTCATCCTCGTCGGCAAGTTATAGTCATGACATGTCCACCTTTGTCAATTGAAATTCTTCTGTCCCTCAACCCTTACTGCTCCTATTTAGTGCCCCCCTACACCACTGCCTTTCCAGCAACTCTTTGATTCCTTCCTCAGCTCCTGACTATATTCCTTTTCACAATTGTGCCTGTCGTCACCTGCTTTTCTCCATGTTTTGTGAAATGGAAGGTTCTTTCACCACCGTGGGCCCAGTGCTGTAAATGACGAGGTGGCCGAGTGGTTAAGGCGATGGACTGCTAATCCATTGTGCTCAGCACGCGTGAGTTCGAATCTCATCCTTGTCGGGAAGTTGTCGTCATGACATGTCCACCTTTGTCAATTGAAATTCTTCTGTCCCTTACTGCTCCTATTTAGTGCCCCCCTCCACCACTGCCTTTCCAGAAACTCTTTGATTCCTTCCTCAGCTCCTGACTATATTCCTTTTCACAATTGTGCCTGTCGTCACCTGCTTTTCTCCATGTTTTGTGAAATGGAAGGTTCTTTCACCACCGTGGGCCCAGTGCTGTAAATGACGAGGTGGCCGAGTGGTTAAGGCGATGGACTGCTAATCCATTGTGCTCTGCACGCGTGAGTTCGAATCTCATCCTCGTCGGCAAGTTATCTTTATGACATGTCCACCTTTGTCAATTGAAATTCTTCTGTCCCTTACTGCTCCTATTTAGTGCCCCCCTCCACCACTGCCTTTCCAGCAACTCTTTGATTCCTTCCTCAGCTCCTGACTATATTCCTTTTCACAATTGTGCCTGTCGTCACCTGCTTTTCTCCATGTTTTGTGAAATGGAAGGTTCTTTCACCACCGTGGGCCCAGTGCTGTAAATGATGAGGTGGCCGAGTGGTTAAGGCGATGGACTGCTAATCCATTGTGCTCTGCACGCGTGAGTTTGAATCTCATCCTCGTCGGCAAGTTATCTTTATGACATGTCCACCTTTGTCAATTGAAATTCTTCTGTCCCTTACTGCTCCTATTTAGTGCCCCCCTCCACCACTGCCTTTCCAGCAACTCTTTGATTCCCACCTCAGCTCCTGACTATATTCCTTTTCACAATTGTGCCTGTCGTCACCTGCTTTTCTCCATGTTTTGTGAAATGGAAGGTTCTTTCACCACCGTGGGCCCAGTGCTGTGAATGACGAGGTGGCCGAGTGGTTAAGGCAATGGACTGCTAATCCATTGTGCTCTGCACGCGTGAGTTCGACTCTCATCCTCGTCAGCAAGTTATCGTCATGACATGTCCACCTTTGTCAATTGAAATTCTTCTGTCCCTTACTGCTCCTATTTAGTGCCCCCCTCCACCACTGCCTTTCCAGAAACTCTTTGATTCCTTCCTCAGCTCCTGACTATATTCCTTTTCACAATTGTGCCTGTCGTCACCTGCTTTTCTCCATGTTTTGTGAAATGGAAGGTTCTTTCACCACCGTGGGCCCAGTGCTGTAAATGACGAGGTGGCCGAGTGGTTAAGGCGATGGACTGCTAATCCATTGTGCTCTGCACGCGTGAGTTCGACTCTCATCCTCGTCGGCAAGTTATCGTTATGACATGTCCACCTTTGTCAATTGAAATTCTTCTGTCCCTTACTGCTCCTATTTAGTGCCCCCCTCCACCATTGCCTTTCCAGCAACTCTTTGATTCCTTCCTCAGCTCCTGACTATATTCCTTTTCACAATTGTGCCTGTCGTCACCTGCTTTTCTCCATGTTTTGTGAAATGGAAGGTTCTTTCACCACCGTGGGCCCAGTGCTGCAAATGACGAGGTGGCCGAGTGGTTAAGGCGATGGACTGCTAATCCATTGTGCTCTGCACGCGTGAGTTTGAATCTCATCCTCGTCGGCAAGTTATCTTTATGACATGTCCACCTTTGTCAATTGAAATTCTTCTGTCCCTTACTGCTCCTATTTAGTGCCCCCCTCCACCACTGCCTTTCCAGCAACTCTTTGATTCCCACCTCAGCTCCTGACTATATTCCTTTTCACAATTGTGCCTGTCGTCACCTGCTTTTCTCCATGTTTTGTGAAATGGAAGGTTCTTTCACCACCGTGGGCCCAGTGCTGTGAATGACGAGGTGGCCGAGTGGTTAAGGCAATGGACTGCTAATCCATTGTGCTCTGCACGCGTGAGTTCGACTCTCATCCTCGTCAGCAAGTTATCGTCATGACATGTCCACCTTTGTCAATTGAAATTCTTCTGTCCCTTACTGCTCCTATTTAGTGCCCCCCTCCACCACTGCCTTTCCAGAAACTCTTTGATTCCTTCCTCAGCTCCTGACTATATTCCTTTTCACAATTGTGCCTGTCGTCACCTGCTTTTCTCCATGTTTTGTGAAATGGAAGGTTCTTTCACCACCGTGGGCCCAGTGCTGTAAATGACGAGGTGGCCGAGTGGTTAAGGCGATGGACTGCTAATCCATTGTGCTCTGCACGCGTGAGTTCGACTCTCATCCTTGTCGGCAAGTTATCGTTATGACATGTCCACCTTTGTCAATTGAAATTCTTCTGTCCCTTACTGCTCCTATTTAGTGCCCCCCTCCACCATTGCCTTTCCAGCAACTCTTTGATTCCTTCCTCAGCTCCTGACTATATTCCTTTTCACAATTGTGCCTGTCGTCACCTGCTTTTCTCCATGTTTTGTGAAATGGAAGGTTCTTTCACCACCGTGGGCCCAGTGCTGCAAATGACGAGGTGGCCGAGTGGTTAAGGCGATGGACTGCTAATCCATTGTGCTCTGCACGCGTGAGTTTGAATCTCATCCTCGTCGGCAAGTTATCTTTATGACATGTCCACCTTTGTCAATTGAAATTCTTCTGTCCCTTACTGCTCCTATTTAGTGCCCCCCTCCACCACTGCCTTTCCAGCAACTCTTTGATTCCCACCTCAGCTCCTGACTATATTCCTTTTCACAATTGTGCCTGTCGTCACCTGCTTTTCTCCATGTTTTGTGAAATGGAAGGTTCTTTCACCACCGTGGGCCCAGTGCTGTGAATGACGAGGTGGCCGAGTGGTTAAGGCAATGGACTGCTAATCCATTGTGCTCTGGACGCGTGGGTTCGAATCTCATCCTCGTCGGCAAGTTATAGTCATGACATGTCCACCTTTGTCAATTGAAATTCTTCTGTCCCTCAACCCTTACTGCTCCTATTTAGTGCCCCCCTCCACCACTGCCTTTCCAGAAACTCTTTGATTCCTTCCTCTGCTCATGACTATATTCCTTTTCACAATTGTGCCTGTCGTCACCTGCTTGTCTCCATGTTTTGTGAAATGGAAGGTTCTTTCACCACCGTGGGCCCAGTGCTGTAAATGACGAGGTGGCCGAGTGGTTAAGGCGATGGACTGCTAATCCATTGTGCTCTGCACGCGTGAGTTCGACTCTCATCCTCGTCAGCAAGTTATCGTCATGACATGTCCACCTTTGTCAATTGAAATTCTTCTGTCCCTTACTGCTCCTATTTAGTGCCCCCCTCCACCACTGCCTTTCCAGAAACTCTTTGATTCCTTCCTCAGCTCCTGACTATATTCCTTTTCACAATTGTGCCTGTCGTCACCTGCTTTTCTCCATGTTTTGTGAAATGGAAGGTTCTTTCACCACCGTGGGCCCAGTGCTGTAAATGACGAGGTGGCCGAGTGGTTAAGGCGATGGACTGCTAATCCATTGTGCTCTGCACGCGTGAGTTCGACTCTCATCCTCGTCGGCAAGTTATCGTTATGACATGTCCACCTTTGTCAATTGAAATTCTTCTGTCCCTTACTGCTCCTATTTAGTGCCCCCCTCCACCATTGCCTTTCCAGCAACTCTTTGATTCCTTCCTCAGCTCCTGACTATATTCCTTTTCACAATTGTGCCTGTCGTCACCTGCTTTTCTCCATGTTTTGTGAAATGGAAGGTTCTTTCACCACCGTGGGCCCAGTGCTGCAAATGACGAGGTGGCCGAGTGGTTAAGGCGATGGACTGCTAATCCATTGTGCTCTGCACGCGTGAGTTTGAATCTCATCCTCGTCGGCAAGTTATCTTTATGACATGTCCACCTTTGTCAATTGAAATTCTTCTGTCCCTTACTGCTCCTATTTAGTGCCCCCCTCCACCACTGCCTTTCCAGCAACTCTTTGATTCCCACCTCAGCTCCTGACTATATTCCTTTTCACAATTGTGCCTGTCGTCACCTGCTTTTCTCCATGTTTTGTGAAATGGAAGGTTCTTTCACCACCGTGGGCCCAGTGCTGTGAATGACGAGGTGGCCGAGTGGTTAAGGCAATGGACTGCTAATCCATTGTGCTCTGCACGCGTGAGTTCGACTCTCATCCTCGTCAGCAAGTTATCGTCATGACATGTCCACCTTTGTCAATTGAAATTCTTCTGTCCCTTACTGCTCCTATTTAGTGCCCCCCTCCACCACTGCCTTTCCAGAAACTCTTTGATTCCTTCCTCAGCTCCTGACTATATTCCTTTTCACAATTGTGCCTGTCGTCACCTGCTTTTCTCCATGTTTTGTGAAATGGAAGGTTCTTTCACCACCGTGGGCCCAGTGCTGTAAATGACGAGGTGGCCGAGTGGTTAAGGCGATGGACTGCTAATCCATTGTGCTCTGCACGCGTGAGTTCGACTCTCATCCTTGTCGGCAAGTTATCGTTATGACATGTCCACCTTTGTCAATTGAAATTCTTCTGTCCCTTACTGCTCCTATTTAGTGCCCCCCTCCACCATTGCCTTTCCAGCAACTCTTTGATTCCTTCCTCAGCTCCTGACTATATTCCTTTTCACAATTGTGCCTGTCGTCACCTGCTTTTCTCCATGTTTTGTGAAATGGAAGGTTCTTTCACCACCGTGGGCCCAGTGCTGCAAATGACGAGGTGGCCGAGTGGTTAAGGCGATGGACTGCTAATCCATTGTGCTCTGCACGCGTGAGTTTGAATCTCATCCTCGTCGGCAAGTTATCTTTATGACATGTCCACCTTTGTCAATTGAAATTCTTCTGTCCCTTACTGCTCCTATTTAGTGCCCCCCTCCACCACTGCCTTTCCAGCAACTCTTTGATTCCCACCTCAGCTCCTGACTATATTCCTTTTCACAATTGTGCCTGTCGTCACCTGCTTTTCTCCATGTTTTGTGAAATGGAAGGTTCTTTCACCACCGTGGGCCCAGTGCTGTGAATGACGAGGTGGCCGAGTGGTTAAGGCAATGGACTGCTAATCCATTGTGCTCTGGACGCGTGGGTTCGAATCTCATCCTCGTCGGCAAGTTATAGTCATGACATGTCCACCTTTGTCAATTGAAATTCTTCTGTCCCTCAACCCTTACTGCTCCTATTTAGTGCCCCCCTCCACCACTGCCTTTCCAGAAACTCTTTGATTCCTTCCTCTGCTCATGACTATATTCCTTTTCACAATTGTGCCTGTCGTCACCTGCTTGTCTCCATGTTTTGTGAAATGGAAGGTTCTTTCACCACCGTGGGCCCAGTGCTGTAAATGACGAGGTGGCCGAGTGGTTAAGGCGATGGACTGCTAATCCATTGTGCTCTGCACGCGTGAGTTCGACTCTCATCCTCGTCAGCAAGTTATCGTCATGACATGTCCACCTTTGTCAATTGAAATTCTTCTGTCCCTTACTGCTCCTATTTAGTGCCCCCCTCCACCACTGCCTTTCCAGAAACTCTTTGATTCCTTCCTCAGCTCCTGACTATATTCCTTTTCACAATTGTGCCTGTCGTCACCTGCTTTTCTCCATGTTTTGTGAAATGGAAGGTTCTTTCACCACCGTGGGCCCAGTGCTGTAAATGACGAGGTGGCCGAGTGGTTAAGGCGATGGACTGCTAATCCATTGTGCTCTGCACGCGTGAGTTCGACTCTCATCCTATTAGGCAAGTTATCTTTATGACATGTCCACCTTTTTTAATTGAAATTCTTCTGTCCCTTACTGCTCCTATTTAGTGCCCCCCTCCACCACTGCCTTTCCAGCAACTCTTTGATTCCTTTCTCAGCTCCTGACTATATTCCTTTTCACAATTGTGCCTGTCGTCACCTGCTTTTCTCCATGTTTTGTGAAATGGAAGTTTCTTTCACCACCGTGGGCCCAGTGCTGTAAATGATGAGGTGGCCGAGTGGTTAAGGCGATGGACTGCTAATCCATTGTGCTCTGCACGCGTGAGTTTGAATCTCATCCTCGTCGGCAAGTTATCTTTATGACATGTCCACCTTTGTCAATTGAAATTCTTCTGTCCCTTACTGCTCCTATTTAGTGCCCCCCTCCACCACTGCCTTTCCAGCAACTCTTTGATTCCCACCTCAGCTCCTGACTATATTCCTTTTCACAATTGTGCCTGTCGTCACCTGCTTTTCTCCATGTTTTGTGAAATGGAAGGTTCTTTCACCACCGTGGGCCCAGTGCTGTGAATGACGAGGTGGCCGAGTGGTTAAGGCAATGGACTGCTAATCCATTGTGCTCTGCACGCGTGAGTTCGACTCTCATCCTCGTCAGCAAGTTATCGTCATGACATGTCCACCTTTGTCAATTGAAATTCTTCTGTCCCTTACTGCTCCTATTTAGTGCCCCCCTCCACCACTGCCTTTCCAGAAACTCTTTGATTCCTTCCTCAGCTCCTGACTATATTCCTTTTCACAATTGTGCCTGTCGTCACCTGCTTTTCTCCATGTTTTGTGAAATGGAAGGTTCTTTCACCACCGTGGGCCCAGTGCTGTAAATGACGAGGTGGCCGAGTGGTTAAGGCGATGGACTGCTAATCCATTGTGCTCTGCACGCGTGAGTTCGACTCTCATCCTCGTCGGCAAGTTATCGTTATGACATGTCCACCTTTGTCAATTGAAATTCTTCTGTCCCTTACTGCTCCTATTTAGTGCCCCCCTCCACCATTGCCTTTCCAGCAACTCTTTGATTCCTTCCTCAGCTCCTGACTATATTCCTTTTCACAATTGTGCCTGTCGTCACCTGCTTTTCTCCATGTTTTGTGAAATGGAAGGTTCTTTCACCACCGTGGGCCCAGTGCTGCAAATGACGAGGTGGCCGAGTGGTTAAGGCGATGGACTGCTAATCCATTGTGCTCTGCACGCGTGAGTTTGAATCTCATCCTCGTCGGCAAGTTATCTTTATGACATGTCCACCTTTGTCAATTGAAATTCTTCTGTCCCTTACTGCTCCTATTTAGTGCCCCCCTCCACCACTGCCTTTCCAGCAACTCTTTGATTCCCACCTCAGCTCCTGACTATATTCCTTTTCACAATTGTGCCTGTCGTCACCTGCTTTTCTCCATGTTTTGTGAAATGGAAGGTTCTTTCACCACCGTGGGCCCAGTGCTGTGAATGACGAGGTGGCCGAGTGGTTAAGGCAATGGACTGCTAATCCATTGTGCTCTGGACGCGTGGGTTCGAATCTCATCCTCGTCGGCAAGTTATAGTCATGACATGTCCACCTTTGTCAATTGAAATTCTTCTGTCCCTCAACCCTTACTGCTCCTATTTAGTGCCCCCCTCCACCACTGCCTTTCCAGAAACTCTTTGATTCCTTCCTCTGCTCATGACTATATTCCTTTTCACAATTGTGCCTGTCGTCACCTGCTTGTCTCCATGTTTTGTGAAATGGAAGGTTCTTTCACCACCGTGGGCCCAGTGCTGTAAATGACGAGGTGGCCGAGTGGTTAAGGCAATGGACTGCTAATCCATTGTGCTCTGCACGCGTGAGTTCGACTCTCATCCTCGTCAGCAAGTTATCGTCATGACATGTCCACCTTTGTCAATTGAAATTCTTCTGTCCCTTACTGCTCCTATTTAGTGCCCCCCTCCACCACTGCCTTTCCAGAAACTCTTTGATTCCTTCCTCAGCTCCTGACTATATTCCTTTTCACAATTGTGCCTGTCGTCACCTGCTTTTCTCCATGTTTTGTGAAATGGAAGGTTCTTTCACCACCGTGGGCCCAGTGCTGTAAATGACGAGGTGGCCGAGTGGTTAAGGCGATGGACTGCTAATCCATTGTGCTCTGCACGCGTGAGTTCGACTCTCATCCTCGTCGGCAAGTTATCGTTATGACATGTCCACCTTTGTCAATTGAAATTCTTCTGTCCCTTACTGCTCCTATTTAGTGCCCCCCTCCACCATTGCCTTTCCAGCAACTCTTTGATTCCTTCCTCAGCTCCTGACTATATTCCTTTTCACAATTGTGCCTGTCGTCACCTGCTTTTCTCCATGTTTTGTGAAATGGAAGGTTCTTTCACCACCGTGGGCCCAGTGCTGCAAATGACGAGGTGGCCGAGTGGTTAAGGCGATGGACTGCTAATCCATTGTGCTCTGCACGCGTGAGTTTGAATCTCATCCTCGTCGGCAAGTTATCTTTATGACATGTCCACCTTTGTCAATTGAAATTCTTCTGTCCCTTACTGCTCCTATTTAGTGCCCCCCTCCACCACTGCCTTTCCAGCAACTCTTTGATTCCCACCTCAGCTCCTGACTATATTCCTTTTCACAATTGTGCCTGTCGTCACCTGCTTTTCTCCATGTTTTGTGAAATGGAAGGTTCTTTCACCACCGTGGGCCCAGTGCTGTGAATGACGAGGTGGCCGAGTGGTTAAGGCAATGGACTGCTAATCCATTGTGCTCTGGACGCGTGGGTTCGAATCTCATCCTCGTCGGCAAGTTATAGTCATGACATGTCCACCTTTGTCAATTGAAATTCTTCTGTCCCTCAACCCTTACTGCTCCTATTTAGTGCCCCCCTCCACCACTGCCTTTCCAGAAACTCTTTGATTCCTTCCTCTGCTCATGACTATATTCCTTTTCACAATTGTGCCTGTCGTCACCTGCTTGTCTCCATGTTTTGTGAAATGGAAGGTTCTTTCACCACCGTGGGCCCAGTGCTGTAAATGACGAGGTGGCCGAGTGGTTAAGGCGATGGACTGCTAATCCATTGTGCTCTGCACGCGTGAGTTCGACTCTCATCCTCGTCAGCAAGTTATCGTCATGACATGTCCACCTTTGTCAATTGAAATTCTTCTGTCCCTTACTGCTCCTATTTAGTGCCCCCCTCCACCACTGCCTTTCCAGAAACTCTTTGATTCCTTCCTCAGCTCCTGACTATATTCCTTTTCACAATTGTGCCTGTCGTCACCTGCTTTTCTCCATGTTTTGTGAAATGGAAGGTTCTTTCACCACCGTGGGCCCAGTGCTGTAAATGACGAGGTGGCCGAGTGGTTAAGGCGATGGACTGCTAATCCATTGTGCTCCGCACGCGTGAGTTCGAATCTCATCCTTGTCGGGAAGTTATCTTTATGACATGTCCACCTTTGTCAATTTAAATTCTTCTGTCCCTTACTGCTCCTATTTAGTGCCCCCTCCACCACTGCCTTTCCAGAAACTCTTTGATTCCTTCCTCAGCTCCTGACTATATTCCTTTTCACAATTGTGCCTGTCGTCACCTGCTTTTCTCCATGTTTTGTGAAATGGAAGGTTCTTTCACCACCGTGGGCCCAGTGCTGTAAATGACGAGGTGGCCGAGTGGTTAAGGCGATGGACTGCTAATCCATTGTGCTCTGCACGCGTGAGTTCGAATCTCATCCTCGTCGGCAAGTTATAGTCATGACATGTCCACCTTTGTCAATTGAAATTCTTCTGTCCCTTACTGCTCCTATTTAGTGCCCCCCTCCACCACTGCCTTTCCAGCAACTCTTTGATTCCTTCCTCAGCTCCTGACTATATTCCTTTTCACAATTGTGCCTGTCGTCACCTGCTTTTCTCCATGTTTTGTGAAATGGAAGGTTCTTTCACCACCGTGGGCCCAGTGCTGTAAATGATGAGGTGGCCGAGTGGTTAAGGCGATGGACTGCTAATCCATTGTGCTCTGCACGCGTGAGTTTGAATCTCATCCTCGTCGGCAAGTTATCTTTATGACATGTCCACCTTTGTCAATTGAAATTCTTCTGTCCCTTACTGCTCCTATTTAGTGCCCCCCTCCACCACTGCCTTTCCAGCAACTCTTTGATTCCTTCCTCAGCTCCTGACTATATTCCTTTTCACAATTGTGCCTGTCGTCACCTGCTTTTCTCCATGTTTTGTGAAATGGAAGGTTCTTTCACCACCGTGGGCCCAGTGCTGTAAATGACGAGGTGGCCGAGTGGTTAAGGCGATGGACTGCTAATCCATTGTGCTCTGCACGCGTGAGTTCGACTCTCATCCTATTAGGCAAGTTATCTTTATGACATGTCCACCTTTTTTAATTGAAATTCTTCTGTCCCTTACTGCTCCTATTTAGTGCCCCCCTCCACCACTGCCTTTCCAGCAACTCTTTGATTCCTTTCTCAGCTCCTGACTATATTCCTTTTCACAATTGTGCCTGTCGTCACCTGCTTTTCTCCATGTTTTGTGAAATGGAAGGTTCTTTCACCACCGTGGGCCCAGTGCTGAAAATGACGAGGTGGCCGAGTGGTTAAGGCGATGGACTGCTAATCCATTGTGCTCTGGACGCGTGAGTTCGAATCTCATCCTCGTCGGCAAGTTATAGTCATGACATGTCCACCTTTGTCAATTGAAATTCTTCTGTCCCTCAACCCTTACTGCTCCCATTTAGTGCCCCCCTCCACCACTGCCTTTCCAGCAACTCTTTGATTCCTTCCTCAGCTCCTGACTATATTCCTTTTCACAATTGTGCCTGTCGTCACCTGCTTTTCTCCATGTTTTGTGAAATGGAAGGTTCTTTCACCACCGTGGGCCCAGTGCTGTAAATGATGAGGTGGCCGAGTGGTTAAGGCGATGGACTGCTAATCCATTGTGCTCTGCACGCGTGAGTTTGAATCTCATCCTCGTCGGCAAGTTATCTTTATGACATGTCCACCTTTGTCAATTGAAATTCTTCTGTCCCTTACTGCTCCTATTTAGTGCCCCCCTCCACCACTGCCTTTCCAGCAACTCTTTGATTCCTTCCTCAGCTCCTGACTATATTCCTTTTCACAATTGTGCCTGTCGTCACCTGCTTTTCTCCATGTTTTGTGAAATGGAAGGTTCTTTCACCACCGTGGGCCCAGTGCTGTAAATGACGAGGTGGCCGAGTGGTTAAGGCGATGGACTGCTAATCCATTGTGCTCTGCACGCGTGAGTTCGACTCTCATCCTATTAGGCAAGTTATCTTTATGACATGTCCACCTTTTTTAATTGAAATTCTTCTGTCCCTTACTGCTCCTATTTAGTGCCCCCCTCCACCACTGCCTTTCCAGCAACTCTTTGATTCCTTTCTCAGCTCCTGACTATATTCCTTTTCACAATTGTGCCTGTCGTCACCTGCTTTTCTCCATGTTTTGTGAAATGGAAGGTTCTTTCACCACCGTGGGCCCAGTGCTGAAAATGACGAGGTGGCCGAGTGGTTAAGGCGATGGACTGCTAATCCATTGTGCTCTGGACGCGTGAGTTCGAATCTCATCCTCGTCGGCAAGTTATAGTCATGACATGTCCACCTTTGTCAATTGAAATTCTTCTGTCCCTCAACCCTTACTGCTCCCATTTAGTGCCCCCCTCCACCACTGCCTTTCCAGCAACTCTTTGATTCCTTCCTCAGCTCCTGACTATATTCCTTTTCACAATTGTGCCTGTCGTCACCTGCTTTTCTCCATGTTTTGTGAAATGGAAGGTTCTTTCACCACCGTGGGCCCAGTGCTGTAAATGACGAGGTGGCCGAGTGGTTAAGGCGATGGACTGCTAATCCATTGTGCTCAGCACGCGTGAGTTCGAATCTCATCCTTGTCGGGAAGTTATCTTTATGACATGTCCACCATTGTCAATTGAAATTCTTCTGTCCCTTACTGCTCCTATTTAGTGCCCCCCTCCACCACTGCCTTTCCAGAAACTCTTTGATTCCTTCCTTAGCTCCTGACTATATTCCTTTTCACAATTGTGCCTGTCGTCACCTGCTTTTCTCCATGTTTTGTGAAATGGAAGGTTCTTTCACCACCGTGGGCCCAGTGCTGTAAATGACGAGGTGGCCGAGTGGTTAAGGCGATGGACTGCTAATCCATTGTGCTCTGGACGCGTGAGTTCGAATCTCATCCTCGTCGGCAAGTTATAGTCATGACATGTCCACCTTTGTCAATTGAAATTCTTCTGTCCCTTACTGCTCCTATTTAGTGCCCCCCTCCACCACTGCCTTTCCGGAAACTCTTTGATTCCTTCCTCAGCTCCTGACTATATTCCTTTTCACAATTGTGCCTGTCGTCACCTGCTTTTCTCCATGTTTTGTGAAATGGAAGGTTCTTTCACCACCGTGGGCCCAGTGCTGTAAATGACGAGGTGGCCGAGTGGTTAAGGCGATGGACTGCTAATCCATTGTGCTCCGCACGCGTGAGTTCGAATCTCATCCTTGTCGGGAAGTTATCTTTATGACATGTCCACCTTTGTCAATTTAAATTCTTCTGTCCCTTACTGCTCCTATTTAGTGCCCCCTCCACCACTGCCTTTCCAGAAACTCTTTGATTCCTTCCTCAGCTCCTGACTATATTCCTTTTCACAATTGTGCCTGTCGTCACCTGCTTTTCTCCATGTTTTGTGAAATGGAAGGTTCTTTCACCACCGTGGGCCCAGTGCTGCAAATGACGAGGTGGCCGAGTGGTTAAGGCGATGGACTGCTAATCCATTGTGCTCTGCACGCGTGAGTTTGAATCTCATCCTCGTCGGCAAGTTATCTTTATGACATGTCCACCTTTGTCAATTGAAATTCTTCTGTCCCTTACTGCTCCTATTTAGTGCCCCCCTCCACCACTGCCTTTCCAGCAACTCTTTGATTCCCACCTCAGCTCCTGACTATATTCCTTTTCACAATTGTGCCTGTCGTCACCTGCTTTTCTCCATGTTTTGTGAAATGGAAGGTTCTTTCACCACCGTGGGCCCAGTGCTGTGAATGACGAGGTGGCCGAGTGGTTAAGGCAATGGACTGCTAATCCATTGTGCTCTGGACGCGTGGGTTCGAATCTCATCCTCGTCGGCAAGTTATAGTCATGACATGTCCACCTTTGTCAATTGAAATTCTTCTGTCCCTCAACCCTTACTGCTCCTATTTAGTGCCCCCCTCCACCACTGCCTTTCCAGAAACTCTTTGATTCCTTCCTCTGCTCATGACTATATTCCTTTTCACAATTGTGCCTGTCGTCACCTGCTTGTCTCCATGTTTTGTGAAATGGAAGGTTCTTTCACCACCGTGGGCCCAGTGCTGTAAATGACGAGGTGGCCGAGTGGTTAAGGCGATGGACTGCTAATCCATTGTGCTCTGCACGCGTGAGTTCGACTCTCATCCTCGTCAGCAAGTTATCGTCATGACATGTCCACCTTTGTCAATTGAAATTCTTCTGTCCCTTACTGCTCCTATTTAGTGCCCCCCTCCACCACTGCCTTTCCAGAAACTCTTTGATTCCTTCCTCAGCTCCTGACTATATTCCTTTTCACAATTGTGCCTGTCGTCACCTGCTTTTCTCCATGTTTTGTGAAATGGAAGGTTCTTTCACCACCGTGGGCCCAGTGCTGTAAATGACGAGGTGGCCGAGTGGTTAAGGCGATGGACTGCTAATCCATTGTGCTCCGCACGCGTGAGTTCGAATCTCATCCTTGTCGGGAAGTTATCTTTATGACATGTCCACCTTTGTCAATTTAAATTCTTCTGTCCCTTACTGCTCCTATTTAGTGCCCCCTCCACCACTGCCTTTCCAGAAACTCTTTGATTCCTTCCTCAGCTCCTGACTATATTCCTTTTCACAATTGTGCCTGTCGTCACCTGCTTTTCTCCATGTTTTGTGAAATGGAAGGTTCTTTCACCACCGTGGGCCCAGTGCTGTAAATGACGAGGTGGCCGAGTGGTTAAGGCGATGGACTGCTAATCCATTGTGCTCTGCACGCGTGAGTTCGAATCTCATCCTCGTCGGCAAGTTATAGTCATGACATGTCCACCTTTGTCAATTGAAATTCTTCTGTCCCTTACTGCTCCTATTTAGTGCCCCCCTCCACCACTGCCTTTCCAGCAACTCTTTGATTCCTTCCTCAGCTCCTGACTATATTCCTTTTCACAATTGTGCCTGTCGTCACCTGCTTTTCTCCATGTTTTGTGAAATGGAAGGTTCTTTCACCACCGTGGGCCCAGTGCTGTAAATGATGAGGTGGCCGAGTGGTTAAGGCGATGGACTGCTAATCCATTGTGCTCTGCACGCGTGAGTTTGAATCTCATCCTCGTCGGCAAGTTATCTTTATGACATGTCCACCTTTGTCAATTGAAATTCTTCTGTCCCTTACTGCTCCTATTTAGTGCCCCCCTCCACCACTGCCTTTCCAGCAACTCTTTGATTCCTTCCTCAGCTCCTGACTATATTCCTTTTCACAATTGTGCCTGTCGTCACCTGCTTTTCTCCATGTTTTGTGAAATGGAAGGTTCTTTCACCACCGTGGGCCCAGTGCTGTAAATGACGAGGTGGCCGAGTGGTTAAGGCGATGGACTGCTAATCCATTGTGCTCTGCACGCGTGAGTTCGACTCTCATCCTATTAGGCAAGTTATCTTTATGACATGTCCACCTTTTTTAATTGAAATTCTTCTGTCCCTTACTGCTCCTATTTAGTGCCCCCCTCCACCACTGCCTTTCCAGCAACTCTTTGATTCCTTTCTCAGCTCCTGACTATATTCCTTTTCACAATTGTGCCTGTCGTCACCTGCTTTTCTCCATGTTTTGTGAAATGGAAGGTTCTTTCACCACCGTGGGCCCAGTGCTGAAAATGACGAGGTGGCCGAGTGGTTAAGGCGATGGACTGCTAATCCATTGTGCTCTGGACGCGTGAGTTCGAATCTCATCCTCGTCGGCAAGTTATAGTCATGACATGTCCACCTTTGTCAATTGAAATTCTTCTGTCCCTCAACCCTTACTGCTCCCATTTAGTGCCCCCCTCCACCACTGCCTTTCCAGCAACTCTTTGATTCCTTCCTCAGCTCCTGACTATATTCCTTTTCACAATTGTGCCTGTCGTCACCTGCTTTTCTCCATGTTTTGTGAAATGGAAGGTTCTTTCACCACCGTGGGCCCAGTGCTGTAAATGATGAGGTGGCCGAGTGGTTAAGGCGATGGACTGCTAATCCATTGTGCTCTGCACGCGTGAGTTTGAATCTCATCCTCGTCGGCAAGTTATCTTTATGACATGTCCACCTTTGTCAATTGAAATTCTTCTGTCCCTTACTGCTCCTATTTAGTGCCCCCCTCCACCACTGCCTTTCCAGCAACTCTTTGATTCCTTCCTCAGCTCCTGACTATATTCCTTTTCACAATTGTGCCTGTCGTCACCTGCTTTTCTCCATGTTTTGTGAAATGGAAGGTTCTTTCACCACCGTGGGCCCAGTGCTGTAAATGACGAGGTGGCCGAGTGGTTAAGGCGATGGACTGCTAATCCATTGTGCTCTGCACGCGTGAGTTCGACTCTCATCCTATTAGGCAAGTTATCTTTATGACATGTCCACCTTTTTTAATTGAAATTCTTCTGTCCCTTACTGCTCCTATTTAGTGCCCCCCTCCACCACTGCCTTTCCAGCAACTCTTTGATTCCTTTCTCAGCTCCTGACTATATTCCTTTTCACAATTGTGCCTGTCGTCACCTGCTTTTCTCCATGTTTTGTGAAATGGAAGGTTCTTTCACCACCGTGGGCCCAGTGCTGAAAATGACGAGGTGGCCGAGTGGTTAAGGCGATGGACTGCTAATCCATTGTGCTCTGGACGCGTGAGTTCGAATCTCATCCTCGTCGGCAAGTTATAGTCATGACATGTCCACCTTTGTCAATTGAAATTCTTCTGTCCCTCAACCCTTACTGCTCCCATTTAGTGCCCCCCTCCACCACTGCCTTTCCAGCAACTCTTTGATTCCTTCCTCAGCTCCTGACTATATTCCTTTTCACAATTGTGCCTGTCGTCACCTGCTTTTCTCCATGTTTTGTGAAATGGAAGGTTCTTTCACCACCGTGGGCCCAGTGCTGTAAATGACGAGGTGGCCGAGTGGTTAAGGCGATGGACTGCTAATCCATTGTGCTCAGCACGCGTGAGTTCGAATCTCATCCTTGTCGGGAAGTTATCTTTATGACATGTCCACCATTGTCAATTGAAATTCTTCTGTCCCTTACTGCTCCTATTTAGTGCCCCCCTCCACCACTGCCTTTCCAGAAACTCTTTGATTCCTTCCTTAGCTCCTGACTATATTCCTTTTCACAATTGTGCCTGTCGTCACCTGCTTTTCTCCATGTTTTGTGAAATGGAAGGTTCTTTCACCACCGTGGGCCCAGTGCTGTAAATGACGAGGTGGCCGAGTGGTTAAGGCGATGGACTGCTAATCCATTGTGCTCTGGACGCGTGAGTTCGAATCTCATCCTCGTCGGCAAGTTATAGTCATGACATGTCCACCTTTGTCAATTGAAATTCTTCTGTCCCTTACTGCTCCTATTTAGTGCCCCCCTCCACCACTGCCTTTCCGGAAACTCTTTGATTCCTTCCTCAGCTCCTGACTATATTCCTTTTCACAATTGTGCCTGTCGTCACCTGCTTTTCTCCATGTTTTGTGAAATGGAAGGTTCTTTCACCACCGTGGGCCCAGTGCTGTAAATGACGAGGTGGCCGAGTGGTTAAGGCGATGGACTGCTAATCCATTGTGCTCCGCACGCGTGAGTTCGAATCTCATCCTTGTCGGGAAGTTATCTTTATGACATGTCCACCTTTGTCAATTTAAATTCTTCTGTCCCTTACTGCTCCTATTTAGTGCCCCCTCCACCACTGCCTTTCCAGAAACTCTTTGATTCCTTCCTCAGCTCCTGACTATATTCCTTTTCACAATTGTGCCTGTCGTCACCTGCTTTTCTCCATGTTTTGTGAAATGGAAGGTTCTTTCACCACCGTGGGCCCAGTGCTGTAAATGACGAGGTGGCCGAGTGGTTAAGGCGATGGACTGCTAATCCATTGTGCTCTGCACGCGTGAGTTTGAATCTCATCCTCGTCGGCAAGTTATCTTTATGACATGTCCACCTTTGTCAATTGAAATTCTTCTGTCCCTTACTGCTCCTATTTAGTGCCCCCCTCCACCACTGCCTTTCCAGCAACTCTTTGATTCCTTCCTCAGCTCCTGACTATATTCCTTTTCACAATTGTGCCTGTCGTCACCTGCTTTTCTCCATGTTTTGTGAAATGGAAGGTTCTTTCACCACCGTGGGCCCAGTGCTGTAAATGATGAGGTGGCCGAGTGGTTAAGGCGATGGACTGCTAATCCATTGTGCTCTGCACGCGTGAGTTTGAATCTCATCCTCGTCGGCAAGTTATCTTTATGACATGTCCACCTTTGTCAATTGAAATTCTTCTGTCCCTTACTGCTCCTATTTAGTGCCCCCCTCCACCACTGCCTTTCCAGCAACTCTTTGATTCCTTCCTCAGCTCCTGACTATATTCCTTTTCACAATTGTGCCTGTCGTCACCTGCTTTTCTCCATGTTTTGTGAAATGGAAGGTTCTTTCACCACCGTGGGCCCAGTGCTGTGAATGACGAGGTGGCCGAGTGGTTAAGGCGATGGACTGCTAATCCATTGTGCTCTGCACGCGTGAGTTTGAATCTCATCCTCGTCGGCAAGTTATAGTCATGACATGTCCACCTTTGTCAATTGAAATGCTTCTGTCCTTCAACCCTTACTGCTCCTATTTAGTGCCCCCCTCCACCACTGCCTTTCCAGCAACTCTTTGATTCCTTCCTCAGCTCCTGACTATATTCCTTTTCACAATTGTGCCTGTCGTCACCTGCTTTTCTCCATGTTTTGTGAAATGGAAGGTTCTTTCACCACCGTGGGACCAGTGCTGTAAATGACGAGGTGGCCGAGTGGTTAAGGCGATGGACTGCTAATCCATTGTGCTCTGCACGCGTGAGTTTGAATCTCATCCTCGTCGGCAAGTTATCTTTATGACATGTCCACCTTTGTCAATTGAAATTCTTCTGTCCCTTACTGCTCCTATTTAGTGCCCCCCTCCACCACTGCCTTTCCAGCAACTCTTTGATTCCTTCCTCAGCTCCTGACTATATTCCTTTTCACAATTGTGCCTGTCGTCACCTGCTTTTCTCCATGTTTTGTGAAATGGAAGGTTCTTTCACCACCGTGGGCCCAGTGCTGTAAATGACGAGGTGGCCGAGTGGTTAAGGCGATGGACTGCTAATCCATTGTGCTCTGCACGCGTGAGTTCGACTCTCATCCTATTAGGCAAGTTATCTTTATGACATGTCCACCTTTTTTAATTGAAATTCTTCTGTCCCTTACTGCTCCTATTTAGTGCCCCCCTCCACCACTGCCTTTCCAGCAACTCTTTGATTCCTTTCTCAGCTCCTGACTATATTCCTTTTCACAATTGTGCCTGTCGTCACCTGCTTTTCTCCATGTTTTGTGAAATGGAAGGTTCTTTCACCACCGTGGGCCCAGTGCTGAAAATGACGAGGTGGCCGAGTGGTTAAGGCGATGGACTGCTAATCCATTGTGCTCTGGACGCGTGAGTTCGAATCTCATCCTCGTCGGCAAGTTATAGTCATGACATGTCCACCTTTGTCAATTGAAATTCTTCTGTCCCTCAACCCTTACTGCTCCCATTTAGTGCCCCCCTCCACCACTGCCTTTCCAGCAACTCTTTGATTCCTTCCTCAGCTCCTGACTATATTCCTTTTCACAATTGTGCCTGTCGTCACCTGCTTTTCTCCATGTTTTGTGAAATGGAAGGTTCTTTCACCACCGTGGGCCCAGTGCTGTAAATGACGAGGTGGCCGAGTGGTTAAGGCGATGGACTGCTAATCCATTGTGCTCAGCACGCGTGAGTTCGAATCTCATCCTTGTCGGGAAGTTATCTTTATGACATGTCCACCATTGTCAATTGAAATTCTTCTGTCCCTTACTGCTCCTATTTAGTGCCCCCCTCCACCACTGCCTTTCCAGAAACTCTTTGATTCCTTCCTTAGCTCCTGACTATATTCCTTTTCACAATTGTGCCTGTCGTCACCTGCTTTTCTCCATGTTTTGTGAAATGGAAGGTTCTTTCACCACCGTGGGCCCAGTGCTGTAAATGACGAGGTGGCCGAGTGGTTAAGGCGATGGACTGCTAATCCATTGTGCTCTGGACGCGTGAGTTCGAATCTCATCCTCGTCGGCAAGTTATAGTCATGACATGTCCACCTTTGTCAATTGAAATTCTTCTGTCCCTCAACCCTTACTGCTCCTATTTAGTGCCCCCCTCCACCACTGCCTTTCCAGCAACTCTTTGATTCCTTCCTCAGCTCCTGACTATATTCCTTTTCACAATTGTGCCTGTCGTCACCTGCTTTTCTCCATGTTTTGTGAAATGGAAGGTTCTTTCACCACCGTGGGCCCAGTGCTGTAAATGACGAGGTGGCCGAGTGGTTAAGGCGATGGACTGCTAATCCATTGTGCTCCGCACGCGTGAGTTCGAATCTCATCCTTGTCGGGAAGTTATCTTTATGACATGTCCACCTTTGTCAATTTAAATTCTTCTGTCCCTTACTGCTCCTATTTAGTGCCCCCTCCACCACTGCCTTTCCAGAAACTCTTTGATTCCTTCCTCAGCTCCTGACTATATTCCTTTTCACAATTGTGCCTGTCGTCACCTGCTTTTCTCCATGTTTTGTGAAATGGAAGGTTCTTTCACCACCGTGGGCCCAGTGCTGTAAATGACGAGGTGGCCGAGTGGTTAAGGCGATGGACTGCTAATCCATTGTGCTCTGCACGCGTGAGTTTGAATCTCATCCTCGTCGGCAAGTTATCTTTATGACATGTCCACCTTTGTCAATTGAAATTCTTCTGTCCCTTACTGCTCCTATTTAGTGCCCCCCTCCACCACTGCCTTTCCAGCAACTCTTTGATTCCTTCCTCAGCTCCTGACTATATTCCTTTTCACAATTGTGCCTGTCGTCACCTGCTTTTCTCCATGTTTTGTGAAATGGAAGGTTCTTTCACCACCGTGGGCCCAGTGCTGTAAATGATGAGGTGGCCGAGTGGTTAAGGCGATGGACTGCTAATCCATTGTGCTCTGCACGCGTGAGTTTGAATCTCATCCTCGTCGGCAAGTTATCTTTATGACATGTCCACCTTTGTCAATTGAAATTCTTCTGTCCCTTACTGCTCCTATTTAGTGCCCCCCTCCACCACTGCCTTTCCAGCAACTCTTTGATTCCTTCCTCAGCTCCTGACTATATTCCTTTTCACAATTGTGCCTGTCGTCACCTGCTTTTCTCCATGTTTTGTGAAATGGAAGGTTCTTTCACCACCGTGGGCCCAGTGCTGTGAATGACGAGGTGGCCGAGTGGTTAAGGCGATGGACTGCTAATCCATTGTGCTCTGCACGCGTGAGTTTGAATCTCATCCTCGTCGGCAAGTTATAGTCATGACATGTCCACCTTTGTCAATTGAAATGCTTCTGTCCTTCAACCCTTACTGCTCCTATTTAGTGCCCCCCTCCACCACTGCCTTTCCAGCAACTCTTTGATTCCTTCCTCAGCTCCTGACTATATTCCTTTTCACAATTGTGCCTGTCGTCACCTGCTTTTCTCCATGTTTTGTGAAATGGAAGGTTCTTTCACCACCGTGGGACCAGTGCTGTAAATGACGAGGTGGCCGAGTGGTAAAGGCAATGGACTGCTAATCCATTGTGCTCTGCATGCGTGAGTTCGAATCTCAACTTCGTTGGCAAGTTATCGTCATGACATGTCCACCTTTGTCAATAAAAATTCTTCTGTCCCTCAACCCTTACTGCTCCTATTTAGTGCCCCCCTCCACCACTGCCTTTCCAGAAACTCTTTGATTCCTTCCTCAGCTCATGACTATATTCCTTTTCACAATTGTGCCTGTCGTCACCTGCTTGTCTCCATGTTTTGTGAAATGGAAGGTTCTTTCACCACCGTGGGCCCAGTGCTGTAAATGACGAGGTGGCCGAGTGCTTAAGGCGATGGACTGCTAATCCATTGTGCTCTGCACGCGTGACTTCGACTCTCATCCTTGTCGGCAAGTTATCGTCATGACATGTCCACCTTTGTCAATTGAAATTCTTCTGTCCCTTACTGCTCCTATTTAGTGCCCCCCTCCACCACTGCCTTTCCAGCAACTCTTTGATTCCTTCCTCAGCTCCTGACTATATTCCTTTTCACAATTGTGCCTGTCGTCACCTGCTTTTCTCCATGTTTGGTGAAATGGAAGGTTCTTTCACCACCGTGGGCCCAGTGCTGTAAATGACGAGGTGGCCGAGTGGTTAAGGCGATGGACTGCTAATCCATTGTGCTCTGCACGCGTGAGTTCGAATCTCATCCTCGTCGGCAAGTTATAGTCATGACATGTCCACCTTTGTCAATTGAAATTCTTCTGTCCCTCAACCCTTACTGCTCCTATTTAGTGCCCCCCTCCACCACTGCCTTTCCAGCAACTCTTTGATTCCTTCCTCAGCTCCTGACTATATTCCTTTTCACAATTGTGCCTGTCGTCACCTGCTTTTCTCCATGTTTTGTGAAATGGAAGGTTCTTTCACCACCGTGGGCCCAGTGCTGTAAATGACGAGGTGGCCGAGTGGTTAAGGCGATGGACTGCTAATCCGTTGTGCTCTGCACGCGTGAGTTTGAATCTCATCCTCTTAGGCAAGTTATCTTTATGACATGTCCACCTTTGTCAATTGAAATTCTTCTGTCCCTTACTGCTCCTATTTAGTGCCCCCCTCCACCACTGCCTTTCCAGCAACTCTTTGATTCCTTCCTCAGCTCCTGACTATATTCCTTTTCACAATTGTGCCTGTCGTCACCTGCTTTTCTCCATGTTTTGTGAAATGGAAGGTTCTTTCACCACCGTGGGACCAGTGCTGTGAATGATGAGGTGGCCGAGTGGTTAAGGCGATGGACTGCTAATCCATTGTGCTCTGCACGCGTGAGTTTGAATCTCATCCTCGTCGGCAAGTTATCTTTATGACATGTCCACCTTTGTCAATTGAAATTCTTCTGTCCCTTACTGCTCCTATTTAGTGCCCCCCTCCACCACTGCCTTTCCAGCAACTCTTTGATTCCTTCCTCAGCTCCTGACTATATTCCTTTTCACAATTGTGCCTGTCGTCACCTGCTTTTCTCCATGTTTTGTGAAATGGAAGGTTCTTTCACCACCGTGGGCCCAGTGCTGTGAATGACGAGGTGGCCGAGTGGTTAAGGCGATGGACTGCTAATCCATTGTGCTCTGGACGCGTGGGTTCGAATCTCATCCTCGTCGGCAAGTTATAGTCATGACATGTCCACCTTTGTCAATTGAAATTCTTCTGTCCCTCAACCCTTACTGCTCCTATTTAGTGCCCCCCTCCACCACTGCCTTTCCAGAAACTCTTTGATTCCTTCCTCTGCTCATGACTATATTCCTTTTCACAATTGTGCCTGTCGTCACCTGCTTGTCTCCATGTTTTGTGAAATGGAAGGTTCTTTCACCACCGTGGGCCCAGTGCTGTAAATGATGAGGTGGCCGAGTGGTTAAGGCGATGGACTGCTAATCCATTGTGCTCTGCACGCGTGAGTTTGAATCTCATCCTCGTCGGCAAGTTATCTTTATGACATGTCCACCTTTGTCAATTGAAATTCTTCTGTCCCTTACTGCTCCTATTTAGTGCCCCCCTCCACCACTGCCTTTCCAGCAACTCTTTGATTCCTTCCTCAGCTCCTGACTATATTCCTTTTCACAATTGTGCCTGTCGTCACCTGCTTTTCTCCATGTTTTGTGAAATGGAAGGTTCTTTCACCACCGTGGGCCCAGTGCTGTAAATGACGAGGTGGCCGAGTGGTTAAGGCGATGGACTGCTAATCCATTGTGCTCTGCACGCGTGAGTTCGAATCTCATCCTCGTCGGCAAGTTATAGTCATGACATGTCCACCTTTGTCAATTGAAATTCTTCTGTCCCTCAACCCTTACTGCTCCTATTTAGTGCCCCCCTCCACCACTGCCTTTCCAGCAACTCTTTGATTCCTTCCTCAGCTCCTGACTATATTCCTTTTCACAATTGTGCCTGTCGTCACCTGCTTTTCTCCATGTTTTGTGAAATGGAAGGTTCTTTCACCACCGTGGGCCCAGTGCTGTAAATGACGAGGTGGCCGAGTGGTTAAGGCGATGGACTGCTAATCCATTGTGCTCTGCATGCGTGAGTTTGAATCTCATCCTCTTAGGCAAGTTATCTTTATGACATGTCCACCTTTGTCAATTGAAATTCTTCTGTCCCTTACTGCTCCTATTTAGTGCCCCCCTCCACCACTGCCTTTCCAGCAACTCTTTGATTCCTTCCTCAGCTCCTGACTATATTCCTTTTCACAATTGTGCCTGTCGTCACCTGCTTTTCTCCATGTTTTGTGAAATGGAAGGTTCTTTCACCACCGTGGGACCAGTGCTGTGAATGACGAGGTGGCCGAGTGGTTAAGGCAATGGACTGCTAATCCATTGTGCTCTGGACGCGTGGGTTCGAATCTCATCCTCGTCGGCAAGTTATAGTCATGACATGTCCACCTTTGTCAATTGAAATTCTTCTGTCCCTCAACCCTTACTGCTCCTATTTAGTGCCCCCCTCCACCACTGCCTTTCCAGAAACTCTTTGATTCCTTCCTCTGCTCATGACTATATTCCTTTTCACAATTGTGCCTGTCGTCACCTGCTTGTCTCCATGTTTTGTGAAATGGAAGGTTCTTTCACCACCGTGGGCCCAGTGCTGTAAATGACGAGGTGGCCGAGTGGTTAAGGCGATGGACTGCTAATCCATTGTGCTCTGCACGCGTGAGTTCGACTCTCATCCTCGTCAGCAAGTTATCGTCATGACATGTCCACCTTTGTCAATTGAAATTCTTCTGTCCCTTACTGCTCCTATTTAGTGCCCCCCTCCACCACTGCCTTTCCGGAAACTCTTTGATTCCTTCCTCAGCTCCTGACTATATTCCTTTTCACAATTGTGCCTGTCGTCACCTGCTTTTCTCCATGTTTTGTGAAATGGAAGGTTCTTTCACCACCGTGGGCCCAGTGCTGTAAATGACGAGGTGGCCGAGTGCTTAAGGCGATGGACTGCTAATCCATTGTGCTCTGCACGCGTGACTTCGACTCTCATCCTTGTCGGCAAGTTATCGTCATGACATGTCCACCTTTGTCAATTGAAATTCTTCTGTCCCTTACTGCTCCTATTTAGTGCCCCCCTCCACCACTGCCTTTCCAGCAACTCTTTGATTCCTTCCTCAGCTCCTGACTATATTCCTTTTCACAATTGTGCCTGTCGTCACCTGCTTTTCTCCATGTTTTGTGAAATGGAAGGTTCTTTCACCACCGTGGGCCCAGTGCTGTAAATGACGAGGTGGCCGAGTGGTTAAGGCGATGGACTGCTAATCCATTGTGCTCTGCACGCGTGAGTTCGAATCTCATCCTCGTCGGCAAGTTATAGTCATGACATGTCCACCTTTGTCAATTGAAATTCTTCTGTCCCTCAACCCTTACTGCTCCTATTTAGTGCCCCCCTCCACCACTGCCTTTCCAGCAACTCTTTGATTCCTTCCTCAGCTCCTGACTATATTCCTTTTCACAATTGTGCCTGTCGTCACCTGCTTTTCTCCATGTTTTGTGAAATGGAAGGTTCTTTCACCACCGTGGGCCCAGTGCTGTAAATGACGAGGTGGCCGAGTGGTTAAGGCGATGGACTGCTAATCCATTGTGCTCTGCACGCGTGAGTTTGAATCTCATCCTCTTAGGCAAGTTATCTTTATGACATGTCCACCTTTGTCAATTGAAATTCTTCTGTCCCTTACTGCTCCTATTTAGTGCCCCCCTCCACCACTGCCTTTCCAGCAACTCTTTGATTCCTTCCTCAGCTCCTGACTATATTCCTTTTCACAATTGTGCCTGTCGTCACCTGCTTTTCTCCATGTTTTGTGAAATGGAAGGTTCTTTCACCACCGTGGGACCAGTGCTGTGAATGACGAGGTGGCCGAGTGGTTAAGGCAATGGACTGCTAATCCATTGTGCTCTGGACGCGTGGGTTCGAATCTCATCCTCGTCGGCAAGTTATAGTCATGACATGTCCACCTTTGTCAATTGAAATTCTTCTGTCCCTCAACCCTTACTGCTCCTATTTAGTGCCCCCCTCCACCACTGCCTTTCCAGAAACTCTTTGATTCCTTCCTCTGCTCATGACTATATTCCTTTTCACAATTGTGCCTGTCGTCACCTGCTTGTCTCCATGTTTTGTGAAATGGAAGGTTCTTTCACCACCGTGGGCCCAGTGCTGTAAATGACGAGGTGGCCGAGTGGTTAAGGCGATGGACTGCTAATCCATTGTGCTCTGCACGCGTGAGTTCGACTCTCATCCTCGTCAGCAAGTTATCGTCATGACATGTCCACCTTTGTCAATTGAAATTCTTCTGTCCCTTACTGCTCCTATTTAGTGCCCCCCTCCACCACTGCCTTTCCGGAAACTCTTTGATTCCTTCCTCAGCTCCTGACTATATTCCTTTTCACAATTGTGCCTGTCGTCACCTGCTTTTCTCCATGTTTTGTGAAATGGAAGGTTCTTTCACCACCGTGGGCCCAGTGCTGTAAATGACGAGGTGGCCGAGTGGTTAAGGCGATGGACTGCTAATCCATTGTGCTCTGCACGCGTGAGTTCGACTTTCATCCTCGTCGGCAAGTTATCTTTATGACATGTCCACCTTTGTCAATTGAAATTCTTCTGTCCCTTACTGCTCCTATTTAGTGCCCCCCTCCACCACTGCCTTTCCAGCAACTCTTTGATTCCTTCCTCAGCTCCTGACTATATTCCTTTTCACAATTGTGCCTGTCGTCACCTGCTTTTCTCCATGTTTTGTGAAATGGAAGGTTCTTTCACCACCGTGGGCCCAGTGCTGTAAATGACGAGGTGGCCGAGTGGTTAAGGCGATGGACTGCTAATCCATTGTGCTCTGCACGCGTGAGTTCGAATCTCATCCTCGTCGGCAAGTTATAGTCATGACATGTCCACCTTTGTCAATTGAAATTCTTCTGTCCCTCAACCCTTACTGCTCCTATTTAGTGCCCCCCTCCACCACTGCCTTTCCAGCAACTCTTTGATTCCTTCCTCAGCTCCTGACTATATTCCTTTTCACAATTGTGCCTGTCGTCACCTGCTTTTCTCCATGTTTTGTGAAATGGAAGGTTCTTTCACCACCGTGGGCCCAGTGCTGTAAATGACGAGGTGGCCGAGTGGTTAAGGCGATGGACTGCTAATCCATTGTGCTCTGCACGCGTGAGTTTGAATCTCATCCTCTTAGGCAAGTTATCTTTATGACATGTCCACCTTTGTCAATTGAAATTCTTCTGTCCCTTACTGCTCCTATTTAGTGCCCCCCTCCACCACTGCCTTTCCAGCAACTCTTTGATTCCTTATGAATGCCAAGTTGTCGTCATGACATGTCCACTTTTGTCAATTAAAATTCTTCTGTCCCTCAACCCTTACTGCTCCTATTTAGTGCCCCCCTCCACCACTGCCTTTCCAGAAACTCTTTGATTCCTTCCTCTGCTCATGACTATATTCCTTTTCACAATTGTGCCTGTCGTCACCTGCTTGTCTCCATGTTTTGTGAAATGGAAGGTTCTTTCACCACCGTGGGCCCAGTGCTGTAAATGACGAGGTGGCCGAGTGGTTAAGGCGATGGACTGCTAATCCATTGTGCTCTGCATGCGTGAGTTCGAATCTCATCCTCGTCGGCAAGTTATAGTCATGACATGTCCACCTTTGTCAATTGAAATTCTTCTGTCCCTCAACCCTTACTGCTCCTATTTAGTGCCCCCCTCCACCACTGCCTTTCCAGCAACTCTTTGATTCCTTCCTCAGCTCCTGACTATATTCCTTTTCACAATTGTGCCTGTCGTCACCTGCTTGTCTCCATGTTTTGTGAAATGGAAGGTTCTTTCACCACCGTGGGCCCAGTGCTGTAAATGACGAGGTGGCCGAGTGCTTAAGGCGATGGACTGCTAATCCATTGTGCTCTGCACGCGTGACTTCGACTCTCATCCTTGTCGGCAAGTTATCGTCATGACATGTCCACCTTTGTCAATTGAAATTCTTCTGTCCCTTACTGCTCCTATTTAGTGCCCCCCTCCACCACTGCCTTTCCAGCAACTCTTTGATTCCTTCCTCAGCTCCTGACTATATTCCTTTTCACAATTGTGCCTGTCGTCACCTGCTTTTCTCCATGTTTGGTGAAATGGAAGGTTCTTTCACCACCGTGGGCCCAGTGCTGTAAATGATGAGGTGGCCGAGTGGTTAAGGCGATGGACTGCTAATCCATTGTGCTCTGCACGCGTGAGTTTGAATCTCATCCTCGTCGACAAGTTATCTTTATGACATGTCCACCTTTGTCAATTGAAATTCTTCTGTCCCTTACTGCTCCTATTTAGTGCCCCCCTCCACCACTGCCTTTCCAGAAACTCTTTGATTCCTTCCTCAGCTCCTGACTATATTCCTTTTCACAATTGTGCCTGTCGTCACCTGCTTTTCTCCATGTTTTGTGAAATGGAAGGTTCTTTCACCACCGTGGGCACAGTGCTGTAAATGACGAGGTGGCCGAGTGGTTAAGGCGATGGACTGCTAATCCATTGTGCTCTGCACGCGTGAGTTCGAATCTCATCCTCGTCGGCAAGTTATAGTCATGACATGTCCACCTTTGTCAATTGAAATTCTTCTGTCCCTCAACCCTTACTGCTCCTATTTAGTGCCCCCCTCCACCACTGACTTTCCAGAAGCTCTTTGATTCCTTCCTCTGCTCATGACTATATTCCTTTTCACAATTGTGCCTGTCGTCACCTGCTTGTCTCCATGTTTTGTGAAATGGAAGGTTCTTTCACCACCGTGGGCCCAGTGCTGTAAATGACGAGGTGGCCGAGTGGTTAAGGCGATGGACTGCTAGTCCATTGTGCTCTGCACACGTGAGTTTGACTCTCATCCTCGTCGGCAAGTTATCGTTATGACATGTCCACCTTTGTCAATTGAATTTCTTCTGTCCCTTACTGCTCCTATTTAGTGCCCCCCTCCACCATTGCCTTTCCAGCAACTCTTTGATTCCTTCCTCAGCTCCTGACTATATTCCTTTTCACAATTGTGCCTGTCGTCACCTGCTTTTCTCCATGTTTTGTGAAATGGAAGGTTCTTTCACCACCGTGGGCCCAGTGCTGCAAATGACGAGGTGGCAGAGTGGTAAAGGCAATGGACTGCAAATCCATTGTGCTCTGCACGCGTGAGTTCGAATCTCAACTTTGTTGGCAAGGTATCGTCATGACATGTCCACCTTTGTCAATTAAAATTCTTCTGTCCCTTACTGCTCCTATTTAGTGCCCCCCTCCACCACTGCCTTTCCAGAAACTCTTTGATTCCTTCCTCAGCTCCTGACTATATTCCTTTTCACAATTGTGCCTGTCGTCACCTGCTTTTCTCCATGTTTTGTGAAATGGAAGGTTCTTTCACCACCGTTGGCCCAGTGCTGTAAATGACGAGGTGGCCGAGTGGTTAAGGCGATGGACTGCTAATCCATTGTGCTCTGCACGCGTGAGTTCGAATCTCATCCTCGTCGGCAAGTTATCTTTATGACATGTCCACCTTTGTCAATTGAAATTCTTCTGTCCCTTACTGCTCCTATTTAGTGCCCCCCTCCACCACTGCCTTTCCAGCAACTCTTTGATTCCTTCCTCAGCTCCTGACTATATTCCTTTTCACAATTGTGCCTGTCGTCACCTGCTTTTCTCCATGTTTTGTGAAATGGAAGGTTCTTTCACCACCGTGGGCCCAGTGCTGTATATGATGAGGTGGCCGAGTGGTTAAGGCGATGGACTGCTAATCCATTGTGCTCTGCATGCGTGAGTCCGAATCTCATCCTCGTCGGCAAGTTATAGTCATGACATGTCCACCTTTGTCAATTGAAATTCTTCTGTCCCTCAACCCTTACTGCTCCTATTTAGTGCCCCCCTCCACCACTGCCTTTCCAGCAACTCTTTGATTCCTTCCTCAGCTCCTGACTATATTCCTTTTCACAATTGTGCCTGTCGTCACCTGCTTTTCTCCATGTTTTGTGAAATGGAAGGTTCTTTCACCACCGTGGGCACAGTGCTGTAAATGACGAGGTGGCCGAGTGGTTAAGGCGATGGACTGCTAATCCATTGTGCTCTGCACGCGTGAGTTCGAATCTCATCCTCGTCGGCAAGTTATAGTCATGACATGTCCACCTTTGTCAATTGAAATTCTTCTGTCCCTCAACCCTTACTGCTCCTATTTAGTGCCCCCCTCCACCACTGACTTTCCAGAAGCTCTTTGATTCCTTCCTCTGCTCATGACTATATTCCTTTTCACAATTGTGCCTGTCGTCACCTGCTTGTCTCCATGTTTTGTGAAATGGAAGGTTCTTTCACCACCGTGGGCCCAGTGCTGTAAATGACGAGGTGGCCGAGTGGTTAAGGCGATGGACTGCTAGTCCATTGTGCTCTGCACACGTGAGTTCGACTCTCATCCTCGTCGGCAAGTTATCGTTATGACATGTCCACCTTTGTCAATTGAAATTCTTCTGTCCCTTACTGCTCCTATTTAGTGCCCCCCTCCACCATTGCCTTTCCAGCAACTCTTTGATTCCTTCCTCAGCTCCTGACTATATTCCTTTTCACAATTGTGCCTGTCGTCACCTGCTTTTCTCCATGTTTTGTGAAATGGAAGGTTCTTTCACCACCGTGGGCCCAGTGCTGCAAATGACGAGGTGGCAGAGTGGTAAAGGCAATGGACTGCAAATCCATTGTGCTCTGCACGCGTGAGTTCGAATCTCAACTTTGTTGGCAAGGTATCGTCATGACATGTCCACCTTTGTCAATTAAAATTCTTCTGTCCCTTACTGCTCCTATTTAGTGCCCCCCTCCACCACTGCCTTTCCAGAAACTCTTTGATTCCTTCCTCAGCTCCTGACTATATTCCTTTTCACAATTGTGCCTGTCGTCACCTGCTTTTCTCCATGTTTTGTGAAATGGAAGGTTCTTTCACCACCGTTGGCCCAGTGCTGTAAATGACGAGGTGGCCGAGTGGTTAAGGCGATGGACTGCTAATCCATTGTGCTCTGCACGCGTGAGTTCGAATCTCATCCTCGTCGGCAAGTTATCTTTATGACATGTCCACCTTTGTCAATTGAAATTCTTCTGTCCCTTACTGCTCCTATTTAGTGCCCCCCTCCACCACTGCCTTTCCAGCAACTCTTTGATTCCTTCCTCAGCTCCTGACTATATTCCTTTTCACAATTGTGCCTGTCGTCACCTGCTTTTCTCCATGTTTTGTGAAATGGAAGGTTCTTTCACCACCGTGGGCCCAGTGCTGTATATGATGAGGTGGCCGAGTGGTTAAGGCGATGGACTGCTAATCCATTGTGCTCTGCATGCGTGAGTCCGAATCTCATCCTCGTCGGCAAGTTATAGTCATGACATGTCCACCTTTGTCAATTGAAATTCTTCTGTCCCTCAACCCTTACTGCTCCTATTTAGTGCCCCCCTCCACCACTGCCTTTCCAGCAACTCTTTGATTCCTTCCTCAGCTCCTGACTATATTCCTTTTCACAATTGTGCCTGTCGTCACCTGCTTTTCTCCATGTTTTGTGAAATGGAAGGTTCTTTCACCACCGTGGGCCCAGTGCTGTAAATGACGAGGTGGCCGAGTGGTTAAGGCGATGGACTGCTAATCCATTGTGCTCTGCACGCGTGAGTTCGAATCTCATCCTTGTCGGCAAGTTATCTTTATGACATGTCCACCTTTGTCAATTGAAATTCTTCTGTCCCTTACTGCTCCTATTTAGTGCCCCCCTCCACCACTGCCTTTCCAGCAACTCTTTAATTCCTTCCTCAGCTCCTGACTATATTCCTTTTCACAATTGTGCCTGTCGTCACCTGCTTTTCTCCATGTTTTGTGAAATGGAAGGTTCTTTCACCACCGTGGGCCCAGTGCTGTAAATGACGAGGTGGCCGAGTGGTTAAGGCGATGGACTGCTAATCCATTGTGCTCTGCACGCGTGAGTTCGACTCTCATCCTCGTCGGCAAGTTATCGTTATGACATGTCCACCTTTGTCAATTGAAATTCTTCTGTCCCTTACTGCTCCTATTTAGTGCCCCCCTCCACCATTGCCTTTCCAGCAACTCTTTGATTCCTTCCTCAGCTCCTGACTATATTCCTTTTCACAATTGTGCCTGTCGTCACCTGCTTTTCTCCATGTTTTGTGAAATGGAAGGTTCTTTCACCACCGTGGGCCCAGTGCTGCAAATGACGAGGTGGCAGAGTGGTAAAGGCAATGGACTGCAAATCCATTGTGCTCTGCACGCGTGAGTTCGAATCTCATCCTCGTCGGCAAGTTATCTTTATGACATGTCCACCTTTGTCAATTGAAATTCTTCTGTCCCTTACTGCTCCTATTTAGTGCCCCCCTCCACCACTGCCTTTCCAGCAACTCTTTGATTCCTTCCTCAGCTCCTGACTATATTCCTTTTCACAATTGTGCCTGTCGTCACCTGCTTTTCTCCATGTTTTGTGAAATGGAAGGTTCTTTCACCACCGTGGGCCCAGTGCTGTATATGATGAGGTGGCCGAGTGGTTAAGGCGATGGACTGCTAATCCATTGTACTCTGCACGCGTGAGTTCGAATCTCAACTTTGTTGGCAAGTTATCGTCATGACATGTCCACCTTTGTCAATTAAAATTCTTCTGTCCCTCAACCCTTACTGCTCCTATTTAGTGCCCCCCTCCACCACTGCCTTTCCAGAAACTCTTTGATTCCTTCCTCAGCTCATGACTATATTCCTTTTCACAATTGTGCCTGTCGTCACCTGCTTGTCTCCATGTTTTGTGAAATGGAATGTTCTTTCACCACCGTGGGCCCAGTGCTGTAAATGACGAGGTGGCCGAGTGGTTAAGGCGATGGACTGCTAATCCATTGTGCTCTGCACGCGTGAGTTCGAATCTCATCCTCGTCGGCAAGTTATCTTTATGACATGTCCACCTTTGTCAATTGAAATTCTTCTGTCCCTTACTGCTCCTATTTAGTGCCCCCCTCCACCACTGCCTTTCCAGCAACTCTTTGATTCCTTCCTCAGCTCCTGACTATATTCCTTTTCACAATTGTGCCTGTCGTCACCTGCTTTTCTCCATGTTTTGTGAAATGGAAGGTTCTTTCACCACCGTGGGCCCAGTGCTGTATATGATGAGGTGGCCGAGTGGTTAAGGCGATGGACTGCTAATCCATTGTACTCTGCACGCGTGAGTTCGAATCTCAACTTTGTTGGCAAGTTATCGTCATGACATGTCCACCTTTGTCAATTAAAATTCTTCTGTCCCTCAACCCTTACTGCTCCTATTTAGTGCCCCCCTCCACCACTGCCTTTCCAGAAACTCTTTGATTCCTTCCTCAGCTCATGACTATATTCCTTTTCACAATTGTGCCTGTCGTCACCTGCTTGTCTCCATGTTTTGTGAAATGGAATGTTCTTTCACCACCGTGGGCCCAGTGCTGTAAATGACGAGGTGGCCGAGTGGTTAAGGCGATGGACTGCTAATCCATTGTGCTCTGCACGCGTGAGTTCGAATCTCATCCTCGTCGGCAAGTTATCTTTATGACATGTCCACCTTTGTCAATTGAAATTCTTCTGTCCCTTACTGCTCCTATTTAGTGCCCCCCTCCACCATTGCCTTTCCAGCAACTCTTTGATTCCTTCCTCAGCTCCTGACTATATTCCTTTTCACAATTGTGCCTGTCGTCACCTGCTTTTCTCCATGTTTTGTGAAATGGAATGTTCTTTCACCACCGTGGGCCCAGTGCTGTAAATGACGAGGTGGCCGAGTGGTTAAGGCGATGGACTGCTAATCCATTGTGCTCTGCACGCGTGAGTTCGAATCTCATCCTCGTCGGCAAGTTATCTTTATGACATGTCCACCTTTGTCAATTGAAATTCTTCTGTCCCTTACTGCTCCTATTTAGTGCCCCCCTCCACCATTGCCTTTCCAGCAACTCTTTGATTCCTTCCTCAGCTCCTGACTATATTCCTTTTCACAATTGTGCCTGTCGTCACCTGCTTTTCTCCATGTTTTGTGAAATGGAAGGTTCTTTCACCACCGTGGGCCCAGTGCTGCAAATGACGAGGTGGCAGAGTGGTAAAGGCAATGGACTGCAAATCAATTGTGCTCTGCACGCGTGAGTTCGAATCTCAACTTTGTTGGCAAGGTATCGTCATGACATGTCCACCTTTGTCAATTAAAATTCTTCTGTCCCTTACTGCTCCTATTTAGTGCCCCCCTCCACCACTGCCTTTCCAGAAACTCTTTGATTCCTTCCTCAGCTCCTGACTATATTCCTTTTCACAATTGTGCCTGTCGTCACCTGCTTTTCTCCATGTTTTGTGAAATGGAAGGTTCTTTCACCACCGTTGGCCCAGTGCTGTAAATGACGAGGTGGCCGAGTGGTTAAGGCGATGGACTGCTAATCCATTGTGCTCTGCACGCGTGAGTTCGAATCTCATCCTCGTCGGCAAGTTATCTTTATGACATGTCCACCTTTGTCAATTGAAATTCTTCTGTCCCTTACTGCTCCTATTTAGTGCCCCCCTCCACCACTGCCTTTCCAGCAACTCTTTGATTCCTTCCTCAGCTCCTGACTATATTCCTTTTCACAATTGTGCCTGTCGTCACCTGCTTTTCTCCATGTTTTGTGAAATGGAAGGTTCTTTCACCACCGTGGGCCCAGTGCTGTATATGATGAGGTGGCCGAGTGGTTAAGGCGATGGACTGCTAATCCATTGTGCTCTGCATGCGTGAGTCCGAATCTCATCCTCGTCGGCAAGTTATAGTCATGACATGTCCACCTTTGTCAATTGAAATTCTTCTGTCCCTCAACCCTTACTGCTCCTATTTAGTGCCCCCCTCCACCACTGCCTTTCCAGCAACTCTTTGATTCCTTCCTCAGCTCCTGACTATATTCCTTTTCACAATTGTGCCTGTCGTCACCTGCTTTTCTCCATGTTTTGTGAAATGGAAGGTTCTATCACCACCGTGGGCCCAGTGCTGTAAATGACGAGGTGGCCGAGTGGTTAAGGCGATGGACTGCTAATCCATTGTGCTCTGCACGCGTGAGTTCGAATCTCATCCTCGTCGGCAAGTTATCTTTATGACATGTCCACCTTTGTCAATTGAAATTCTTCTGTCCCTTACTGCTCCTATTTAGTGCCCCCCTCCACCATTGCCTTTCCAGCAACTCTTTGATTCCTTCCTCAGCTCCTGACTATATTCCTTTTCACAATTGTGCCTGTCGTCACCTGCTTTTCTCCATGTTTTGTGAAATGGAAGGTTCTTTCACCACCGTGGGCCCAGTGCTGTAAATGACGAGGTGGCCGAGTGGTTAAGGCGATGGACTGCTAATCCATTGTGCTCTGCACGCGTGAGTTCGAATCTCATCCTCGTCGGCAAGTTATAGTCATGACATGTCCACCATTGTCAATTGAAATTCTTCTGTCCCTTACTGCTCCTATTTAGTGCCCCCCTCCACCACTGCCTTTCCAGAAACTCTTTGATTCCTTCCTCAGCTCATGACTATATTCCTTTTCACAATTGTGCCTGTCGTCACCTGCTTGTCTCCATGTTTTGTGAAATGGAATGTTCTTTCACCACCGTGGGCCCAGTGCTGTAAATGACGAGGTGGCCGAGTGGTTAAGGCGATGGACTGCTAATCCATTGTGCTCTGCACGCGTGAGTTCGAATCTCATCCTCGTCGGCAAGTTATCTTTATGACATGTCCACCTTTGTCAATTAAAGTTCTTCTGTCCCTTACTGCTCCTATTTAGTGCCCCCCTCCACCACTGCCTTTCCAGAAACTCTTTGATTCCTTCCTCAGCTCCTGACTATATTCCTTTTCACAATTGTGCCTGTCGTCACCTGCTTTTCTCCATGTTTTGTGAAATGGAAGGTTCTTTCACCACCGTGGGCCCAGTGCTGTAAATGACGAGGTGGCCGAGTGGTTAAGGCGATGGACTGCTAATCCATTGTGCTCTGCACGCGTGAGTTCGAATCTCATCCTCGTCGGCAAGTTATCTTTATGACATGTCCACCTTTGTCAATTGAAATTCTTCTGTCCCTTACTGCTCCTATTTAGTGCCCCCCTCCACCACTGCCTTTCCAGCAACTCTTTGATTCCTTCCTCAGCTCCTGACTATATTCCTTTTCACAATTGTGCCTGTCGTCACCTGCTTTTCTCCATGTTTTGTGAAATGGAAGGTTCTTTCACCACCGTGGGCCCAGTGCTGTATATGATGAGGTGGCCGAGTGGTTAAGGCGATGGACTGCTAATCCATTGTACTCTGCACGCGTGAGTTCGAATCTCAACTTTGTTGGCAAGTTATCGTCATGACATGTCCACCTTTGTCAATTAAAATTCTTCTGTCCCTCAACCCTTACTGCTCCTATTTAGTGCCCCCCTCCACCACTGCCTTTCCAGAAACTCTTTGATTCCTTCCTCAGCTCATGACTATATTCCTTTTCACAATTGTGCCTGTCGTCACCTGCTTGTCTCCATGTTTTGTGAAATGGAATGTTCTTTCACCACCGTGGGCCCAGTGCTGTAAATGACGAGTTGGCCGAGTGGTTAAGGCGATGGACTGCTAATCCATTGTGCTCTGCACGCGTGAGTTCGAATCTCATCCTCGTCGGCAAGTTATCTTTATGACATGTCCACCTTTGTCAATTGAAATTCTTCTGTCCCTTACTGCTCCTATTTAGTGCCCCCCTCCACCACTGCCTTTCCAGCAACTCTTTGATTCCTTCCTCAGCTCCTGACTATATTCCTTTTCACAATTGTGCCTGTCGTCACCTGCTTTTCTCCATGTTTTGTGAAATGGAAGGTTCTTTCACCACGGTGGGCCCAGTGCTGTATATGATGAGGTGGCCGAGTGGTTAAGGCGATGGACTGCTAATCCATTGTACTCTGCACGCGTGAGTTCGAATCTCAACTTTGTTGGCAAGTTATCGTCATGACATGTCCACCTTTGTCAATTAAAATTCTTCTGTCCCTCAACCCTTACTGCTCCTATTTAGTGCCCCCCTCCACCACTGCCTTTCCAGAAACTCTTTGATTCCTTCCTCAGCTCATGACTATATTCCTTTTCACAATTGTGCCTGTCGTCACCTGCTTGTCTCCATGTTTTGTGAAATGGAATGTTCTTTCACCACCGTGGGCCCAGTGCTGTAAATGACGAGGTGGCCGAGTGGTTAAGGCGATGGACTGCTAATCCATTGTGCTCTGCACGCGTGAGTTCGAATCTCATCCTCGTCGGCAAGTTATCTTTATGACATGTCCACCTTTGTCAATTGAAATTCTTCTGTCCCTTACTGCTCCTATTTAGTGCCCCCCTCCACCACTGCCTTTCCAGCAACTCTTTGATTCCTTCCTCAGCTCCTGACTATATTCCTTTTCACAATTGTGCCTGTCGTCACCTGCTTTTCTCCATGTTTTGTGAAATGGAAGGTTCTTTCACCACCGTGGGCCCAGTGCTGTATATGATGAGGTGGCCGAGTGGTTAAGGCGATGGACTGCTAATCCATTGTACTCTGCACGCGTGAGTTCGAATCTCAACTTTGTTGGCAAGTTATCGTCATGACATGTCCACCTTTGTCAATTAAAATTCTTCTGTCCCTCAACCCTTACTGCTCCTATTTAGTGCCCCCCTCCACCACTGCCTTTCCAGAAACTCTTTGATTCCTTCCTCAGCTCATGACTATATTCCTTTTCACAATTGTGCCTGTCGTCACCTGCTTGTCTCCATGTTTTGTGAAATGGAATGTTCTTTCACCACCGTGGGCCCAGTGCTGTAAATGACGAGGTGGCCGAGTGGTTAAGGCGATGGACTGCTAATCCATTGTGCTCTGCACGCGTGAGTTCGAATCTCATCCTCGTCGGCAAGTTATCTTTATGACATGTCCACCTTTGTCAATTGAAATTCTTCTGTCCCTTACTGCTCCTATTTAGTGCCCCCCTCCACCACTGCCTTTCCAGCAACTCTTTGATTCCTTCCTCAGCTCCTGACTATATTCCTTTTCACAATTGTGCCTGTCGTCACCTGCTTTTCTCCATGTTTTGTGAAATGGAAGGTTCTTTCACCACCGTGGGCCCAGTGCTGAAAATGACGAGGTGGCCGAGTGGTTAAGGCGATGGACTGCTAATCCATTGTGCTCTGCACGCGTGAGTTTGAATCTCATCCTCGTCGGCAAGTTATCGTCATGACATGTCCACCTTTGTCAATTGAAATTCTCTGTCCCTTACTGCTCCTATTTAGTGCCCCCCTCCACCACTGCCTTTCCAGCAACTCTTTGATTCCTTCCTCAGCTCATGACTATATTCCTTTTCACAATTGTGCCTGTCGTCACCTGCTTTTCTCCATGTTTTGTGAAATGGAAGGTTCTTTCACCACCGTGGGCCCAGTGCTGAAAATGACGAGGTGGCCGAGTGGTTAAGGCGATGGACTGCTAATCCATTGTGCTCTGCACGCGTGAGTTTGAATCTCATCCTCGTCGGCAAGTTATCGTCATGACATGTCCACCTTTGTCAATTGAAATTCTCTGTCCCTTACTGCTCCTATTTAGTGCCCCCCTCCACCACTGCCTTTCCAGCAACTCTTTGATTCCTTCCTCAGCTCATGACTATATTCCTTTTCACAATTGTGCCTGTCGTCACCTGCTTTTCTCCATGTTTTGTGAAATGGAAGGTTCTTTCACCACCGTGGGCCCAGTGCTGTAAATGACGAGGTGGCCGAGTGGTTAAGGCGATGGACTGCTAATCCATTGTGCTCTGCACGCGTGAGTTAGAATCTCATCTTCGTCGGCAAGTTATCTTTATGACATGTCCACCTTTGTCAATTGAAATTCTTCTGTCCCTTACTGCTCCTATTTAGAGCCCCCCTCCACCACTGCCTTTCCAGCAACTCTTTGATTCCTTCCTCAGCTCCTGACTATATTCCTTTTCACAAATGTGCCTGTTGTCACCTGCTTTTCTCCATGTCTTGTGAAATGGAAGGTTCTTTCACCACCGTGGGCCCAGTGCTGCAAATGACGAGGTGGCCGAGTGGTTAAGGCAATGTACTGCTAATCCATTGTACTCTGCACGCGTGAGTTCGAATCTCAACTTTGTTGGCAAGTTATCGTCATGACATGTCCACCTTTGTCAATTAAAATTCTTCTGTCCCTCAACCCTTACTGCTCTTATTTAATGCCCCCCTCCACCACTGCCTTTCCAGAAACTCTTTGATTCCTTCCTCAGCTCATGACTATATTCCTTTTCACAATTGTGCCTGTCGTCACCTGCTTGTCTCCATGTTTTGTGAAATGGAATGTTCTTTCACCACCGTGGGCCCAGTGCTGTAAATGACGAGGTGGCCGAGTGGTTAAGGCGATGGACTGCTAATCCATTGTGCTCTGCACGCGTGAGTTCGAATCTCATCCTCTTAGGCAAGTTATCTTTATGACATGTCCACCTTTGTTAATTGAAATTCTTCTGTCCCTTACTGCTCCTATTTAGAGCCCCCCTCCACCACTGCCTTTCCAGCAACTCTTTGATTCCTTCCTCAGCTCCTGACTATATTCCTTTTCACAATTGTGCCTGTCGTCACCTGCTTTTCTCCATGTTTTGTGAAATGGAAGGTTCTTTCACCACCGTGGGCCCAGTGCTGTAAAAGACGAGGTGGCAGAGTGGTAAAGGCAATGGACTGCAAATCCATTGTGCTCTGCACGCGTGAGTTCGAATCTCAACTTTGTTGGCAAGGTATCGTCATGACATGTCCACCTTTGTCAATTAAAATTCTTATGTCCCTTACTGCTCCTATTTAGTGCCCCCCTCCACCACTGCCTTTCCAGAAACTCTTTGATTCCTTCCTCAGCTCCTGACTATATTCCTTTTCACAATTGTGCATGTCGTCACCTGCTTTTCTCCATGTTTTGTGAAATGGAAGGTTCTTTCACCAGCGTTGGCCCAGTGCTGTAAATGACGAGGTGGCCGAGTGGTTAAGGCGATGGACTGCTAATCCATTGTGCTCTGCACGCGTGAGTACGAATCTCATCCTCGTCGGCAAGTTATCTTTATGACATGTCCACCTTTTTTAATTGAAATTCTTCTGTCCCTTACTGCTCCTATTTAGTGCCCCCCTCCACCACTGCCTTTCCAGCAACTCTTTGATTCCTTCCTCAGCTCCTGACTATATTCCTTTTCACAATTGTGCCTGTCGTCACCTGCTTTTCTCCATGTTTTGTGAAATGGAAGGTTCTTTCACCACCGTGGGCCCAGTGCTGTAAATGACGAGGTGGCCGAGTGCTTAAGGCGATGGACTGCTAATCCATTGTGCTCTGCACGCGTGACTTCGACTCTCATCCTTGTCGGCAAGTTATCGTCATGACATGTCCACCTTTGTCAATTAAAATTCTTCTGTCCCTCAACCCTTACTGCTCCTATTTAGTGCCCCCCTCCACCACTGCCTTTCCAGAAACTCTTTGATTCCTTCCTCAGCTCATGACTATATTCCTTTTCACAATTGTGCCTGTCGTCACCTGCTTGTCTCCATGTTTTGTGAAATGGAATGTTCTTTCACCACCGTGGGCCCAGTGCTGTAAATGACGAGGTGGCCGAGTGGTTAAGGCGATGGACTGCTAATCCATTGTGCTCTGCACGCGTGAGTTCGAATCTCATCCTCGTCGGCAAGTTATCTTTATGACATGTCCACCTTTGTCAATTGAAATTCTTCTGTCCCTTACTGCTCCTATTTAGTGCCCCCCTCCACCACTGCCTTTCCAGCAACTCTTTGATTCCTTCCTCAGCTCCTGACTATATTCCTTTTCACAATTGTGCCTGTCGTCACCTGCTTTTCTCCATGTTTTGTGAAATGGAAGGTTCTTTCACCACCGTGGGCCCAGTGCTGTATATGATGAGGTGGCCGAGTGGTTAAGGCGATGGACTGCTAATCCATTGTACTCTGCACGCGTGAGTTCGAATCTCAACTTTGTTGGCAAGTTATCGTCATGACATGTCCACCTTTGTCAATTAAAATTCTTCTGTCCCTCAACCCTTACTGCTCCTATTTAGTGCCCCCCTCCACCACTGCCTTTCCAGAAACTCTTTGATTCCTTCCTCAGCTCATGACTATATTCCTTTTCACAATTGTGCCTGTCGTCACCTGCTTGTCTCCATGTTTTGTGAAATGGAATGTTCTTTCACCACCGTGGGCCCAGTGCTGTAAATGACGAGGTGGCCGAGTGGTTAAGGCGATGGACTGCTAATCCATTGTGCTCTGCACGCGTGAGTTCGAATCTCATCCTCGTCGGCAAGTTATCTTTATGACATGTCCACCTTTGTCAATTGAAATTCTTCTGTCCCTTACTGCTCCTATTTAGTGCCCCCCTCCACCACTGCCTTTCCAGCAACTCTTTGATTCCTTCCTCAGCTCCTGACTATATTCCTTTTCACAATTGTGCCTGTCGTCACCTGCTTTTCTCCATGTTTTGTGAAATGGAAGGTTCTTTCACCACCGTGGGCCCAGTGCTGAAAATGACGAGGTGGCCGAGTGGTTAAGGCGATGGACTGCTAATCCATTGTGCTCTGCACGCGTGAGTTTGAATCTCATCCTCGTCGGCAAGTTATCGTCATGACATGTCCACCTTTGTCAATTGAAATTCTCTGTCCCTTACTGCTCCTATTTAGTGCCCCCCTCCACCACTGCCTTTCCAGCAACTCTTTGATTCCTTCCTCAGCTCATGACTATATTCCTTTTCACAATTGTGCCTGTCGTCACCTGCTTTTCTCCATGTTTTGTGAAATGGAAGGTTCTTTCACCACCGTGGGCCCAGTGCTGAAAATGACGAGGTGGCCGAGTGGTTAAGGCGATGGACTGCTAATCCATTGTGCTCTGCACGCGTGAGTTTGAATCTCATCCTCGTCGGCAAGTTATCGTCATGACATGTCCACCTTTGTCAATTGAAATTCTCTGTCCCTTACTGCTCCTATTTAGTGCCCCCCTCCACCACTGCCTTTCCAGCAACTCTTTGATTCCTTCCTCAGCTCATGACTATATTCCTTTTCACAATTGTGCCTGTCGTCACCTGCTTTTCTCCATGTTTTGTGAAATGGAAGGTTCTTTCACCACCGTGGGCCCAGTGCTGTAAATGACGAGGTGGCCGAGTGGTTAAGGCGATGGACTGCTAATCCATTGTGCTCTGCACGCGTGAGTTAGAATCTCATCTTCGTCGGCAAGTTATCTTTATGACATGTCCACCTTTGTCAATTGAAATTCTTCTGTCCCTTACTGCTCCTATTTAGAGCCCCCCTCCACCACTGCCTTTCCAGCAACTCTTTGATTCCTTCCTCAGCTCCTGACTATATTCCTTTTCACAAATGTGCCTGTTGTCACCTGCTTTTCTCCATGTCTTGTGAAATGGAAGGTTCTTTCACCACCGTGGGCCCAGTGCTGCAAATGACGAGGTGGCCGAGTGGTTAAGGCAATGTACTGCTAATCCATTGTACTCTGCACGCGTGAGTTCGAATCTCAACTTTGTTGGCAAGTTATCGTCATGACATGTCCACCTTTGTCAATTAAAATTCTTCTGTCCCTCAACCCTTACTGCTCTTATTTAATGCCCCCCTCCACCACTGCCTTTCCAGAAACTCTTTGATTCCTTCCTCAGCTCATGACTATATTCCTTTTCACAATTGTGCCTGTCGTCACCTGCTTGTCTCCATGTTTTGTGAAATGGAATGTTCTTTCACCACCGTGGGCCCAGTGCTGTAAATGACGAGGTGGCCGAGTGGTTAAGGCGATGGACTGCTAATCCATTGTGCTCTGCACGCGTGAGTTCGAATCTCATCCTCTTAGGCAAGTTATCTTTATGACATGTCCACCTTTGTTAATTGAAATTCTTCTGTCCCTTACTGCTCCTATTTAGAGCCCCCCTCCACCACTGCCTTTCCAGCAACTCTTTGATTCCTTCCTCAGCTCCTGACTATATTCCTTTTCACAATTGTGCCTGTCGTCACCTGCTTTTCTCCATGTTTTGTGAAATGGAAGGTTCTTTCACCACCGTGGGCCCAGTGCTGTAAAAGACGAGGTGGCAGAGTGGTAAAGGCAATGGACTGCAAATCCATTGTGCTCTGCACGCGTGAGTTCGAATCTCAACTTTGTTGGCAAGGTATCGTCATGACATGTCCACCTTTGTCAATTAAAATTCTTATGTCCCTTACTGCTCCTATTTAGTGCCCCCCTCCACCACTGCCTTTCCAGAAACTCTTTGATTCCTTCCTCAGCTCCTGACTATATTCCTTTTCACAATTGTGCATGTCGTCACCTGCTTTTCTCCATGTTTTGTGAAATGGAAGGTTCTTTCACCAGCGTTGGCCCAGTGCTGTAAATGACGAGGTGGCCGAGTGGTTAAGGCGATGGACTGCTAATCCATTGTGCTCTGCACGCGTGAGTACGAATCTCATCCTCGTCGGCAAGTTATCTTTATGACATGTCCACCTTTTTTAATTGAAATTCTTCTGTCCCTTACTGCTCCTATTTAGTGCCCCCCTCCACCACTGCCTTTCCAGCAACTCTTTGATTCCTTCCTCAGCTCCTGACTATATTCCTTTTCACAATTGTGCCTGTCGTCACCTGCTTTTCTCCATGTTTTGTGAAATGGAAGGTTCTTTCACCACCGTGGGCCCAGTGCTGTAAATGACGAGGTGGCCGAGTGCTTAAGGCGATGGACTGCTAATCCATTGTGCTCTGCACGCGTGACTTCGACTCTCATCCTTGTCGGCAAGTTATCGTCATGACATGTCCACCTTTGTCAATTGAAATTCTTCTGTCCCTCAACCCTTAATGCTCCTATTTAGTGCCCCCCTCCACCACTGCCTTTCCAGCAACTCTTTGATTCCTTCCTCAGCTCCTGACTATATTCCTTTTCACAATTGTGCCTGTCGTCACCTGCTTTTCTCCATGTTTTGTGAAATGGAAGGTTCTTTCACCACCGTGGGCCCAGTGCTGTAAATGACGAGGTGGCCGAGTGGTTAAGGCGATGGACTGCTAATCCATTGTGCTCTGCACGCGTGAGTTCGAATCTCATCCTCTTAGGCAAGTTATCTTTATGACATGTCCACCTTTGTCAATTGAAATTATTCTGTCCCTTAATGCTCCTATTTAGTGCCCCCCTCCACCACTGCCTTTCCAGCAACTCTTTGATTCCTTCCTCAGCTCCTGACTATATTCCTTTTCACAATTGTGCCTGTCGTCAACTGCTTTTCTCCATGTTTTGTGAAATGGAAGGTTCTTTCACCACCGTGGGACCAGTGCTGTAAATGACGAGGTGGCCGAGTGGTAAAGGCAATGGACTGCTAATCCATTGTGCTCTGCACGCGTGAGTTCGAATCTCAACTTCGTTGGCAAGTTATCGTCATGACATGTCCACCTTTGTCAATTAAAATTCTTCTGTCCCTCAACCCTTACTGCTCCTATTTAGTGCCCCCCTCCACCACTGCCTTTCCAGAAACTCTTTGATTCCTTCCTCTGCTCATGACTATATTCCTTTTCACAATTGTGCCTGTCGTCACCTGCTTGTCTCCATGTTTGGTGAAATGGAAGGTTCTTTCACCACCGTGGGCCCAGTGCTGTAAATGACGAGGTGGCCGAGTGGTTAAGGCGATGGACTGCTAATCCATTGTGCTCTGCACGCGTGAGTTAGAATCTCATCCTCGTCGGCAAGTTATCTTTATGACATGTCCACCTTTGTCAATTGAAATTCTTCTGTCCCTTACAGCTCCTATTTAGTGCCCCCCTCCACCAGTGCCTTTCCAGCAACTCTTTGATTCCTTCCTCAGCTCATGACTATATTCCTTTTCACAATTGTGCCTGTCGTCACCTGCTTTTCTCCATGTTTTGTGAAATTGAAGGTTCTTTCACCACCGTGGGCCCAGTGCTGTAAATGACGAGGTGGCCGAGTGGTTAAGGCGATGGACTGCTAATCCATTGTGCTCTGCACGCGTGAGTTCGAATCTCATCCTCTTAGGCAAGTTATCTTTATGACATGTCCACCTTTGTCAATTGAAATTCTTCTGTCCCTTACTGCTCCTATTTAGAGCCCCCCTCCACCACTGCCTTTCCAGCAACTCTTTGATTCCTTCCTCAGCTCCTGACTATATTCCTTTTCACAATTGTGCCTGTCGTCACCTGCTTTTCTCCATGTTTTGTGAAATGGAAGGTTCTTTCACCACCGTGGGCCCAGTGCTGTGAATGACGAGGTGGCCGAGTGGTTAAGGCGATGGACTGCTAATCCATTGTGCTCTGCACGCGTGAGTTTGAATCTCATCCTCGTCGGCAAGTTATAGTCATGACATGTCCACCTTTGTTAATTGAAATTCTTCTGTCCCTTACTGCTCCTATTTAGAGCCCCCCTCCACCACTGCCTTTCCAGCAACTCTTTGATTCCTTCCTCAGCTCCTGACTATATTCCTTTTCACAATTGTGCCTGTCGTCACCTGCTTTTCTCCATGTTTTGTGAAATGGAAGGTTCTTTCACCACCGTGGGCCCAGTGCTGTAAAAGACGAGGTGGCAGAGTGGTAAAGGCAATGGACTGCAAATCCATTGTGCTCTGCACGCGTGAGTTCGAATCTCAACTTTGTTGGCAAGGTATCGTCATGACATGTCCACCTTTGTCAATTAAAATTCTTATGTCCCTTACTGCTCCTATTTAGTGCCCCCCTCCACCACTGCCTTTCCAGAAACTCTTTGATTCCTTCCTCAGCTCCTGACTATATTCCTTTTCACAATTGTGCATGTCGTCACCTGCTTTTCTCCATGTTTTGTGAAATGGAAGGTTCTTTCACCAGCGTTGGCCCAGTGCTGTAAATGACGAGGTGGCCGAGTGGTTAAGGCGATGGACTGCTAATCCATTGTGCTCTGCACGCGTGAGTACGAATCTCATCCTCGTCGGCAAGTTATCTTTATGACATGTCCACCTTTTTTAATTGAAATTCTTCTGTCCCTTACTGCTCCTATTTAGTGCCCCCCTCCACCACTGCCTTTCCAGCAACTCTTTGATTCCTTCCTCAGCTCCTGACTATATTCCTTTTCACAATTGTGCCTGTCGTCACCTGCTTTTCTCCATGTTTTGTGAAATGGAAGGTTCTTTCACCACCGTGGGCCCAGTGCTGTAAATGACGAGGTGGCCGAGTGCTTAAGGCGATGGACTGCTAATCCATTGTGCTCTGCACGCGTGACTTCGACTCTCATCCTTGTCGGCAAGTTATCGTCATGACATGTCCACCTTTGTCAATTGAAATTCTTCTGTCCCTCAACCCTTAATGCTCCTATTTAGTGCCCCCCTCCACCACTGCCTTTCCAGCAACTCTTTGATTCCTTCCTCAGCTCATGACTATATTCCTTTTCACAATTGTGCCTGTCGTCACCTGCTTTTCTCCATGTTTTGTGAAATTGAAGGTTCTTTCACCACCGTGGGCCCAGTGCTGTAAATGACGAGGTGGCCGAGTGGTTAAGGCGATGGACTGCTAATCCATTGTGCTCTGCACGCGTGAGTTCGAATCTCATCCTCTTAGGCAAGTTATCTTTATGACATGTCCACCTTTGTCAATTGAAATTCTTCTGTCCCTTACTGCTCCTATTTAGAGCCCCCCTCCACCACTGCCTTTCCAGCAACTCTTTGATTCCTTCCTCAGCTCCTGACTATATTCCTTTTCACAATTGTGCCTGTCGTCACCTGCTTTTCTCCATGTTTTGTGAAATGGAAGGTTCTTTCACCACCGTGGGCCCAGTGCTGTGAATGACGAGGTGGCCGAGTGGTTAAGGCGATGGACTGCTAATCCATTGTGCTCTGCACGCGTGAGTTTGAATCTCATCCTCGTCGGCAAGTTATAGTCATGACATGTCCACCTTTGTTAATTGAAATTCTTCTGTCCCTTACTGCTCCTATTTAGAGCCCCCCTCCACCACTGCCTTTCCAGCAACTCTTTGATTCCTTCCTCAGCTCCTGACTATATTCCTTTTCACAATTGTGCCTGTCGTCACCTGCTTTTCTCCATGTTTTGTGAAATGGAAGGTTCTTTCACCACCGTGGGCCCAGTGCTGTAAAAGACGAGGTGGCAGAGTGGTAAAGGCAATGGACTGCAAATCCATTGTGCTCTGCACGCGTGAGTTCGAATCTCAACTTTGTTGGCAAGGTATCGTCATGACATGTCCACCTTTGTCAATTAAAATTCTTATGTCCCTTACTGCTCCTATTTAGTGCCCCCCTCCACCACTGCCTTTCCAGAAACTCTTTGATTCCTTCCTCAGCTCCTGACTATATTCCTTTTCACAATTGTGCATGTCGTCACCTGCTTTTCTCCATGTTTTGTGAAATGGAAGGTTCTTTCACCAGCGTTGGCCCAGTGCTGTAAATGACGAGGTGGCCGAGTGGTTAAGGCGATGGACTGCTAATCCATTGTGCTCTGCACGCGTGAGTACGAATCTCATCCTCGTCGGCAAGTTATCTTTATGACATGTCCACCTTTTTTAATTGAAATTCTTCTGTCCCTTACTGCTCCTATTTAGTGCCCCCCTCCACCACTGCCTTTCCAGCAACTCTTTGATTCCTTCCTCAGCTCCTGACTATATTCCTTTTCACAATTGTGCCTGTCGTCACCTGCTTTTCTCCATGTTTTGTGAAATGGAAGGTTCTTTCACCACCGTGGGCCCAGTGCTGTAAATGACGAGGTGGCCGAGTGCTTAAGGCGATGGACTGCTAATCCATTGTGCTCTGCACGCGTGACTTCGACTCTCATCCTTGTCGGCAAGTTATCGTCATGACATGTCCACCTTTGTCAATTGAAATTCTTCTGTCCCTCAACCCTTAATGCTCCTATTTAGTGCCCCCCTCCACCACTGCCTTTCCAGCAACTCTTTGATTCCTTCCTCTGCTCATGACTATATTCCTTTTCACAATTGTGCCTGTCGTCACCTGCTTGTCTCCATGTTTTGTGAAATGGAAGGTTCTTTCACCACCGTGGGCCCAGTGCTGTAAATGACGAGGTGGCCAAGTGGTTAAGGCGATGGACTGCTATTCCATTGTGCTCTGCACGTGTGAGTTCGACTCTCATCCTCGTCGGCAAGTTATCGTCATGACATGTCCACCTTTGTCAATTGAAATTCTTCTGTCCCTTACTGCTCCTATTTAGTGCCCCCCTCCACCACTGCCTTTCCAGCAACTCTTTGATTCCTTCCTCAGCTCCTGACTATATTCCTTTTCACAATTGTGCCTGTCGTCACCTGCTTTTCTCCATGTTTTGTGAAATGGAAGGTTCTTTCACCACCGTGGGCCCAGTGCTGTAAATGACGAGGTGGCCGAGTGGTTAAGGCGATGGACTGCTAATCCATTGTGCTCTGCACGCGTGACTTCGACTCTCATCCTCGTCGGCAAGTTATAGTCATGACATGTCCACCTTTGTCAATTGAAATTCTTCTGTCCCTTAATGCTCCTATTTAGTGCCCCCCTCCACCACTGCCTTTCCAGCAACTCTTTGATTCCTTCCTCAGCTCCTGACTATATTCCTTTTCACAATTGTGCCTGTCGTCACCTGCTTTTCTCCATGTTTTGTGAAATGGAAGGTTCTTTCACCACCGTGGGCCCAGTGCTGTAAATGACGAGGTGGCCGAGTGGTTAAGGCGATGGACTGCTAATCCATTGTGCTCTGCACGCGTGAGTTCGAATCTCATCCTCTTAGGCAAGTTATCTTTATGACATGTCCACCTTTGTCAATTGAAATTCTTCCGTCCCTTACTGCTCCTATTTAGTGCCCCCCTCCACCACTGCCTTTCCAGCAACTCTTTGATTCCTTCCTCAGCTCCTGACTATATTCCTTTTCACAATTGTGCCTGTCGTCACCTGCTTTTCTCCATGTTTTGTGAAATGGAAGGTTCTTTCACCACCGTGGGACCAGTGCTGTAAATGACGAGGTGGCCGAGTGGTAAAGGCAATGGACTGCTAATCCATTGTGCTCTGCACGCGTGAGTTCGAATCTCAACTTCGTTGGCAAGTTATCGTCATGACATGTCCACCTTTGTCAATTAAAATTCTTCTGTCCCTCAACCCTTACTGCTCCTATTTAGTGCCCCCCTCCACCACTGCCTTTCCAGAAACTCTTTGATTCCTTCCTCTGCTCATGACTATATTCCTTTTCACAATTGTGCCTGTCGTCACCTGCTTGTCTCCATGTTTTGTGAAATGGAAGGTTCTTTCACCACCGTGGGCCCAGTGCTGTAAATGACGAGGTGGCCAAGTGGTTAAGGCGATGGACTGCTAATCCATTGTGCTCTGCACGTGTGAGTTCGACTCTCATCCTCGTCGGCAAGTTATCGTCATGACATGTCCACCTTTGTCAATTGAAATTCTTCTGTCCCTTACTGCTCCTATTTAGTGCCCCCCTCCACCACTGCCTTTCCAGCAACTCTTTGATTCCTTCCTCAGCTCCTGACTATATTCCTTTTCACAATTGTGCCTGTCGTCACCTGCTTTTCTCCATGTTTTGTGAAATGGAAGGTTCTTTCACCACCGTGGGCCCAGTGCTGTAAATGACGAGGTGGCCGAGTGGTTAAGGCGATGGACTGCTAATCCATTGTGCTCTGCACGCGTGACTTCGACTCTCATCCTCGTCGGCAAGTTATAGTCATGACATGTCCACCTTTGTCAATTGAAATTCTTCTGTCCCTTAATGCTCCTATTTAGTGCCCCCCTCCACCACTGCCTTTCCAGCAACTCTTTGATTCCTTCCTCAGCTCCTGACTATATTCCTTTTCACAATTGTGCCTGTCGTCACCTGCTTTTCTCCATGTTTTGTGAAATGGAAGGTTCTTTCACCACCGTGGGCCCAGTGCTGTAAATGACGAGGTGGCCGAGTGGTTAAGGCGATGGACTGCTAATCCATTGTGCTCTGCACGCGTGAGTTCGAATCTCATCCTCTTAGGCAAGTTATCGTCATGACATGTCCACCTTTGTCAATTGAAATTCTTCTGTCCCTCAACCCTTACTGCTCCTATTTAGTGCCCCCCTCCACCACTGCCTTTCCAGAAACTCTTTGATTCCTTCCTCTGCTCATGACTATATTCCTTTTCACAATTGTGCCTGTCGTCACCTGCTTGTCTCCATGTTTTGTGAAATGGAAGGTTCTTTCACCACCGTGGGCCCAGTGCTGTAAATGACGAGGTGGCCAAGTGGTTAAGGCGATGGACTGCTAATCCATTGTGCTCTGCACGTGTGAGTTCGACTCTCATCCTCGTCGGCAAGTTATCGTCATGACATGTCCACCTTTGTCAATTGAAATTCTTCTGTCCCTTACTGCTCCTATTTAGTGCCCCCCTCCACCACTGCCTTTCCAGCAACTCTTTGATTCCTTCCTCAGCTCCTGACTATATTCCTTTTCACAATTGTGCCTGTCGTCACCTGCTTTTCTCCATGTTTTGTGTTTTCACCAGTTTGAGAGAGCATTTTCATGAGATGGCGTACTGGGCAAGGAACCTGGTCCCGGCCCCAAAAGCCTCAACAGCTCTGTTGCCATCCATGACGTCCACAAGTTTAGTCCTGGGGGTTTTTCAGTACACTGGCATTGGCCTCTTTTAGGTTGGTCAAGAACAAACACCTGGCCTACATTTTTAACAGGCCCTAGGAGAGGCTGAGTCGTAGGAAGGGTTTTGGTTTGTGTGTATGGTCCTGCTGAAAATAAATGTTTGGCATGTTATAAAAGTGTAAATCTAAACAATATTCACATTACTTATCATTCCTGTAGTTTCCTCCGAATTGTCACATTTGAGTTTCCGTGTCACAGAGACTTAGAGAGAGTATTTTCATGAGATGGCGTACTGGGCAAGGAACCTGGTCCCGGCCCCAAAAGCCTCAACAGCTCTGTTGCCATCCATGACGTCCACAAGTTCAGTCCTGGGGGTTTTTCAGCACACTGGCATTGGCCTCTTTTAGGTTGGTCAAGAACAAACACCTGGCCTACATTTTTAACAGGCCCTAGAGAGGCTGAGTCGTAGGAAGGGTTTGTGTGTATGGTCCTGCTGAAAATAAATGTTTGGCATGTTATAAAAGTGTAAATCTAAACAATATTCACATTACTTATCATTCCTGTAGTTTCCTCCGAATTGTCACATTTGAGTTTCCGTGTCACAGAGACTTAGAGAGAGTATTTTCATGAGATGGCGTACTGGGCAAGGAACCTGGTCCCGGCCCCAAAAGCCTCAACAGCTCTGTTGCCATCCATGACGTCCACAAGTTCAGTCCTGGGGGTTTTTCAGCACACTGGCATTGGCCTCTTTTAGGTTGGTCAAGAACAAACACCTGGCCTACATTTTTAACAGGCCCTAGGAGAGGCTGAGTCGTAGGAAGGGTTTGTGTGTATGGTCCTGCTGAAAATAAATGTTTGGCATGTTATAAAAGTGTAAATCTAAACAATATTCACATTACTTATCATTCCTGTAGTTTCCTCCGAATTGTCACATTTGAGTTTCCGTGTCACAGAGACTTAGAGAGAGCATTTTCATGAGATGGCGTACTGGGCTGGGAACCTGCTAGCGTCTTATAGTGAATGTTCTTGGACGGAGAGAATGTGCGGCAAACGTTTAGAGTGAGAGAAAGAATTTGTTCAGGCATGTTTTGCTTCCGCTGGCCCAATGCCGTTAAACCCGCGGCAAGGAGACTCTGTTACCAGAGCATTTCCTGGGAGATTGCACATTAAGGTTTAGGTCTGGCTCATCGGTGCGGAACACCGAGTCGGCGCCTTCTCACACCAGGTCACCTCATACGCAGGTTGTTTCGGGGGGCTCAAGCCTGGCTGGAGTAGCTGCACCGTTGGAGGTGCATAATGACCCGGTGGGTTTAGCTCAGGTTATCCCGTCGCCTCCCACCTAAATCATTGAACCACAACCAGAAGAGGCCATACACCCCCCGCCTCGCATAGGCAGCCCGGCCCTTTATGTGCAAAGCTCTTCACAAAGGTACCAGTCCGGTAGCATCCTAGGTTCGTATAGAGACTGACTCAGCCGGTAAGTGCCCGCCATCGGCTGGGTTGCCGAATGGTCAAACCTCCCTTGACTGAATCACGTCTCTTGAACCAGGATGCTGTTGAACCGGACCTTCATGAACTCTCGCTCCGTTCCGGAAAATAAGAATAGAATAGCTGAAAATGCAGAAAAGGAAAAGAGAGAGAGAGGTGTGTGTGTGTGTGCGTGTGTGGTGGTGATGCGTCAAATATAAAAGCTTCCGCTAGCCATTGTTTCAGAACGTTTTATCCAAAAGCACATTTATCTCTGAGCTAGCTGCTGCTAGCGTCTTATAGTGAATGTTCTTAGAGGGAGAGAATGTGCGGCAAACGTTTAGAGTGAGAGAAAGAATTTGTTCAGGCATGTTTTGTTCCCGCTGGCCCATATATATATTTAGGATCGATTGGATCAGGAGAGCGAGAGAGCGACAAATGAAAACAGTTGCAAACAGAACAAGAAACAATTGTAATTGCGCTTACCTGCCATTGGTCGAAGTCGAGGGAAAGACGCATTCTTGGCATGAGAGAGACAGACAGAGACAGAGACAGAGAGAGAGAGAGACAGAGAGAGAGAGAGAGAGAGAGAGAGAGAGAGAGAGAGAGAGAGAGAGAGAGAGAGAGCAACCTTCTGTCCTCCTCTGGTCCCTGTATATGTCCAGTCAGAGCTGTCCTGAACCACACATCTCAGCTCCACTCTCTCAGAGGCGAACACATCCAGCCATCCAGTCAGAAGCTCCAGGGATGGGGCTGGTGGTTCTAGAGTTAAGATAATAAATGTCACATGGACAGCAGGACACAGGAATCTTAATCATTTTCCAGATTGATAAATGATAAAGCGATAGATTCCAAGGTTCTAAGGAGTCAACAGCTGTTAACTGTCAACTGTCCAGTTTCCATACAGAAGAGATATCTTTATACCTAGTAATATATATATACATTCACTGTTGACCATTCTCCTTAGAAGTTGAGGCAAACTGACCATCCACATCCTCAAACACCGGACTGGCATCCATGGGCTCATAACTGCTCATCTGTAAATGTAACTGTGTTTCCTCTGTGTATATGTAAAAACCACTGTGATTTCCCACACTGACAATAAGACTTACATTTGTCTAACATAAGTCTTACAAAAACTTTGATCAGTGGTTTAAGCATCTTACTGACAGTGTGGGAAATGTACACAGTACCGTTTACATGTACACAGGGTGAATGTATTGTGCTATAACATGTATAGTAGGCCCACATAATGATTTAATTAGTATGTTGATACAAGAAAGTATGTATGTGGTACGTAATAAGATGGCTCAACAAAATAAGTCAAGTTGTGACCATCCTTGTCTGGCTCATAGAAACGACAAGAAGACGGGACATTTTCATGGTTTGCAGATGAGCAGTACTAAGTCTACAAATGTTGTTCAGATGTCTGTTGTCAATGTCAAGATAATATGTCTTGGTCAGAGTTGGCAAACTCTGATAGCGTACAAGAACTCTGGTCGTGTGAAGTATTGAAAAAGTATGTAAAACAATCTGTGTTCTTGATCTGAGGCAAAGGATCTGTTAAGAGAATACGTCCCATACTCTTGATCTGGGGAAAAGGATCTGATAACAGAGAGTATGGTTTTACAGATGCAGACCAGGGGTGAACCAAACAAGGAAAGGTATGTCTTTCTTTTAAAATGCACGTTTACAGCTGAAAACTTTAGTTGAACAGACATCTTATGTTGGTTTGAATTGTATTAAGTTGAATTGTAACTGTATTAAGTTTTGTGTTGGGCTTTTCTCTTTTGAACAGAGATCTTAGTGGGACTTTTATTTTGGTTTGAATTGTAACTGTATTAAGTTTTGTTTTGGGCTTTTCTTAAGACCAAGCACAGTAGGTGGGCGGTCATAATGTATCAGGGTCACAGGCTTTATGCGAGAGACCAACTTTTAAGGGTAAAGTGGTTTTAAACAAGTTAGGGATACTTTGACAATGTAAAGGGGCAATAGGCTTTTAACTGACAAGCTTGGCATTTAATTATCAGCGAGGGACACAATCAAATACTAAGGGAAAGATATAGACTGGCAGTTTATGAATTAACTCGTCCCTTTTAAGCACGAATTGTGGTTATTTTGTTACTTATGGAGTTGAGGAAATTATTGTATGCGCGTTCCCAAAGAGTTGGGTCTTTGTAGGCGCGTCCCATGATCGAGCGCCGGAGGGCGAGGATAGTTTGGCTTGAAAAAGGCCATATTTGTAGTTCACTACCACATGATATTGTAGTTCTTTTATTCTTCAATATTGTGACCGTTTTACAGTGCTATGAGATTGTGCGACTGTTTTATAGTGCCATGTGATTTTGTGACTATATTCTAAAGTGCTGTGTGATTCTTGCTGCAGTAAATCATAAGAGCCTACCGTTATGAGATTTGTTACAGATACTTTGTAATTCAGTATGGGTAATCTAGCTTTCAGTACAGGAGCGATAGAGACGTTGTTAGTCCAGCCCGATATATGATTTGATTTACATGGAATTCAAGCAGTGTCAAGCATTGAGAGATGGCATGCTTGGATTAATCATGACCCGAGACATTGTTTTCCGCTGGAGTGAACGTTTGATAAAAAATATATATAGGAGAGTTTAAAAGCGGTTTTGAAAGACAAGGAAACAAGTCGGACGTGTAAACAATTTGTCAGCTGACCAATGTTTATGATATGGTTAACTGAAGCTACGAGACGACGTGGCATTGTCTATCTTGAGAAAATACAATCAGATCAAGCTAAAACGGATTCTGATAGAGAAGCAAGAAATGACCCGGAGCGTCTTGAGACAGAGAAAAGATGATCAGACTGAACAAAGTCATAAAGTGAGGGAACTCAAGACATTGCTCGAACATGTTAACATGAAGTTGCTTGAACAGACTAACAGTGCCAAAACTAATTGTGAGAAGTCAGTAGTTGTGAAACAGGCTGAAGGTAGCGCTAATTCTCAAGGGAAACAAGAGAGTCTACCAAAGATTTGTAGCCTATTTACCTACAATGAAGATGATGTTGTTGCTATAGCTGTGGCTATGCAGAGGAGAGCCAGAGACAGGGAAAATGCATTATTAGGGGAAGCAGCGGGTCAGGTGCAGCCAGAACAGAACCTACAAGAGAAGGTTTATATCACAGCAAAACATGATGGGTGAGGTTAACCAGGAAGGCCTGTCAGTTGAACCCCCAGGTATCAATGAACCCTATGTGTGCATATCCAGGTCCTGATGTATGACAGCCTATGTACCTTTATCGCCCATGGTCAGTGACTGAGCTGAGGGAGCTAGGAAAGGGATTTCCTGACATGAGAGGACTCAGCAACATTTCTAAGAGATTTGCAAATATAGCTATCAATGCCAACATACCTACTTTTATTGATTTGAATCAAGTCTTAGAGGGTGAACTCCAGACCGGTATGTTGAGAAAACTTAAAGCATAGGTTTCTGATGGTGTTTAATGGCAGTAATACTGGAGGGGTGTTGCTTGACTGGAGCAAAGTGTATGATCGCAAACAGAAAAGATGAGGATCCTACAGATTATCTGGAAAGACTTACTAGGATTTTTGAAAAACATTCTGGTTTTACAGCAGCTGCATCCCCATGCCACTTTGTCATGTGTTCATATGTGGATTGCTTTCTGAACTCCAGGTAGAAGTTAAGAAACAGGTTCTACATTGGGAGAACAAAACTGTTGATATGATTATGGATTATGTCAAACATAATTGTACATTGATGCAGGAGAATGCAGAAAAGAAAGTTGAGAAATTAATGACATTGCAAATGAATGTCTTACAGAAAGAAAATAATATGTTTAAAGGAAAAATGAGAGCCAGGGGCAGGCAGCAAGGGGAGTAAGAGATAGACAGGGATATGTGCATACTCTGTAAACAGATACGCCACAGGGCAGGCTATTGTCACAGTATACAGAAATAGTCAGTACCCTTCAGTCATATACTCCATACTACTGCACTCAACCCCTCCCGTTTTCTTCAGAACGAAGAGCTTGCTGTGGCCTGCTCAAGGACACTCAGACAGTAAACAGCCACCATCAAAAATAATAATAATCAAGAATAGGGGAGGCAGAGAGCTCCTCTTTTTTCAAGTAAGACACAGAGCTACTAGGTTAGCCAGTTCAACAGTACACAGTACCCAAATCAATGAGATGATAGTGGTAGTTTCTGGGGTTCCTGTGGACACAACTGTCAGTTAGCTCTTATGGGTGGATAGATGGATCTTTGAAAGATGAACATGTATTTCTTTCAACTATGTAAAAGTAAGTAACAAGTAAATCTGTTGGAAAGGAATTTGTTGTGCAAACTGAACCGAAATGAAATGCACTACTGACTTTTTCTTATCTATTCCTTAGGATAAAGAACACTTGGCCTAGCAATCCCATACACATCCCCCAGCAGTGGAATGCAGAGATTTTAGCGACCGCAGATGTGGCCTTGCTAGAAGCTGGGCCTGAGCTACTGTGGTCCACACACGCTTATCATATTGGGCGCATTAAGAATGCTACCCCAGTTGTTATCATTGTTTGTAGTACGACTCTTGAGAACCGTACCTCAGTATGCTAGTAATAGAGAAGTAGGGAAAGGTATTGTCCCAGTTATTAATGCTTTGTTGAAACAAGGAGTCGTAGGTAGACTTTAGGTCAATTTGATCCTTTAATGCTAATAAAATACTTGGAAGTTTATTATGGGTTTATAAGCAGGTAATGCCTGTGTTATACATCCTGTTGTGCCTAACCCTGTTACGATACTTAGCAAGTAACCCTGTTACTTTCTAGCTCTGTGAATGACTATTGTTTGCTTTCTTTTCTGTTACCATTGCAGAAGAGAGCCAGTATCTGTTTGCATTCACGTTTCGCCAGGTCCACTATACATTTCAGTTCTACCACAGGGGTACACCGAATCACCTACGTTGTTTAGTCAAGCATTACGAGAGGACCTCCAGGATGTCACATTAGCAGCCGGCTCTACTCTGGTGCAGTATATTAATGACCTTTTTGATATGTTCTAAGAATCTTGCCTCCTGCCAACAGGACACTATTGCTGGGCTACAGGCACTGGCTGAGAAGGGCCACAGGGCCTCAAAGGCAAAACTGCAGTTATGGTCTTAGGAGGTCAAGTATCTGGGCCATACACTCAAAGGTACAGAGCATCTATTGACGCCTGATAGAGTGGAGGCCATCCGATGGATACCGAAGCCTAGAACACCAAAACAACTCAAGTCTTTTTCTAGGTTCAGCCGGGTATTGTCGTTAGTAGATCCTTGATTATGCTGTGTTGGCTAGACCTATCCTTGACTTAAGGAAGGAGACTGATACTCATTTGTTGTGGAAAACTGAAGCTGATAAATCATTTGTATCTCTCAAGCAGGCCTGGGCCCAGGCGCCAGCTCTCGGTCTGCCAGACTACACCAGGGTGTACTGACCCAGCAGTATGGTAATCTTAAGAGGCCTATTGCCTATGTGAGTTCTTCTTTAGATACTGTGGCAGCAGGTTTCCCCCCGTGCTTACGAGCAGTCTGTGCTGCGGCAACATGTGTGTAAGCAACTTCAGATATAGTGCTGGGGTCGCCCTTGGCAGTGATGGTTCCTCATGCAGTAAGTGCTTTTCTGTTACGCACCAAAACTCAACACCTGTCAGCCACTAGAGCTACAAAGTATGAACTGTAATTGTTGACTAAAAGTAACATTACAATCCATAGATGCTCCCCATTGAATCCAGATTCATTGTTGCCCAACCCTGATGATGGTGAACCACATGACTGTGAGATGGTTGTCGATAAAGTGCTAACACCCAGACCTGATATGTTTGACAAACCTATGGATAATGCTGAACTTGTGTTGTACGTAGATGGATCTTTGTCCCGAGAATGGGATGGCTCTCTAAACTCCGGATATGCGGTCTGCACGGACAGTGAGACATTCAAATCTGGTAAACTGTCTCCACAATGCACTGCACAGCAGGCAGAGTTTTGCTTTGACAAGGGCATGTTGTTTGTCAGAAGGCAAGGTCGTAAATATTCACACTGATTCAAGGTATGGATTTGGAGTTACTTACGATTTTGGTGCCATATGGCGAGAAAGAGGTTTCATTAACTCCTCAGGTGGAGCAATCAAGAATGGAAAGATGATTGATAATTTGTTGTCTGCAATACTACTACAGAGAAAGCTAGCTATTGTTACTAAGTGTGAGGCTCATACTAACAATACAGATGATGTTTCAAGAGGAAATGCTAGAGCTGATTTAGCAGCAAAGGCTGCGGCCAACTCCTCTGATGTGTCCCAGGTCTCTATTTGTTTGTGTCTCAGCAACCGGAAACACGCACTCCCTCTCTTCATGTTGTGGCGGACCTTTGAGCCGCTGCTGATAACACTGAGAGGGATGATTGGTTATCTGTTGGCTGTGCGAAAGATTCCATGTGCATTGTTCCCTTGGTTGGCTCGCATGGCGCACGGATGTGCCCATACGAGCAAGGGGGGTATGGTCTCAATAGTAAATACAGATTGGTTTGCACCTGTTTTTTTTCCACAAAGGCTTAGCAACATTGTGCTCAGTGTCATATTTACCAGCAGCATAATCCCGAAAAGGGACCAAAGAGAAGATCCCACCCACCACCAAGTGGTCCTTTTATTAATTTACAAAATGTTGTACAACAACAAGTGTTGTAATTTTGAGTATGTACTTGTAATTGTTGACATGATCTCGAAATGGGTAGAAGCCTATCCATGTCGGAAAGTTGATGCTACCACGATAGCCAAGATTCTTATTATTAGAGATGTGATCTGTAGATATGGGATCCTCACAAGACTGTCCAGTGATAGAGGTTCACATTTCACGGGTCAAATTGTTCAGGAACTTTGTAAAGCGCTCCAGATCAACCAGCATTTTCACTGTCCCTACCACCCACAGTCTGCAGGGGCAGTGGAGAGGCAAAATGGAACTTTGAAAAACAAACTAGCCAAGATATGTGAAGAGACTGGCCTAAAATGGCCTGATGCCCTCCCACTAGCTCATATGGCCATGAGCCCAGAGGAGGAATGGACTTTCCCCACACAAGATAGTTTTAGGGAGACCAATGAAATTGCCTGTCTCTCCCCCACTATCATTGAAACAGATGGATATCCACCAGATGGATGATACAATGTTAAACTTTTGTTTTGCCCTAACTAGAGCAACCAGGGTTGTGCATTCACAGGTGAAAGCTGCCCGCTGGGGAGCCATGTCATCCCTATCAACCGGGAGACTATGTGAAAGTGCACAAACGGAGGACTGCCCTCTCACCAAGATGGACCGGTCCATACCTGGTTTTCTCTTGGTGACTCACACAGCTGTAAAAGTGGAAGGTCGTCCGACATGGATTCATGCAACGGAGTGCAAAATGGCCCCTCCACCGAACAACACGGTGGAGGGTCCCAACGGAGAGCCAGGGGCCGGTGGAGGAGCAGGTGCACCTCCAAATGGTGCCTGCTCCAACTTGTCATTTGTCTCATCCCCACTGGGTTACTCCTCCAGGAGTACACCAAGGGGGGTGGAGACCCGTTTGCAGCGGCTGATCCGGGAGCAGGCTCCAGTCCAGCTGACCGATTTGAGCCAAAACCAGGATCCCGCCATCCAGCACTCCAATCCAGGGGCGCTGAGAAGGAGGTCCCAAAGAGCACCCACCCGGAGGTGTTGAAGACGTCGAAAGGTGAGTCACATGAGGAGAAAGCCAGAGAGGGGCTTCTGTTGCTACCATGCCTCTCTCCCCCATGTGTGATTCATGAAGCAGATGACAGCACCCAGACGGGAAACCAGAGAGAGGAGCCTGGAGAGGGGAAGACACTTTCAGTCTTCCTCCGGCCTCTACATGAAGCAGATGACAGCACCCAGAATGGGGTGGGAACGAGAGGATACTGTGGCGGAGGCCCTCGGTTGTTTCAAGGAAACCGAGGCCGCTGCCGGAGCTACGATGAGAGATGAGATCCAGACATACTGACGCACACACCTGACAGACATATACTGATACTGGACGCACGAGTCCACAGACATCGCATACATGAGCCACACCGAGAGTCACTATTGCACGCTCCCAATTATACTGATGTGAACATTGAGATTCATCATAAAGCACACATGAAGAACAATCTGTGCAACAACACCTTTCCGTGGACGGGAAAAAATGACTGGACGCAGCATTAGAGGGGACAGACCTTGCAGGGTTTGTGGTTAGAGTCCCAAGCATTCTGGAGGTTATCCAGGGATATCTGTCCCTCTGTCAATGGCTGATATGTGTAAGGTCAAGAAGTGGCCTTGTGTAGGGTTGGATGTAACAAATGTGACTGTTCTGTCGAACAAGTCAGTCATCTCTTGAATATGCCCCACCTGCATTGTTTTGTGTATGGCATAGTGGTACAGTGAGAGTGAAAAAAATACATGCAAGGATACGGTTTCTATGTATGCTCACACTCTACTGGATGATTTGTAAGTTCAATTGTATCTGAGTTCAATGTTACTTGTCCTGTATACCATTTGGGCGTGTGACATAAATTCCTGATGTTGCTGACTATGCTATTCCTACACTTTTAGCATACTACAGAAGATGTAGTATATGGTTGATTAAATGTTTAAATAATTATGGGAAGGTATTTGGTAAAAATACATGTAACCACACTGTGGTATGTATGCTAACAGCCTGTTGCATGATTTGCCTGTTGCAGATGGACCTGTAAGTATAAGGTCATCACCATTTTGGTCTCGTCGTGCAGCTAACAATGGCACCATGTGGGTATGTGTTAAGAGTGCTTATTATTTCCTGCCGGCCGTCTGGTCAGGAACGTGTTACCTTGGGTTTATTGTAGGAGCCCTCAGACCTGTAGATGGGTTGCCCCTGCACCCCTTTCCCAAACATTGGTGGCACCCGCCACAAGAGAATTATTATTAATGCAGATGCTAAGAATCTGGGATCACATCACGTGGATTCAATAGTACTCAGTCACTTTTCACGTTTTCAGTTGCCATTCTCCCTGTGTATGGTGTTATCACTGCCTTTAGAGATATTAGGAGCTTAGCAGTAGGGTTGGAGTCCATTGGTAATGAGACAGCCGACGCCTTAACTGCAGTTGCGTCTGAGATGAAGGCCATGAGGCAGGTAGTGCTCCAGAACCGTATGGCACTGGATTATCTGTTGTCAGCTCAGGGAGGTAGCTGTGCTGTGATAGGTCATGACTGTTGTACTTTTATCCACGATGAATCTGCTAATATCACAAGTATGGCTGCTTACATTAAAACATAATGTCAGCTTTGGGGGAACCTGAAGCTAGGAATTGTGCTGACTGACCTCCTCTGTTCGGGGTTTCTTTTTCGACTATCATTCAAATAGGAATCACTGGATTGGGCATGTTAATCGTTGTTGTGCTGATTGTGGTTTGCGCTTGGAAGATGTGTACTGCCTGCTGTGTACAGTGCTGTGCAGTAGGTTTTCGTAAGGCTGCCAGTAAGATTATGGTAGCCCAAATCAAGCCACAGACAAAAGCAAGCAAGACTGATGCTAACTTTATTGCCCTGGGAATGACTGAAATGTCTGATATGTAATCTCAAGTACCAAGTGACTATTTTGCCAATGTAATAAAGATGGCCATTTGCCTCCTTCTATTTTCCAACTGATATACAATGCTGTATGCAATGTGAATAGATCTGTCCTTGACCACAGATCAGTTAACAATAATTAAAGATGGTTACTTTATTACTTTTTATACTGTTTGAAATACTCTGAATTTAATGAACAGTGTTTGACCTATACCCTGATGTGTTGAGCTCACGAGAGCATGACCAGTGGGTATGTCCAGCAGAGAAATATGCCTATGTTTCTAGAACTATTGATAAACTAAGCAAAAAGCTATTCACTTCATTGACTTTGTACTTTTTCACCTGATTGGGTACTACCTAATACTTCTTCAAATCCTATAATCATGTATGCTGTGCTGAGTAGTAACAGATAAAGTATTGTTTGATTGTTAAGGTTTTGAAATGTTATGAAACTTGTGAAATGTCAGGCACTACAGCAGGCCCCAGATAAACAGTTGATAAATGTTTGTTGTGTTGACGTTAAACGTCAAAAGGGGGGACTGTGGAAGAAATTGGGATTTCCTGTGTGCTTACATTATTCACTAATCAATAGAACTAGTCATTGGATACTAGTTAGTACGTTCTCATGTAAGCTTGCTATTAATAAGAGTATATTGTGTCTATGTGTCAGGGTTAATAGATGTTCGGGGTCAGGAGAAAGTACTGGCTAAACGTTCCTTGTCATGACTACAAGGAGAGCTCCAACTATGAACTCTCTAGTCTGAGAGTTGTCATGTGTTGGGAGCAGTGAATCTCTTTCTCTGAGACTGTTGAAACGTCATTACTGCCTGACTGTCACAATCTATGTTTACATTCTTGTGCCCTATAAAAGATGGTCCTCCGGCTTTCGGAGCGGGGAGAGACATGATTGAGACCTAAGCCTGGTGTTGTGTGGTCATTTATTGTCAGAGGTCTGGTTTTCTCTCCCAATCTGCAGATTGATAATACTTATTAAAATCCAGAACTCAACTGAACTTAGTCACTCCGTTTATGAAGAGACGGACAAAACACTTTCTTCATCACCATCCCCCACACCCCCAGCCCCTTACACACACAAAATAACCTAACGCAGACACTGCGGTGGGTCACAATGACCTGAGGGCAGCGCGAGTGTTCCTCCTAGTTTTAACTGTTGATATTATGTGATATACCCCTCCCCTACATATCTACATTTTTGTATTAGGAAGAGTCGCACCGACACGGCGGTGGCAGGGTTAATACAAAAATTATAATTATTTTTTTTTATTAGGTAAAAGTATCGCTACACGACAGTGGGTCACAATGACCCGAAGGTAGCACAAGGGGTAGGTATAGTTATCGCAACACGACGATGGGTCACAATGACCCGAAGGTAGCACAAGGGGTAGGTATAGTTATCGCAACACGACGATGGGTCACAATGACCCGAAGGTAGCACAAGGGTTACGCCGTTCCGTTGTTTCTACCAGTCGGTAGAATCCTGTTCAGCAAGATTACCATGAATGTCATGGGCCAAGGACCTTTGTTACTTCTGAGACCTTCAGACCAGTCATTCGCGATCCTGGTCCCACCTGCCCTGCATGTTTGAGATGTTTCCCTGCTCCAACACACCCGATTCAAATAAGTGGGTCGTTATGTAGCTCTCTAGAAGCCTGGTAACGAACATGCATTTGAATCAGGTGTGTTGGAGCCAAGAAACCTCTAAAAACATGCAGGACAGGGGTTCCCTGAGGACAGGGTTAAGAACCACTGATCTAAAGCATGCTGGCCTGAGGACAAGGGTTGAGAACCACTGCCTTACGAGCACTGCCGTCTCAGTGCCCGCTGGCTTGTTGAAGAACCATATCAACTGGTTCATGAGCCCAAATGCCCATTTGACATGATAAAGGCGTGTCCTCGTTCTGTGTCCTTGTTTGTGTGTGTGTGGGTGTGCAGTGAGATCCTAGTTGTTGGCTAGGAAGAAGTTTCCGTAGTGTAGTGGTTATCACGTTCGCCTCACACGCGAAAGGTCCCCGGTTCGACACCGGGCGGAAACATGTCCCCTTTTATCAGCAGTCTCGTAAATAATTGATGCATTGTCGACAGTTACGAGTTTGTTGGAGTACCCTGGTGCCACATGCTCCGTCGTTTTCTGTAGAGCTTGGTAAGGGTCCAATCAGGTCTAACGCATGCAGAGCAGAGAAACCTGAGGTCCAGGGGCCTCATTTATCAACCGTTCGTACGCACTAAAATGTGCGTAAACCGTGCGTACGAATGAATCCACGCAAAAGTAGCGATTTATCATGCCAAGAGATTTCTTGGAAGTGTGCGTAAATCTAAGAATGGTCAATACTATGCGTAGCTGAGTACGAACAATTCCAAGTGGTGAAACAAGGCAATTGCATCGTGAACACGGGAACTATATAGGCCTATAAGATTGAAATCAATAATGAAAGCATTTTGCAAGGATTTCCATGAAATAAAATAAAAAAATCATGAAATATTGTAATGATATAGCCTAATTGAACACCATAAGGGGAGTTGTTAATATTGTCGAATTGATGTAATGTAGTGTAATGTTACAATATTCTTGTGGACCACTATAAAAGACAGTCAATTAACACGGAATATCTAAGAGAAGATGGCAGATCTAGCTGTGTTGGAAGATTTAGCACACGCCGCATTTCGCCGAGAGCGCATTTTCAGAGACAGATATGACTTCTTTGCAGAAAGTAATGAGTGGCTCATTAGTAGATATCGTTTCCCTAAACCCATTTTAGTGGAATTATGCGAGGATCTAAGACCAACTCTACAAAGACCAACAAGGAGAACGAATGCCATTCCAGTGCACATTCAGGTGCCATCCACCTTGGGTATCTTGGCGACGGGCACTTTTCAGCGTGAGCTTGCTGATCGGTCTGGCATCTCACAACCCTCCATCAGCCTAACGATGCCTGCTGTTTTAAATGCAATAATCAGTAGATCCCGTCAGTACATACTTTTCCCATATACAGTAGCACAACAGGTAGAAGTCAAACAAGGCTTCTTTGCGGTCGACGGCTTCCCAAACACAATTGGAGCGGTGGACTGCACCCACATTGCAATTAAAGCACCATCCCTGAACGAGTTCAATTACGTGAACAGAAAAGGCTTCCACTCAATTAATGTGCAAATCATCTCGGATGCGCAAAATAACTTGTTGAATGAGATGGCCGGGGGGAACGCACGACTCATTCATTTTGCAGAACAGCAACGTTGGCCTTCGCTTAGAGGAGGGAGCTGTTCAGGATGGATGGCTTATTGGTATGTATTGCCCAGGCATCAAGTACTTGCCATTAGTGTATTCTATTTACCTATTGGTTTCCCTGTAGGAGACAGAGGTTATCCATTGAAACCGTGGCTGATGACTCCTTTGACCAATCCTGTGACGGCACAGGAGAGAGCCTATAATGCTGCACACAGTCGCACAAGGTCGATCGTGGAGCACACAATAGGAACTCTGACAGGCCGGTGGCTCTGTTTGTCATCTGCTGGGGGTGCTTTGCAGTATACACCGGAAAAGGCTTGCAACATAGTCATGGCCTGTTGTGTACTACATAACATGGCCATCAAGCATGGCATTCCACTTGTTCAGGAAGACCAACCTGACGAAACGATACCAGACGCACCACCTTTCCAACCTCCAAATGCCTTGGCAGTTCAAAGGAGGATGGAGATTATTCAACGTTTTCGAGTAAGTACCTCCCCAAGAAGAGAACAGCCCACATGCCTTCAGCTCATTTATTTAACATTTGAATGGCACAGTTAACCAGTTGTTGTAGGGATTTGTTAATGTCATTGAGTGCAGTGCAGATGCCAGTTAATTTCTCATTTATATCTTTGATGGAATTGATGATTTCGTCTTGTTTTTGTAGGACTGAGTCTGTCAGGACCCTTGGTTCACGGCTTGATGTGGCGCGGGAGCGTGGCGCCTCACTGTGGGTCGCAGCGGGGGGAATAATTGCCTCTCCCAGGATGACTCCGGAACTGTCTCCACTCACTGCAATTTATGGAATTATTTGATTACTGCATCAGAGCAGATTATAATTTCCTGTCAAATAAAGTGGTGACCACAATATTGACAACACTGTTGAAAATCAAATTATTCTACTTACCTTCAACCTGACCACGAGTAGACACCGGTGAATTGGACACGGTAGGACCTGCGACTAGGTCACTGTCTCCACCTGACACAATTCCAGACAGCGATGTTTCTCCAATAATTGCTGCAATTCTTAATTGCATGGGAGAAACGCTCGTCTCAACTTGTCCACCTCCAGTTGCAGCAATGTCTCGCCTGTGTGCGGCTACGGCCTTTTTTGCCCCACTTTTTTTTTATATCTGCCAATGAGCGCCTCTGAGAAGATGCTGCGTTAACAGCAATCGCTACCTTTTCCCAAAGCATATTCTTTTTTTTGTTGGTCAAAACTCCGCTAAGTGTTCCAAATAAAACTTTGTGGTTGCACTAAAAAAAAAAACTCAATTTCGTTTTGCAAAAAATTCTTTTTCTTTCCTTTCTTTTCTTGCTCCATTTTCATTACCAATTTCTAGTTGAACTTGTTAGCTCCCTTTTTATTGGTGGTGATTCAACTAATTTAGATAATATGGGGCGTTTCGTATGCAAATGCTTGTGTTCGTGCGCAAGTTTATAGACTAAGAACAGGTGAAATTTATCAAGGATAATCTCCTTGAAGTGTGCGTACGGCGCTCGTACGAATGTTTGATAAATCGCACCTTCAACTGTTCGTGGGAATATTCCAAACCTCCACGTAAGAACAATTTCTACGCACGCTTGATAAATGAGGCCCCAGGATTGGGAAAGGTTGCTTTGGACAATCTCATTTGTTGCTAGCTTGCTGAAGAAGAGTATCAACTAGTTCATGAGCCGAAATGCCCATGTCAAGATTTTAAATGTGTGTCCTTGTTCTGTTTCCTTGTTACTTGCGTGTTTGTGTGTGCACTGGGCTTCTGTCTTTCAGGAGTTGGCAGTTTCCGTAGTGTAGCGGTTATCACGTTCGCTTAACACGCGAAAGGTCCCCGGTTCGAGACCGGGCGGAAACTTCTACATCTTTCCTCGGTTTTCGTCCAATGACGATCCTCTCGAGAGTAGTTAATGTCCCATGTAGTCCCAATGTCTCAAGAAGTCCCATGATTCAGTGGAGTTGACATGTCATTCTTTGAAATGGGAAGTCAGCTGCCCTGGTGCCACTTGTGCGGATTCGCCTTTTAAGCCGTTCCGTTGTTTCTACCAGTCGGTAGAATCCCGTTCAGCAAGATTACCATGAATGTCATGGGCCAAGGACCTTTGTTACTTCTGAGACCTTCAGACCAGTCGTTCGCGATCCTGGTCCCACCTGCCCTGCCCTGCATGTTTGAGATGTTTCCCTGCTCCAACACACCCGATTCAAATAAGTGGGTCGTTATGTAGCTCTCTAGAAGCCTGGTAACGAACATGCATTTGAATCAGGTGTGTTGGAGCCAAGAAACCTCTAAAAACATGCAGGACAGGGGTTCCCTGAGGACAGGGTTAAGAACCACTGATCTAAAGCATGCTGGCCTGAGGACAAGGGTTGAGAACCACTGCCTTAGACAGTCTCAGTGCCCGCTGACTTGTTGAAGAACCATATCAACTGGTTCATGAGCCCAAATGCCCATTTGACATGATAACGGCGTGTCCTCATTCTGTGTCCTTGTTTGTGTGTGTGTGGGTGTGCAGTGAGATTCTGTTGTTGGTTATGATGAAGTTTCCGTAGTGTAGTGGTTATCACGTTCGCCTCACACGCGAAAGGTCCCCGGTTCGAGACCGGGCGGAAACATGACCCCTTTTATCAGCAGTCTCGTAAATAATTGATGCATTGTCGACAGTTACGAGTTTGTTGGAGTACCCTGGTGCCACATGCTCCGTCGTTTTCTGTAGAGCTTGGTAAGGGTCCAATCAGGTCTAACGCATGCAGAGCAGGAAAACCTGAGGTCCAGGATTGGGAAAGGTTGCTTTGGACAATCTCATTTGTTGCTAGCTTGCTGAAGAAGAGTATCAACTAGTTCATGAGCCGAAATGCCCATGTCAAGATTTTAAATGTGTGTCCTTGTTCTGTTTCCTTGTTACTTGCGTGTTTGTGTGTGCACTGGGCTTCTGTCTTTCAGGAGTTGGCAGTTTCCGTAGTGTAGCGGTTATCATGTTCGCTTAACACGTGAAAGGTCCCTTGTTCGAGACCGGGCGGAAACATGTCCCCTTTTATCAGCAATCTCGTAAATAATTGATGCATTGTCGACAGTTACGAGTTTGTTGGAGTACCCTGGTGCCACATGCTCCGTCGTTTTCTGTAGAGATTGCTAAGGGTCCAATCAGGTCTTACACATGCAGAGCAGGGAAACCTGAGGTCCAGGATTGGGAAAGGTTGCTTTGGACAATCTCATTTGTTGCTAGCTTGCTGAAGAAGAGTATCAACTAGTTCATGAGCCGAAATGCCCATGTCAAGATTTTAAATGTGTGTCCTTGTTCTGTTTCCTTGTTACTTGTGTGTTTGTGTGTGCACTGGGCTTCTGTCTTTCAGGAGTTGGCAGTTTCCGTAGTGTAGCGGTTATCACGTTCGCTTAACACGCGAAAGGTCCCCGGTTCGAGACCGGGCGGAAACTTCTACATCTTTCCTCGGTTTTCGTCCAATGGCGATCCTCTCGAGAGTAGTTAATGTCCCATGTAGTCCCAATGTCCCAAGAAGTCCCATGATTCAGTGGAGTTGACATGTCATTCTTTGAAATGGGAAGTCAGCTACCCTGGTGCCAATTGTGCGGATTCGCCTTTTAAGCCATTCCGTTGTTTCTACCAGTCGGTAGAATCCCGTTCAGCAAGATTACCATGAATGTCATGGGCCAAGGACCTATGTTACTTCTGAGACCTTCAGACCAGTCATTCGCGATCCTGGTCCCACCTGCCCTGCCCTGCCCTGCATATTTGAGATGTTTCCCTGCTCCAACACACCCGATTCAAATAAGTGGGTCGTTATGTAGCTCTCTAGAAGCCTGGTAACGAACTTGCATTTGAATCAGGTGTGTTGGAGCCAAGAAACCTCTAAAAACATGCAGGACAGGGGTTCCCTGAGGACAGGGTTAAGAACCACTGATCTAAAGCATGCTGGCCTGAGGACAAGGGTTGAGAACCACTGCCTTAGACCGTCTCAGTGCCCACTGACTTGTTGAAGAACCATATCAACTGGTTCATGAGCCCAAATGCCCATTTGACATGATAAAGGCGTGTCCTCGTTCTGTGTCCTTGTTTGTGTGTGTGTGGGTGTGCAGTGAGATTCTGTTGTTGGCTAGGAAGAAGTTTCCGTAGTGTAGTGGTTATCACGTTCGCCTCACACGCGAAATGTCCCCCGTTCGAGACCGTGCGGAAACATGAAGAAGAGTATCAACTAGTTCATGAGCCCAAATGCCCATGTCAAGATTTTAAATGTGTGTCCTTGTTCTGTTTCCTTGTTACTTGCGTGTTTGTGTGTGCACTGGGCTTCTGTCTTTCAGGAGTTGGCAGTTTCCGTAGTGTAGCGGTTATCACTTTTGCTTAACACGCGAAAGGTCCCGGGTTCGAGACCGGGCGGAAACTTCTGCATCTTTCCTCGGTTTTCGTCCAATGGCGATCCTCTCGAGAGTAGTTAAGCTGAAATTAATTATTTTCATGAACAGATTGACAATGTTTAGGCTGTGGCAATGAAGTTCAGGTTAGTAGTTAGATAGACTTTTGATTTAAGTAAGGGGAGTGCCGAACATGTTCTGTCGCCGTTTGACTTCCTACAGTTGTGTAAGCTAGATGTTTTTTAGTGTGTCTCACGTAAGCTACAGCGTTGCAGTGTGCTACACTGGTTTGAAACCACAGGTAATGGTAATTTCACCAACAAATCGTTTACTAATGTCAGAATAAACCCTACAACGAAAATGTATATGTGAGGAATGTTTATTTTAACGATTGAAAACAGATAACGCTACATCATAGACCACTGTAGTATGTGTTGCCCGGGCAACACAGGCTAATGTCATGATGCTAATACTTCAGTGAAATAGTAGACTACTGTTTCCGAAAGTAGATGTACTTCCTTAATAATATCAGCTTATATTGTACATTACACATCACAATTGTGTGTCATATCACAAAGTAAAATTAGTAAATAGTTATCACCTGGCCTCTTTGCTTGTGGCGTTTCTGCACCTGCCTTGCAGTAAAGCTATAGTTAGCCTAACTATCTCCCAGAAGTTAACGAGCTGCTAAACTAATATTCTGCTAGAGGTAGTCACGCGAGTTTTCGTGATGTTAGTGACGTAAGTAGCGTCATTGACTGTGGTTAGCAAGTTAGCCACCGTTAGCTTCACTTTTCGACACAAAAACGTAATTTCTACTTAAACCGTGCAACGGAACGTAAATCCCAATACAAGCAACTCAATCGCTACCAAGACAAAACTTTTGACACCTACGTTGTCTATGTAGGCCAAATATTGACTGAGTTTTAGGGGGGAAAAAAGAAATAAAAATAATAATAATAACTAGAGAGGGTACAATTTCTGGGGAAATTGTAGGGTGTGCTTGCTGGCGTCGGTTGCACAGGGGTCCGTTTTTGAATGACATTTTTACAACTGTTATTTCTGTATATTTTATATAAAAATGCATACTTATTATTTATAAAGATTAAATAGATTTAAAAGCATTTTTTTTTTGCTGCTCATTTAAAACTGAAAATACGAGTGAAGTGTAGAATGAAATAGATGTCTTCTCATTTCCCCTGCAAGAGGCAGTCTCATCGTTGAAACAAAACGAATAAATTTGGCAGACCGGTGTAAAAATTGACCTAATCTCTATGACTTAAACGTCATTTTAAGTTTTTCCCTTCTCATGATATTTTCAGGCATTTAGCCTACTCATTGCATTCATTCATTAATAAAGAACCCCCTTTGAAGATTATTCTACGACGTTACCCGGCAGTAGAAGATGGAATCGCGATTCAAACAGTACCATCTGCTAACTGAAAATATGCCCCCCAAAACGTAAATAAGATTGACATTTATTTAGTGGAAAATCGTTCATTCATAAAAAGCTCACTGGTAGCGATCATTGTCAGTAACAACGCAAAATGCGATATAGCCCTGTGTGGAGAAGCTGCCCCGGCAAATTGTACTACTACGGTACAGTACTAGTAGACTACTGCTGTGTTCGTCTTGGTAGCGATTGCGTTGGTTGAATTGGATTTAACGTTCCGTTGTACGGTTTAAGCTGAAATTAATTATTTTCATGAACAGATTGACAACGTTTAGGCTGTGGCAATGAAGTTCAGGTTAGTAGTTAGATAGACTTTTGATTTAAGTAAGGGGAGTGCCGAACATGTTCTGTCGCCGTTTGACTTCCTAAACAGCTGTGTAAGTTAGATGTTTTTGTCGTGTGTCTCGCGTAAGCTACAGCGTTGCAGTGAGCTACACTGGTTTGAAACCACAGGTAATGGTTTTTTCACCAACAAATCGTTTACTAATGTCAGAATAAACCCTACAACGAAAATGTATATGTGAGGAATGTTTATTTTAACGATTGAAAACAGATAACGCTACATCATAGACCACTGTAGTATGTGTTGCCCGGGCAACACAGGCTAATGTCATGATGGTAATACTTCAGTGAAATAGTAGACTACTGTTTCCGAAAGTAGATGTACTTCCTTAATAATATCAGCTTATATTGTACATTACACATCACAATTGTGTGTCATATCACAAAGTAAAATTAGTAAATAGTTATCACCTGGCCTCTTTGCTTGTGGCGTTTCTGCAGCTGCCTTGCAGTAAAGCTATAGTTAGCCTAGCTATCTCCCAGAAGTTAACGAGCTGCTAAACTAATATTCTGCTAGAGGTAGTCACGCGAGTTTTCGTGACGTTAGTGACGTAAGTAGCGTCATTGACTGTGGTTAGCAAGTTAGCCACCGTTAGCTTCACTTTTCGACACAAAAACGTAATTTCTACTTAAACCGTGCAACGGAACGTAAATCCCAATACAAGCAACTCAATCGCTACCAAGACGAAACTTTTGACACCTACGTTGTCTATGTAGGCCAAATATTGACTGAGTTTTAGGGGGGCAAAAAGAAATAAAAATAATAATAATATATATGTGAGAGAACAAAGGTTGTGCTCTCGCCGAAGGCTTGAGCACACCCAACTAGAGAGGGTACAATTTCTGGGGAAATTGTAGGGTGTGCTTGCTTGCGTCGGTTGCACAGGGGTCCGTTTTTGAATGACATTTTTACAACTGATATTTCTGTATATTTTATATAAAAATGCATACTTATTATTTATAAAGATGACATAGATTTAAAAGCATTTTTTTTTGCTGCTCATTTACAACTGAAAATACGAGTTTAGTGTAGAATGAAATAGATGTCTTCTCATTTCCCCTGCAAGAGGCAGCCTCATCGTTGAAACAAAACAAATAAATTGGGCAGACCGGTGTAAAAATTTACCTAATCTCTATGACTTAAACGTCATTTTAAGTTTTTCCCTTCTCATGATATTTTCAGGCATTTAGCCTACTCATTGCATTCATTCATTAATAAAGAACCCCCTTTGAAGATTATTCTACAACGTTGCCCGGCAGTAGAAGATGGAATCGCGATTCAAACAGTACCATCTGCTAACGGAAAATATGCCCCCCAAAACGTAAATAAGCTTGACATTTATTTAGTGGAAAATCGCTCATTCATAAAAAGCTCACTGGTAGCGATCATTGTCAGTAACAACGCAAAATGCGATATAGCCCTGTGTGGAGAAGCTGCCCCGGTAAATTGTACTACTACGGCACAGTACTAGACTACTGCTGTGTTCGTCTTGGTAGCGATTGCGTTGGTTGAATTGGATTTAACGTTCCGTTGTACGGTTTAAACTTAAATTAATTATTTTCATGAACAGATTGACAACGTTTAGGCTGTGGCAATGAAGTTCAGGTTAGTAGTTAGATAGACTTTTGATTTAAGTAAGGGGAGTGCCGAACATGTTCTGTCGCCGTTTGACTTCCTACAGCTGTGTAGATGTTTTTGTAGTGTCTCGCGTAGGCTACAGCGTTGCAGTGAGCAACACTGGTTTGAAACCACAGGTAATGGTAATTTCACCAACAAATCGTTTACTAATGTCAGAATAAATCCTACAACGAAAATGTATATGTGAGGAATGTTTATTTTAACGATTGAAAACAGATAACGCTACATCATAGACCACTGTAGTATGTGTAGCCCGGGCAACACAGGCTAATGTCATGATGCTAATACTTCAGTGAAATAGTAGACTGTTTCCGAAAGTAGATGTACTTCCTTAATAATATCAGCTTATATTGTACATTACACATCACAATTGTGTGTCATATCACAAAGTAAAATTAGTAAATAGTTATCACCTGGCCTCTTTGCTTGTGGCATTTCTGCAGCTGCCTTGCAGTAAAGCTATAGTTAGCCTAGCTATCTCCCAGAAGTTAACGAGCTGCTAAACTAATATTCTGCTAGAGGTAGTCACGCGAGTTTTCGTGACGTAAGTAGCGTCATTGACTGTGGTTAGCAAGTTAGCCACCGTTAGCTTCACTTTTCGACACAAAAACGTAATTTCTACTTAAACCGTGCAACGGAACGTAAATCCCAATACAAGCAACTCAATCGGTACCAGGACGAAACGTTTGACACCTAGGTTGTCTATGTAGGCCAAATATTGACTGAGTTTTAGGGGGGCAAAAATAATAATAATAATATATATGTGAGAGAACAAAGGTTGTGCCCTTGCCGAAGGCAAAGCACACCCAATAATATATATGTGAGAGAACAAAGGTTGTGCCCTTGCCGAAGGCAAAGCACACCCAATGAAACACTGTTGTTGTTGTTGTTTTTACTGTTTATTACTTCTATAGTCTTTTCCTATTTAACCTACACCAAAATCTAAAATATTTATATAAATATTTACAGAATATCCGTATTCTTCTGATAACCAGTAGCAGCTAATCAAAATATATACTTTACTGCTTTTTACAATGGGAGAAAATGAATAGTGAGCAGAATTAAGTTCAAGTTATCGTTGATGCGGCCCTCCAACACATTTCAGGTTTCTCATGTGGCCCCTTGTAAAAATTAATTACGGACCCCTGAGTTACGGAGCTGGGCCATGGAGCTAACCCATGGAGCTAGGATTTTGATGCTAGGGAGAGTGTGAGAAGATGATTTAGCCAAGGCCAAAGGGTAAGAAGGCCAAATTACAGGTGTTGGCCATCTGAAGGGCATGCGACAGCAAGGTGGGACCTGCTATAAGACTTTGAGCTATGAAATGTTAGGTCTCAGTTCAGGGAAGCGCTTTTAAACAGTAGCACTTTCTATTTTGAAATGTTTTATTTTGCTTAAAATGTTTTAGTTTGGCAGCTCAGTGAAGCACTTAAAAGATTTTTATTTTTATATACAGTATGATTATGCTTCAAATAAAAAATATATTTACCTACACCTTATTCTTGTTTAAGATCATTTACATAATATATATGAATGTACATGGAGCGTGATAAAAAGAGGGTACAATTTCTGGAAAAATTGTAGGGTGTGCTTGCTTGCGTTGGTTGCAGAGTGGTGCGTTTTTTACTGACATTTTTACAACTGATATTTCTGTTTCTTATATACTAGTGTAATAATTGGACCAATACACTGTTCCTATTGGTCTAGAAGACGTTCTCAAAAGTTAATAAGTCTGTTTATATACCTCCTGAAAGTTTGCAGAGGTAAATAAACGTTTTACGGACCTAGCAACAAGCGGTTGCCTTGGAGATGTAGCCATTGACCTTAACAACGTTGCATCTGCTCGGCAACAAAGTAGCCTAAAAAGCCCCAAAAAAAGCCTAAAACAACCAAATACGGTTTTTGCACAGGTCCGCAAACGCCCCGCAATCGCTTCCCGTTTTAAAGAAGTATCTGAAGCAGACAAAAGACGAATTGATGTTGTTGATATGATATATTTTAACATCCTCCCCCCCCCCCATTGACGAGTTCTCGTCCCACCCCACTAACACTGCCACTGACACCTTGTTAACCACTTTAACTGCATCACTTGACTCTCTCTGTCCCCTGTCAACCAGGCCTGCACGATGTTCTCCCTCCTGCCCGTGGCTTACGGATGTTATCCGTGAAGAACGGTCCACCCTTCGGGCAGCTGAGAGGAGATGGCGCAAGTCCAAAGGCGGTCCGGACCTTGATAAGTATCACTCCCTCCTCAAATCCTTCTCTTCTCACATAACTGGTGCTAAAACCCTCTACTTTCTGAACAAAATTAACTCTGCTTCAAACCCCCACAAACTTTTTTCTACCTTCTCCACGCTTCTTAACCCACCTCCCCCACCCCCTCCCTCCACCCTGACAGCAGACGACTTCTCCTCCTTCTTTGAGAAAAAAGTCGCCGACATTAGCAGTCGGCTCCCTAAGCCCACCTGTCCTACCCTCTCACCCTCCATGACAGACCCGACTAAATGTCTAAACTCTTTTTCTCCCCTGTCTGAGGCAGAGATCTCTGACCTCATTCTCTCTCATCGCCCCACCTCCTGTCCCCTTGATCCTATACCCTCCCCTCTCTTTCAAACCATCTCCCCTCCATCATAACTTTTCTTCTCCATGTCCTAAACTCCTCTCTTACCTCTGGCACCTTCCCCTCTGCCTTCAAACAGGCTAGAGTTACCCCTCTACTCAAAAAACCCTCCCTTAACCCTGCCGTTCTCCAGAACTACAGACCGGTATCACTGTTACCCTTCCTTTCAAAAACAATTGAACGTGCTGTATCTAACCAACTGTCTAACTTTCTCTCTCAGAACAACCTGCTTGACCCCAACCAATCGGGCTTCAAGACTGGCCACTCCACAGAGACTGCCCTCCTTTCAGTCACCACTGCCCTCCAGTCTGCCAGAGCGGCTTCCAGGTCATCTGTCATCATTCTGCTGGACCTTTCTGCAGCGTTTGATACGGTTAACCACCAGATCCTGCTCGCCAGACTTTCTGAGAAGGGCATCACTGGCACTGCACTCCAGTGGATCTCATCCTACCTGTCGGGAAGATCCTACCAGGTTTCCTGGGGAGGCAAACTGTCAGGCCCTCGCCAGCTCTCCACTGGTGTCCCACAGGGCTCCGTCCTTGGACCCCTCCTCTTCTCTCTGTACACCACCTCACTTGGACCAATCATCACCTCCCATGGCTTCTCCTACCACTGCTACGCTGACGACACGCAGCTGTACCTGTCGTTCCCCCCGACAGATCCGGGGATCTCAGCTAGGATTGAGGCCTGCCTCACAGACATCTCCGCCTGGATGACCGAGCACCACCTCCAGCTGAACCTCGCCAAAACAGAACTTGTCATCATCCCGGCTAAACCCTCCATCTCCCACGATCTCTCAATCACCCTGGGATCTGCGACGGTGACCCCTTCATCCTCTGCCAGGAACCTTGGGGTTACCATGGACGACGAGCTCTCCCTCACGGCCCACATTGCTGCGGTCTCCCGGTCGTGTAGATTCACCCTCTACAACATCCGGAAGATCAGGAGATACCTGTCTGAGCACTCCACCCAGCTGCTAGTCCAAGCACTTGTCCTCTCCAAGTTGGACTATTGCAACTCGCTGCTCGCTGGTCTCCCAGCATGTGCAACCCGTCCTCTTCAGAGGATTCAGAACGCAGCGGCCCGCCTGGTCTACAATCTACCCAGACGCTCCCATGTTACCCCGCTCCTCATCTCTCTCCACTGGCTACCTATCATGGCCCGTATCAGATTCAAGACCCTGGTATTGACCTTCCGAGCAGTGAACGGGACTGCACCCGTCTACATCAAGTCTCTCCTGCAGCCCTACACCCCCACCCGTCACCTACGGTCTTCTTCAGACAACCGCCTGGTGGTCCCACCGCTCAAGACCGCCCGGTCCCAACACAAGCTCTTCTCCTGTCTGGCCCCCCAGTGGTGGAATCAACTCCCCACTTCCATCAGAGACACTGACTGTCTCTCCACCTTCAAGAAAAGGCTCAAGACGCACTTGTTCCGGGAGTACAACGGTACTTAGGAATGGTTCGCTTGACCCGATGTTAGTTTCCTCAAGGATCACAATGACTCTTGCTTAGAGACTTGTTGCTCTTGTGGTTAGTGGTAACTGACTTAAATTTTTGTACTCGCTGTGATATATTGTTTTATTATTGTTGCTTGCTTTTTTTTCCCACAGGTACACTTGCACTTATAGCAGTTCATGTTGTTTAATTGTAACTTGTTTAACTACATGCTCTTATGGTTCTTCCCTTTGGCACTTATTTTGGTTGTTCACAATGTGTGCTTCATGTTTTGGCTACTCGCAATGTTTTGTGGCTATCTCGTTGTTATGATCAGTGACATATGCACTTTGTAAAGCTCTCTCTTGGAAGTCGCTTTTGATAAAAGCGTCTGCTAAATGAATAAATGTAAATATGTTGCGTTGGAGATGTAGTGACGTCACCAGTGCAAGTGCAGCTGATTGCTCTGACAACATAAGAAACCAAATGTTTACTCCTCGACAGGTCAGGAAACGCTTTGTCGCCTCGATTTGTTAAAACAATTTGTTTTTGTAAACCTCGACCTACGGTCTCGGTTAACAAACGTTTTAACAAATCTCGGTTTACAAAGGCGTTTGCAGACCTGTCAAGGAGTAAACATTTGCTGTATATTTTATATAATAATGCATACTTATTATTTATAAAGATTACATAGATTTAAATGCATATTTCTTTTGCTGCTCATTTACAACTCAAAATACTAAGAGTGAAGTGTAGAATGAAATAGTTGTCTTCTCATTTCCCAAGAGGAAATGGTGATTAGAAGCCTCATAGTTGAATCAAAACGAATAAATTTGGCAGACCGGTGTAAAAATTGACCTAATCTCTATGACTTAAACGTCCTTTCAAGTTTTTCCCTTCTCGTGATATTTTCAGGCATTTAGCCTACTCATATTGCACTCATTCATTAATAAAGAACCCCCTTTGAAGATTATTCCAAAAACGACGTTACCGTCAGTAGAGTTATCTCAGATGGAATCGCGATTCAAACAGTACCATCTGCTAACTGAAAATATGCCCCCAAAAACATAAATAAGCTTGACATTTATTTAGTAGAAAATCGCTCATTCATAAAAAGCTCACTGGTAGCGATCATTGTCAGTAACAACGCAAAATGCGATATAGCCCTGTGTGGAGAAGCTGCCCCGGTAAATTGTAATACTACGGTACAGTACTAGACTACTGCTGTGTTTGTCGGACGGCCTCGGGAAGCAGACGGGCGACGTGACGTCTGGCGTCAGAGAAACCGCGGTCGGACCCGTCTGCCAAGCGGCTGTGCGGAGGCCCTTGGGAAGCAGACGGGCCACGTTGACCTAGATTAAATTGATAAGGTGGGAACGGCGGGAGACAAATGAAACCGCAGCTGGACCTCTTCGCCGAGCCCACGGCCGAGAGGGGTCGTCGCAGGCCAACATTTCAAAGACGGCCTTTACGATTCGACGATTCTTGATCGCTCTTTGGCGGTCGAATTAGGGAGGCGTCCTTAGAATAATTTGTCCATGCAATCACGTAAGCTGTAGGCAAGTGCTACTAACACACATTCCGTGTTTTACTCATGAGCACACGCCACACAGACCTGCAACTTGGCAGAAGGGTCCGACCGCGGTTTTCTCTGACGCCTGGCCAATTCTCCCGCTGAGAGGGATCGCCAATCGTCGAATCTTAAAAGGCCGCGCGCGCGCGGTTGGACCTAAAATAAAGTGGACGAGACGAGGTCGGAGAGACGCGTCGATTTCATTTGTCTCCCTTTGTTGCGACCTTATCAATTTAATATAGGTCAACGTTGCCCGTCTCATTTCGAGGGCCGCCGCACGGCCGCTTGGCAGACGGGTCCGACCGCTGTTTTCATTTGTATGCCGCCGTTCCGACCTTATCAATTTAATCTAGGTCAACGTGGCCCGTCTGATTCCGAGGGCCTCCGCACGGACGCTTGGCAGACGGGTCCGACCGCGGTTTCTCTGAAGCCAGACGTCACACTCATTCTACCGCCGAGAGGGGTCGCTGATTGTCGAATCGTAAAGGCGTCATTAGACTCAGGAGAGATGTTGGAGGCGTGGATCTAACCTTGTCAAGGTGAGAGAGCCCAATGACGCCTACCTAATTCGACCGCCGTAATTGACAACGCAGACACTGCGGTGGGTCACAACGACCCGCGGACAGCTCCACCTAGTGTTAACTAGTGATATAACCTGATATATAAACTTCTGGGGTGGGCGGCGGGTTCATAATTGACAACGCAGACACTGCGCTGGGTCACAATGACCCGGAGACAGCTCCACCTAGTGTTAACTAGTGATATAACGTGATATATACACTTTGACAACGCAGACTTTTTTTAGTTTTAAAGGTTTTATTCACAACGGACACAACACAAGAAAGGCGTGGGGCCTAGACCCCACTCACCCAACCGACACTGACCGCACAAACCCCAATCCCAATAAACACATCATAGACACCACAATAAACCATCACCCTTCCCATCCCCCACACCCCCAGCCCCTTACACACACAAAATAACCTAACGCAGACACTGCGGTGGGTCACAATGCCCTGAGGGCAGCGCGAGTGTTCCTCCTAGTTTTAACTGTTGATATTATGTGATATACCCCTCCCCTACGTATCTACGTTTTTGTATTAGGAAGAGTCGCACCGACACGGCGGTGACAGGGTTAATACAAAAATTATAATTATTTATTTTTTATTAGGTAAAAGTATCGCTACACGACGGTGGGTCACAATGACCCGAAGGTAGCACAAGGGGTAGGTATAGTTATCGCAACACGACGATGGGTCACAATGACCCGAAGGTAGCACAAGGGGTAGGTATAGTTATCTAGAAGCCTGGTAACGAACATGCATTTGAATCAGGTGTGTTGGAGCCAAGAAACCTCTAAAAACATGCAGGACAGGGTTAAGAACCACTGATCTAAAGCATGCTGGCCTGAGGACAAGGGTTGAGAACCACTGCCTTAGACCGTCTCAGTGCCCGCTGGCTTGTTGAAGAACCATATCAACTGGTTCATAAGCCCAAATGCCCATTTGACATGATAAAGGCGTGTCCTCGCTCTGTGTCCTTGTTTGTTTGTGTGTGGGTGTGCAGTGAGATTCTGTTGTTGGCTAGGAAGAAGTTTCCGTAGTGTAGTGGTTATCACGTTCGCCTCACATGCGAAAGGTCCCCGGTTCGACACCGGGCGGAAACACGTCCCCTTTTATCAGCAGTCTCGTAAATAATTGATGTATTGTCGACAGTTACGAGTTTGTTGGAGTACCCTGGGCCCGGTTTTTCAAAAGTAATCCACTAGGATTTTGGATAACGGATTGGATCAAATCTTGAAAATGGGTTTTTCAAAAGAAAAAACGGATTACATAATCGGATTAGATCACGTAATCCAATCTTGGTTTTGATCCGGATCAAACCTTTAGTTTGGGTTTTTCAGAACTTTTTTGTAGGATTTGGATCACTTTGATCCAAAAAATCGGGATTAAACTGATCCCGTCAGAAGGGTGGATTCAGCGTGGATTTCATGCCCAAAATGTAATGAAAACTTTTAAAATGTATCAAATAATACTAAATTTGGATCATGCAGTATCTGACAAGATATCCTATTTATTCATAAGGTTTTAATTTTATTTGTACATCCGTCAGGCTACAGTGATTAGGTAGGCTTTAAGGTATTCAGCCTTTCAGTATAGGCCTACAGCAAAGTAGAAAGAGTTTGGCCTCATAAAATAATCCCCCAAACAGCTGTAAAAATTGACCAAAAACAATACATTTTATTCTGTCACTAATTGACATATATATATTCATCACAATCGAAAATATTTTTGTTTTTAGAATATTTATTAGTGATGCATGCAATGATTACAGAATAACCAAATAAATGCAAAGAATGGCAATCACTGATTTTTTAAATCCCAAACAAATCCAAATCAGAAATAGTGTCTAACTATTGCGTCCCTTGTTGCACGTCCTGTTTGCTCGTTCTGGCAGAATGCAGGAGGTTGGTTAGGGTCTCCAAGGGGCTCAGGTGCTTTATTGTCAGCACAGAGAGGGACATTGCGCTTAGTAGCGATGTTGTGCAGGACAATACAGGCAAGGGTTATGTTGCATGCTTTCCGTGGTTCCGCTCTCAGGTAGTTAAGGCATGCAAAGCGCCTCTTAAGAACTCCATTTAAACGCTCAATTGCACATCTTGCTCTGCAATGAGCAGTGTTGAAGCGTGCCTGCGCCGGTGTATTTGCTGTTAGAAAAGGAGTCATCAGCCATGGTAGGAGTGGGTAGGCACTGTCTCCTAATATTATGCCATCCGGTCGGTTGGTTTGGAGGTCTCTATATAGAGCGCTTTCCCTCAGGATGCGTGCATCATGGACAGACCCAGGCCACTTGACAACGCAGTTGGTGATGATGAGGTCAGCATCACACACAATTTGGACATTGATGCTGTGCCTCCCCTTTCTGTTTATTAACTCCCATTCATTCTCGTGAGGTGCTTGTATATGCAGATGTGTGCAGTCGATTGCTCCAATAGTATTGGGCATATTCCCCAAAAGAAAAAAGCTGCGCTTGGCCTGGGCAATATGGTTGTCCTTTGGAAAAGAAACAAATTCATTGACCAGGCTGGCCAGTGCGATTGACACATCTCTCACCACATCACACACAGCTGATTTCACCACTCCCATATAGTCACCAACATTTTGATAGAAAGTCCCACATGCATAAAATCGGAGAGCAATGAGGATCTGGTCTTCCACAGACAGACCGTGACTCCTTTGGGTTCTGTGTTGAAGTTTTGGCCTGAGAAGGTTCACAAGGTACTCTATATCAGCCTTCCCAAAGCGAAACCGGACATACAGCTCCTCAGTGGTGTATTGCTCCAGTGGCTTGGTACGTTCAACATACACCCTTTGACGGTATCCTCTCCTGGCAAAGTGGTGGTGGCGGTGGACAACACCTGCCATTTCACTGTCTCTCTGTGAATCCTCTGAGAAAGGCTGATTTATATGGCTGTGTAGTTGGTCTTTTCAAACACACCTATTACAACTGATTGGTTTTGGCTTGTGGAACCATGGACTCAAGAAGCTGTAACTTCACTGCTGCTGAAACCAATGCACTACTAGAGGGTGTTCGGTGCCATTATGGAACAATAGTGGGAAGTTTTAATTCTGCTAAGGATACCAACAAAAAGAAAAATGATGTTTGGATTTTAATCACAGAAAATGTGAATGCCATAGGGTCTGGCCAGAAGAGGACCACAGACCAAATCAAATTGCGGTGGAAGAATCTTAAGGCCAGGGCAACAAAGCACCATGCTGAAGCCAAAAACCCACAAACAGGCAACAAGCCATTTAAGAGGGGAGATTACACAGATGTGGTCCTCGACATCATTGGAGGTGAGAAGTCGCAAGCTCTCCATGGTATTCAAGGTGTTGTAGGGGATGGCGAGCCTTGGATTGAGGAGGAGGAGAATCTGACAGTTCCTCCTGAGGCTGATCCAGAGCGCGTATTTATATTGGATCTCAGCTCTGTTCCTGAGGAAGAAGCTGGATCCTCATTGGTTGAGCCAGTGGTAGTTGCCACAGGATCTCAGAGGAAAGGCTTGAAGCGCCCTTCACCAAACAAAGATGATGATTACAAGGCACTTCTGCAAAAAGAGACTGAAAGGGCAGAAGCACAGCTTCGTCTGGCAGAGGAACAACTGACTCTGACCAAACTGCAGCAAACCAAGGCCAGACTTGAGATCCGCCTCCTAAAGGCTACGCTCAGACAAGCTGGTCTCTCCACATCAGATGAGGAAGTCTGAAATTATTGTGGATTATTTGACAGTCTTTTTTTTAATTCAATACATCTATATTTGAAACTTGTTATAAATATCCTCAATGTACAGTGTTTGTGTTGTAGGTCTCAGATGAGCGGACTGCTGGAAGAGGATGGGGTGGGGGTTTTCTTGTTTTTAATTTTTTTTTAATGTGTGTGTTTTCATTTCAAATAAAAATAAACTTATATTGACCCCACACTGGCTATTCTACTTGTTGCTCTTTATATATGGTTCTACATTGTGATTTCCTATCCTGTTTGAGCACTGGTTATCCAGATTTGGTGATCCTGAAAAGTTCCTATCCGGATCAGATTGATCCAATACGATGTTGCTTTGAAAAACTGGCTCAAAAGTAAGATGGATTACGTGATCACGGATCGCAAAAAAAAGGATTACTAAATCCGGATCAATTTTATCCGGATTGAACCTTTTGAAAAACCGGGCCCTGGTGCCACATGCTCCGTCGTTTTCTGTAGAGCTTGGTAAGGGTCCAATCAGGTCTAACACATGCAGAACAGGGAAACCTGAGGTCCAGGATTGGGAAAGGTTGCTTTGGACAATCTCATTTGTTGCTAGCTTGCTGAAGAAGAGTATCAACTAGTTCATGAGCCCAAATGCCCATGTCAAGATTTGAAATGTGTGTCCTTGTTCTGTTTCCTTGTTACTTGCGTGTTTGTGTGTGCACTGGGCTTCTGTCTTTCAGGAGTTGGCAGTTTCCGTAGCGTAGCGGTTATCACGTTCGCTTAACACGTGAAAGGTCCCTTGTTCGAGACCGGGCGGAAACATGTCCCATTTTATCAGCAGTCTCGTAAATAATTGATGCATTGTCGACAGTTACAAGTTTGTTGGAGTACCCTGGTGCCACATGCTCCGTCGTTTTCTGTAGAGCTTGGTAAGGGTCCAATCAGGTCTTACACATGCAGAGCAGGGAAACCTGAGGTCCAGGATTGGGAAAGGTTGCTTTGGACAATCTCATTTGTTGCTAGCTTGCTGAAGAAGAGTATCAACTAGTTCATGAGCTGAAATGCCCATGTCAAGATTTTAAATGTGTGTCCTTGTTCTGTTTCCTTGTTACTTGCGTGTTTGTGTGTGCACTGGGCATTCTGTCTTTCAGGAGTAGGCAGTTTCCGTAGTGTAGCGGTTATCACGTTCGCTTAACATGCGAAAGGTCCCCGGTTCGAGACCGGGCGGAAACTTCTGCATCTTTCCTCGGTTTTCGTCCAATGGCGATCCTCTCGAGAGTAGTTAATGTCCCATGTAGTCCCAATGTCCCAAGAAGTCCTATGATTCAGTGGAGTTGACATGTCATTCTTTGAAATGGGAAGTCAGCTACCCTGGTGCCACTTGTGCGGATTCGCCTTTTAAGCCGTTCCGTTGTTTCTACCAGTCGGTAGAATCCCGTTCAGCAAGATTACCATGAATGTCATGGGCCAAGGACCTTTGTTACTTCTGAGACCTTCAGACCTGTCGTTCGCGATCCTGGTCCCACCTGCCCTGCCCTGCATGTTTGAGATGTTTCCCTGCTCCAACACACCCAATTCAAATAAGTGGGTCGTTATGTAGCTCTCTAGAAGCCTGGTAACGAACATGCATTTGAATCAGGTGTGTTGGAGCCAAGAAACCTCTAAAAACATGCAGGACAGGGGTTCCCTGAGGACAGGGTTAAGAACCACTGATCTAAAGCATCCTGGCCTGAGGACAAGGGTTGCGAACCACTGCCTTAGACCGTCTCAGTGCCCGCTGACTTGTTGAAGAACCATATCAACTGGTTCATGAGCCCAAATGCCCATTTGACATGATAAAGGCGTGTCCTCGTTCTGTGTCCTTGTTTGTGTGTGTGCAGTGAGATTCTGTTGTTGGTTAGGAAGACGTTTCCGTAGTGTAGTGGTTATCACGTTCGCCTCACACGCGAAAGGTCCCCGGTTCGAGACCGGGCGGAAACATGTCCCCTTTTATCAGAAGTCTCGTAAATAATTGATGCATTGTCGACAGTTACAAGTTTGTTGGAGTACCCTGGTGCCACATGCTCCGTCGTTTTCTGTAGAGCTTGGTAAGGGTCCAATCAGGTCTAACGCATGCAGAGCAGGGAAACCTGAGGTCCAGGATTGGGAAAGGTTGCTTTGAACAATCTCATTTGTTGCTAGCTTGCTGAAGAAGAGTATCAACTAGTTCATGAGACGAAATTCCCATGTCAAGATTTTAAATATGTGTCCTTGTTCTGTTTCCTTGTTACTTGTGTGTTTGTGTGTGCACTGGGCTTCTGTCTTTCAGGAGTTGGCAGTTTCCGTAGTGTAGCGGTTATCACGTTCGCTTAACACGCGAAAGGTCTCTGGTTCGAGACCGGGTGGAAACTTCTGCATCTTTCCTCGGTTTTCGTCCAATGGCGATCCTCTCGAGAGTAGTTAATGTCCCATGTAGTCCCAATGTCCCAAGAAGTCCCATGATTCAGTGGAGTTGACATGTGATTCTTTGAAATGGGAAGTCAGCTACCCTGGTGCCACTTGTGCGGATTCGCCTTTTAAGCCGTTCCGTTGTTTCTACCAGTCGGTAGAATCCCGTTCAGCAAGATTACCATGAATGTCATGGGCCAAGGACCTTTGTTACTTCTGAGACCTTCAGACCTGTCGTTCGCGATCCTGGTCCCACCTGCCCTGCCCTGCCCTGCATGTTTGAGATGTTTCCCTGCTCCAACACACCCAATTCAAATAAGTGGGTCGTTATGTAGCTCTCTAGAAGCCTGGTAACGAACATGCATTTGAATCAGGTGTGTTGGAGCCAAGAAACCTCTAAAAACATGCAGGACAGGGGTTCCCTGAGGACAGGGTTAAGAACCACTGATCTAAAGCATCCTGGCCTGAGGACAAGGGTTGCGAACCACTGCCTTAGACCGTCTCAGTGCCCGCTGACTTGTTGAAGAACCATATCAACTGGTTCATGAGCCCAAATGCCCATTTGACATGATAAAGGCGTGTCCTCGTTCTGTGTCCTTGTTTGTGTGTGTGCAGTGAGATTCTGTTGTTGGTTAGGAAGAAGTTTCCGTAGTGTAGTGGTTATCACGTTCGCCTCACACGCGAAAGGTCCCTGGTTCGAGACCGGGCGGAAACATGTCCCCTTTTATCAGAAGTCTCGTAAATAATTGATGCATTGTCGACAGTTACAAGTTTGTTGGAGTACCCTGGTGCCACATGCTCCGTCGTTTTCTGTAGAGCTTGGTAAGGGTCCAATCAGGTCTAACGCATGCAGAGCAGGGAAACCTGAGGTCCAGGATTGGGAAAGGTTGCTTTGAACAATCTCATTTGTTGCTAGCTTGCTGAAAAAGAGTATCAACTAGTTCATGAGCCGAAATTCCCATGTCAAGATTTTAAATATGTGTCCTTGTTCTGTTTCCTTGTTACTTGCGTGTTTGTGTGTGCACTGGGCTTCTGTCTTTCAGGAGTTGGCAGTTTCCGTAGTGTAGCGGTTATCACGTTCGCTTAACACGCGAAATGTCCCTGGTTCGAGACCGGGTGGAAACTTCTGCATCTTTCCTCGGTTTTCGTCCAATGGCGATCCTCTCGAGAGTAGTTAATGTCCCATGTAGTCCCAATGTCCCAAGAAGTCCCATGATTCAGTGGAGTTGACATGTGATTCTTTGAAATGGGAAGTCAGCTACCCTGGTGCCACTTGTGCGGATTCGCCTTTTAAGCCGTTCCGTTGTTTCTACCAGTCGGTAGAATCCCGTTCAGCAAGATTACCATGAATGTCATGGGCCAAGGACCTTTGTTACTTCTGAGACCTTCAGACCTGTCGTTCGCGATCCTGGTCCCACCTGCCCTGCCCTGCCCTGCATGTTTGAGATGTTTCCCTGCTCCAACACACCCAATTCAAATAAGTGGGTCGTTATGTAGCTCTCTAGAAGCCTGGTAACGAACATGCATTTGAATCAGGTGTGTTGGAGCCAAGAAACCTCTAAAAACATGCAGGACAGGGGTTCCCTGAGGACAGGGTTAAGAACCACTGATCTAAAGCATCCTGGCCTGAGGACAAGGGTTGCGAACCACTGCCTTAGACCGTCTCAGTGCCCGCTGACTTGTTGAAGAACCATATCAACTGGTTCATGAGCCCAAATGCCCATTTGACATGATAAAGGCGTGTCCTCGTTCTGTGTCCTTGTTTGTGTGTGTGCAGTGAGATTCTGTTGTTGGTTAGGAAGAAGTTTCCGTAGTGTAGTGGTTATCACGTTCGCCTCACACGCGAAAGGTCCCTGGTTCGAGACCGGGCGGAAACATGTCCCCTTTTATCAGAAGTCTCGTAAATAATTGATGCATTGTCGACAGTTACAAGTTTGTTGGAGTACCCTGGTGCCACATGCTCCGTCGTTTTCTGTAGAGCTTGGTAAGGGTCCAATCAGGTCTAACGCATGCAGAGCAGGGAAACCTGAGGTCCAGGATTGGGAAAGGTTGCTTTGAACAATCTCATTTGTTGCTAGCTTGCTGAAAAAGAGTATCAACTAGTTCATGAGCCGAAATTCCCATGTCAAGATTTTAAATATGTGTCCTTGTTCTGTTTCCTTGTTACTTGCGTGTTTGTGTGTGCACTGGGCTTCTGTCTTTCAGGAGTTGGCAGTTTCCGTAGTGTAGCGGTTATCACGTTCGCTTAACACGCGAAATGTCCCTGGTTCGAGACCGGGTGGAAACTTCTGCATCTTTCCTCGGTTTTCGTCCAATGGCGATCCTCTCGAGAGTAGTTAATGTCCCATGTAGTCCCAATGTCCCAAGAAGTCCCATGATTCAGTGGAGTTGACATGTGATTCTTTGAAATGGGAAGTCAGCTACCCTGGTGCCACTTGTGCGGATTCGCCTTTTAAGCCGTTCCGTTGTTTCTACCAGTCGGTAGAATCCCGTTCAGCAAGATTACCATGAATGTCATGGGCCAAGGACCTTTGTTACTTCTGAGACCTTCAGACCTGTCGTTCGCGATCCTGGTCCCACCTGCCCTGCCCTGCCCTGCATGTTTGAGATGTTTCCCTGCTCCAACACACCCAATTCAAATAAGTGGGTCGTTATGTAGCTCTCTAGAAGCCTGGTAACGAACATGCATTTGAATCAGGTGTGTTGGAGCCAAGAAACCTCTAAAAACATGCAGGACAGGGGTTCCCTGAGGACAGGGTTAAGAACCACTGATCTAAAGCATCCTGGCCTGAGGACAAGGGTTGCGAACCACTGCCTTAGACCGTCTCAGTGCCCGCTGACTTGTTGAAGAACCATATCAACTGGTTCATGAGCCCAAATGCCCATTTGACATGATAAAGGCGTGTCCTCGTTCTGTGTCCTTGTTTGTGTGTGTGCAGTGAGATTCTGTTGTTGGTTAGGAAGAAGTTTCCGTAGTGTAGTGGTTATCACGTTCGCCTCACACGCGAAAGGTCCCTGGTTCGAGACCGGGCGGAAACATGTCCCCTTTTATCAGAAGTCTCGTAAATAATTGATGCATTGTCGACAGTTACAAGTTTGTTGGAGTACCCTGGTGCCACATGCTCCGTCGTTTTCTGTAGAGCTTGGTAAGGGTCCAATCAGGTCTAACGCATGCAGAGCAGGGAAACCTGAGGTCCAGGATTGGGAAAGGTTGCTTTGAACAATCTCATTTGTTGCTAGCTTGCTGAAAAAGAGTATCAACTAGTTCATGAGCCGAAATTCCCATGTCAAGATTTTAAATATGTGTCCTTGTTCTGTTTCCTTGTTACTTGCGTGTTTGTGTGTGCACTGGGCTTCTGTCTTTCAGGAGTTGGCAGTTTCCGTAGTGTAGCGGTTATCACGTTCGCTTAACACGCGAAAGGTCCCTGGTTCGAGACCGGGTGGAAACTTCTGCATCTTTCCTCGGTTTTCGTCCAATGGCGATCCTCTCGAGAGTAGTTAATGTCCCATGTAGTCCCAATGTCCCAAGAAGTCCCATGATTCAGTGGAGTTGACATGTGATTCTTTGAAATGGGAAGTCAGCTACCCTGGTGCCACTTGTGCGGATTCGCCTTTTAAGCCGTTCCGTTGTTTCTACCAGTCGGTAGAATCCCGTTCAGCAAGATTACCATGAATGTCATGGGCCAAGGACCTTTGTTACTTCTGAGACCTTCAGACCTGTCGTTCGCGATCCTGGTCCCACCTGCCCTGCCCTGCCCTGCATGTTTGAGATGTTTCCCTGCTCCAACACACCCAATTCAAATAAGTGGGTCGTTATGTAGCTCTCTAGAAGCCTGGTAACGAACATGCATTTGAATCAGGTGTGTTGGAGCCAAGAAACCTCTAAAAACATGCAGGACAGGGGTTCCCTGAGGACAGGGTTAAGAACCACTGATCTAAAGCATCCTGGCCTGAGGACAAGGGTTGCGAACCACTGCCTTAGACCGTCTCAGTGCCCGCTGACTTGTTGAAGAACCATATCAACTGGTTCATGAGCCCAAATGCCCATTTGACATGATAAAGGCGTGTCCTCGTTCTGTGTCTTTGTTTGTGTGTGTGCAGTGAGATTCTGTTGTTGGTTAGGAAGAAGTTTCCGTAGTGTAGTGGTTATCACGTTCGCCTCACACGCGAAAGGTCCCCGGTTCGAGACCGGGCGGAAACATGTCCCCTTTTATCAGAAGTCTCGTAAATAATTGATGCATTGTCGACAGTTACAAGTTTGTTGGAGTACCCTGGTGCCACATGCTCCGTCGTTTTCTGTAGAGCTTGGTAAGGGTCCAATCAGGTCTAACGCATGCAGAGCAGGGAAACCTGAGGTCCAGGATTGGGAAAGGTTGCTTTGAACAATCTCATTTGTTGCTAGCTTGCTGAAAAAGAGTATCAACTAGTTCATGAGTCGAAATTCCCATGTCAAGATTTTAAATATGTGTCCTTGTTCTGTTTCCTTGTTACTTGCGTGTTTGTGTGTGCACTGGGCTTCTGTCTTTCAGGAGTTGGCAGTTTCCGTAGTGTAGCGGTTATCACGTTCGCTTAACACGCGAAATGTCCCTGGTTCGAGACCGGGTGGAAACTTCTGCATCTTTCCTCGGTTTTCGTCCAATGGCGATCCTCTCGAGAGTAGTTAATGTCCCATGTAGTCCCAATGTCCCAAGAAGTCCCATGATTCAGTGGAGTTGACATGTGATTCTTTGAAATGGGAAGTCAGCTACCCTGGTGCCACTTGTGCGGATTCGCCTTTTAAGCCGTTCCGTTGTTTCTACCAGTCGGTAGAATCCCGTTCAGCAAGATTACCATGAATGTCATGGGCCAAGGACCTTTGTTACTTCTGAGACCTTCAGACCAGTCGTTCGCGATCCTGGTCCCACCTGCCCTGCCCTGCCCTGCATGTTTGAGATGTTTCCCTGCTCCAACACACCCGATTCAAATAAGTGGGTCGTTATGTAGCTCTCTAGAAGCCTGGTAACGAACATGCATTTGAATCAGGTGTGTTGGAGCCAAGAAACCTCTAAAAACATGCAGGACAGGGGTTCCCTGAGGACAGGGTTAAGAACCACTGATCTAAAGCATCCTGGCCTGAGGACAAGGGTTGCAAACCACTGCCTTAGACCGTCTCAGTGCCCGCTGACTTGTTGAAGAACCATATCAACTGGTTCATGAGCCCAAATGCCCATTTGACATGATAAAGGCGTGTCCTCGTTCTGTGTCCTTGTTTGTGTGTGTGTGGGTGTGCAGTGAGATTCTGTTGTTGGTTAGGAAGAAGTTTCCGTAGTGTAGTGGTTATCACGTTCGCCTCACACGCGAAAGGTCCCCGGTTCGAGACCGGGCGGAAAAATGTCCCCTTTTATCAGCAGTCTCGTAAATAATTGATGCATTGTCGACAGTTACAAGTTTGTTGGAGTACCCTGGTGCCACATGCTCCGTCGTTTTCTGTAGAGCTTGGTAAGGGTCCAATCAGGTCTAACGCATGCAGAGCAGGGAAACCTGAGGTCCAGGATTGGGAAAGGTTGCTTTGGACAATCTCATTTGTTGCTAGCTTGCTGAAGAAGAGTATCAACTAGTTCATGAGCCGAAATGCCCATGTCAAGATTTTAAATGTGTGTCCTTGTTCTGTTTCCTTGTTACTTGCGTGTTTGTGTGTGCACTGGGCTTCTGTCTTTCAGGAGTTGGCAGTTTCCGTAGTGTAGCGGTTATCACGTTCGCTTAACACGCAAAAGGTCCCCGGTTCGAGACCGGGTGGAAACTTCTGCATCTTTCCTCTGTTTTCGTCCAATGGCGATCCTCTCGAGAGTAGTTAATGTCCCATGTAGTCCCAATGTCCCAAGAAGTCCCATGATTCAGTGGAGTTGACATGTCATTCTTTGAAATGGGAAGTCAGCTGCCCTGGTGCCACTTGTGCGGATTCGCCTTTTAAGCCGTCCTGTTGTTTCTACCAGTCGGTAGAATCCCGTTCAGCAAGAATACCATGAATGTCATGGGCCAAGGACCTTTGTTACTTCTGAGACCTTCAGACCAGTCGTTCGCGATCCTGGTCCCACCTGCCCTGCCCTGCCCTGCATGTTTGAGATGTTTCCCTGCTCCAACACACCCGATTCAAATAAGTGGGTCGTTATGTAGCTCTCTAGAAGCCTGGTAACGAACATGCATTTGAATCAGGTGTGTTGGAGCCAAGAAACCTCTAAAAACATGCAGGACAGGGGTTCCCTGAGAACAGGGTTAAGAACCACTGATCTAAAGCATCCTGGCCTGAGGACAAGGGTTGCGAACCACTGCCTTAGACCGTCTCAGTGCCCGCTGACTTGTTGAAGATCCATATCAACTGGTTCAAGAGCCCAAATGCCCATTTGACATGATAAAGGCGTGTCCTCGTTCTGTGTCCTTGTTTGTGTGTGTGTGGGTGTGCAGTGAGATTCTATTGTTGGTTAGGCAGACGTTTCCGTAGTGTAGCGGTTATCACGTTCGCTTAACATGCAAAAGGTCCCCGGTTCGAGACCGGGTGGAAACTTCTGCATCTTTCCTCTGTTTTCGTCCAATGGCGATCCTCTCGAGAGTAGTTAATGTCCCATGTAGTCCCAATGTCCCAAGAAGTCCCATGATTCAGTGGAGTTGACATGTCATTCTTTTAAAAAGAGAAGTCAGCTACCCTGGTGCCACTTGTGCGGATTCGCCTTTTAAGCCGTTCCGTTGTTTCTACCAGTCGGTAGAATCCCGTTCAGCAAGATTACCATGAATGTCATGGGCCAAGGACCTTTGTTACTTCTGAGACCTTCAGACCAGTCGTTCGCGATCCTGGTCCCACCTGCCCTGCCCTGCATGTTTGAGATGTTTCCCTGCTCCAACACACCCGATTCAAATAAGTGGGTCGTTATGTAGCTCTCTAGAAGCCTGGTAACGAACATGCATTTGAATCAGGTGTGTTGGAGCCAAGAAACCTCTAAAAACATGCAGGACAGGGGTTCCCTGAGGACAGGGTTAAGAACCACTGATCTAAAGCATGCTGGCCTGAGGACAAGGGTTGAGAACCACTGCCTTAGACCGTCTCAGTGCCCGCTGACTTGTTGAAGAACCATATCAACTGGTTCATGAGCCCAAATGCCCATTTGACATGATAAAGGCGTGTCCTCGTTCTGTCTTTGTTTGTGTGTGTGTGGGTGTGCAGTGAGATTCTGTTGTTGGTTAGGAAGAAGTTTCCGTAGTGTAGTGGTTATCAAGTTCGCTTCACACGCGAAAGGTCCCCGGTTCGAGACCGGGCGGAAACATGTCCCCTTTTATCAGCAGTCTCGTAAATAATTGATGCATTGTCGACAGTTACAAGTTTGTTGGAGTACCCTGGTGCCACATGCTCCGTCGTTTTCTCTAGAGCTTGGTAAGGGTCCAATCAGGTCTAACGCATGCAGAGCAGGGAAACCTGAGGTCCAGGATTGGGAAAGGTTGCTTTGGACAATCTCATTTGTTGCTAGCTTGCTGAAGAAGAGTATCAACTAGTTCATGAGCCGAAATGCCCATGTCAAGATTTTAAATGTGTGTCCTTGTTCTGTTTCCTTGTTACTTGCGTGTTTGTGTGTGCACTGGGCTTCTGTCTTTCAGGAGTTGGCAGTTTCCGTAGTGTAGCGGTTATCACGTTCGCTTAACACGCAAAAGGTCCCTGGTTCGAGACCGGGTGGAAACTTCTGCATCTTTCCTCGGTTTTCGTCCAATGGCGATCCTCTCGAGAGTAGTTAATGTCCCATGTAGTCCCAATGTCCCAAGAAGTCCCATGATTCAGTGGAGTTGACATGTCATTCTTTGAAATGGGAAGTCAGCTACCCTGGTGCCACTTGTGCGGATTCGCCTTTTAAGCCGTTCCGTTGTTTCTACCAGTCGGTAGAATCCCGTTCAGCAAGATTACCATGAACGTCATGGGCCAAGGACCTTTGTTACTTCTGAGACCTTCAGACCAGTCGTTCGCGATCCTGGTCCCACCTGCCCTGCCCTGCATGTTTGAGATGTTTCCCTGCTCCAACACACCCGATTCAAATAAGTGGGTCGTTATGTAGCTCTCTAGAAGCCTGGTAACGAACATGCATTTGAATCAGGTGTGTTGGAGCCAAGAAACCTCTAAAAACATGCAGGACAGGGGTTCCCTGAGGACAGGGTTAAGAACCACTGATCTAAAGCATGCTGGCCTGAGGACAAGGGTTGAGAACCACTGCCTTAGACCGTCTCAGTGCCCGCTGACTTGTTGAAGAACCATATCAACTGGTTCATGAGCCCAAATGCCCATTTGACATGATAAAGGCGTGTCCTCGTTCTGTGTCCTTGTTTGTGTGTGTGTGGGTGTGCAGTGAGATTCTGTTGTTGGTTAGGAAGAAGTTTCCGTAGTGTAGTGGTTATCACGTTCGCCTCACACGCGAAAGGTCCCCGGTTCGAAACCGGGCGGAAACATGTCCCCTTTTATCAGCAGTCTCGTAAATAATTGATGCATTGTCGACAGTTACAAGTTTGTTGGAGTACCCTGGTGCCACATGCTCCGTCGTTTTCTCTAGAGCTTGGTAAGGGTCCAATCAGGTCTAACGCATGCAGAGCAGGGAAACCTGAGGTCCAGGATTGGGAAAGGTTGCTTTGGACAATCTCATTTGTTGCTAGCTTGCTGAAGAAGAGTATCAACTAGTTCATGAGCCGAAATGCCCATGTCAAGATTTTAAATGTGTGTCCTTGTTCTGTTTCCTTGTTACTTGCGTGTTTGTGTGTGCACTGGGCTTCTGTCTTTCAGGAGTTGGCAGTTTCCGTAGTGTAGCGGTTATCACGTTCGCTTAACACGCAAAAGGTCCCCGGTTCGAGACCGGGTGGAAACTTCTGCATCTTTCCTCGGTTTTCGTCCAATGGCGATCCTCTCGAGAGTAGTTAATGTCCCATGTAGTCCCAATGTCCCAAGAAGTCCCATGATTCAGTGGAGTTGACATGTCATTCTTTGAAATGGGAAGTCAGCTACCCTGGTGCCACTTGTGCGGATTCGCCTTTTAAGCCGTTCCGTTGTTTCTACCAGTCGGTAGAATCCCGTTCAGCAAGATTACCATGAATGTCATGGGCCAAGGACCTTTGTTACTTCTGAGACCTTCAGACCAGTCGTTCGCGATCCTGGTCCCACCTGCCCTGCCCTGCATGTTTGAGATGTTTCCCTGCTCCAACACACCCGATTCAAATAAGTGGGTCGTTATGTAGCTCTCTAGAAGCCTGGTAACGAACATGCATTTGAATCAGGTGTGTTGGAGCCAAGAAACCTCTAAAAACATGCAGGACAGGGGTTCCCTGAGGACAGGGTTAAGAACCACTGATCTAAAGCATGCTGGCCTGAGGACAAGGGTTGAGAACCACTGCCTTAGACCGTCTCAGTGCCCGCTGACTTGTTGAAGAACCATATCAACTGGTTCATGAGCCCAAATGCCCATTTGACATGATAAAGGCGTGTCCTCGTTCTGTGTCCTTGTTTGTGTGTGTGTGGGTGTGCAGTGAGATTCTGTTGTTGGTTAGGAAGAAGTTTCCGTAGTGTAGTGGTTATCACGTTCGCCTCACACGCGAAAGGTCCCCGGTTCGAGACCGGGCGGAAACATGTCCCCTTTTATCAGCAGTCTCGTAAATAATTGATGCATTGTCGACAGTTACAAGTTTGTTGGAGTACCCTGGTGCCACATGCTCCGTCGTTTTCTCTAGAGCTTGGTAAGGGTCCAATCAGGTCTAACGCATGCAGAGCAGGGAAACCTGAGGTCCAGGATTGGGAAAGGTTGCTTTGGACAATCTCATTTGTTGCTAGCTTGCTGAAGAAGAGTATCAACTAGTTCATGAGCCGAAATGCCCATGTCAAGATTTTAAATGTGTGTCCTTGTTCTGTTTCCTTGTTACTTGCGTGTTTGTGTGTGCACTGGGCTTCTGTCTTTCAGGAGTTGGCAGTTTCCGTAGTGTAGCGGTTATCACGTTCGCTTAACACGCAAAAGGTCCCCGGTTCGAGACCGGGTGGAAACTTCTGCATCTTTCCTCGGTTTTCGTCCAATGGCGATCCTCTCGAGAGTAGTTAATGTCCCATGTAGTCCCAATGTCCCAAGAAGTCCCATGATTCAGTGGAGTTGACATGTCATTCTTTGAAATGGGAAGTCAGCTACCCTGGTGCCACTTGTGCGGATTCGCCTTTTAAGCCGTTCCGTTGTTTCTACCAGTCGGTAGAATCCCGTTCAGCAAGATTACCATGAATGTCATGGGCCAAGGACCTTTGTTACTTCTGAGACCTTCAGACCAGTCGTTCGCAATCCTGGTCCCACCTGCCCTGCCCTGCATGTTTGAGATGTTTCCCTGCTCCAACACACCCGATTCAAATAAGTGGGTCGTTATGTAGCTCTCTAGAAGCCTGGTAACGAACATGCATTTGAATCAGGTGTGTTGGAGCCAAGAAACCTCTAAAAACATGCAGGACAGGGGTTCCCTGAGGACAGGGTTAAGAACCACTGATCTAAAGCATGCTGGCCTGAGGACAAGGGTTGAGAACCACTGCCTTAGACCGTCTCAGTGCCCGCTGACTTGTTGAAGAACCATATCAACTGGTTCATGAGCCCAAATGCCCATTTGACATGATAAAGGCGTGTCCTCGTTCTGTGTCCTTGTTTGTGTGTGTGTGGGTGTGCAGTGAGATTCTGTTGTTGGTTAGGAAGAAGTTTCCGTAGTGTAGTGGTTATCACGTTCGCCTCACACGCGAAAGGTCCCCGGTTCGAGACCGGGCGGAAACATGTCCCCTTTTATCAGCAGTCTCGTAAATAATTGATGCATTGTCGACAGTTACAAGTTTGTTGGAGTACCCTGGTGCCACATGCTCCGTCGTTTTCTCTAGAGCTTGGTAAGGGTCCAATCAGGTCTAACGCATGCAGAGCAGGGAAACCTGAGGTCCAGGATTGGGAAAGGTTGCTTTGGACAATCTCATTTGTTGCTAGCTTGCTGAAGAAGAGTATCAACTAGTTCATGAGCCGAAATGCCCATGTCAAGATTTTAAATGTGTGTCCTTGTTCTGTTTCCTTGTTACTTGCGTGTTTGTGTGTGCACTGGGCTTCTGTCTTTCAGGAGTTGGCAGTTTCCGTAGTGTAGCGGTTATCACGTTCGCTTAACCTGTTTACGCTCCTGTTTCGCCCGCGAGACAAAAATGCTGCCTCCCCCTTCCTTAGTTACGACGCACTAAATTCTAAAAAATATATTTTTTAGACGCTACACATGTTATACATCGTTGGAAAGCTACGATTCTTGTGCTTCCATTGAAATAAACCAATTCAAGATCAAGTCGCAATAGCAAGCAAAGTCAACGTCTTTTTCCGGTGAACATTCCTTCAACAATGCCAAAGAAAAAAGTTGTACTCACCCTAAGTTGTTCAAATAGGTCCAGGTGTGCAAATCATGCCATCAAAACTTGATCTGCTAAGTCCCAAGGGTTCAAAGTATCTAACCATGTAAAGTAATTCGTCCAAATACAATGTTTTACGTTCATGAATAGCCATTATCCTTTGTTTCATTATGCAAGTTAGCCGACGGAAGAAACAACTTGTTCACATAAAAGTGTTATTTTCTCCGATTTATCAACGGAGTATTTACAAAATGAAGGTCTCAAAATGTCCGTTGAACCCTCCCCTTTTGATTGACACCTTGTTCGACCCAATAGGAGCTTCCATGCCCCGTTGACAGCCCTCTAAAGCCAACTAGGTCTGTGCGTCCTGCCCCCCCCCGCCCCCCCCCCCCCACACTCGTTCTAAACAAATTTCTCGAACTGGCTTCGACTGGCTCTGAAATTAGCTCGTTAGCCTTGTAGCTGACAGCTAGCTGAAAATGCCAATACCTCATTTGTATGCGTCTGTGGAGCCTTCAAAATAACAGTCGATTGCGCAATATGGTTGACAGAATCAGTGTTCTTTGTGCGCCAATCCTTGGAATCAGATAAAGCACTCCAATGTGTTCATGCTTCAGTTTTTGTGTTTCAGTATTACTAATTAGGGATTTAGCTATTATATATGATATTTCTAAGTACCAGAGATGGGCCAGAGATAACAATTATGAAAAATAATACCTTTTTATTTGACCTTGACCTTGGTTACAAAGGGTCATTTTGGAGTCTCCAAAAGACCCTTTTAGAAAATTCCTGGATGTACTCTTATAAAAACATGTGTCAAATATGAATATATTGTGGTATTATGTTTGACTTTTGATTTGAATTGGGTAAGGCTTCAACCTGTGGTCCAATTTAGTCTTCCAGATAATACCTACCACCTCTAGGCCTCTTCAGGCCTCTGTTTTCAAAACAAAATCTAGGCGGAAATAGAAATTTTCACTTTCCTTGTGTTCAAGCTTCTATTACTCAACACTAGAAGGACTGACAGGGGTCCTGACAACAGGGGACATAACTTCAGAGTGTCAGCTTTCAAAAGAGATCATTTACATGCATGTACTCCAAATGGTTCAAGAACAGCTTCCAATTTACTTTGGGTATGCTGTTTAGGCGTTTTCAGGCAAATTTAACAGGAACATGAAAAGGTTAACACGCAAAAGGTCCCCGATTCGAGACCGGGTGGAAACTTCTGCATCTTTCCTCGGTTTTCGTCCAATGGCGATCCTCTCGAGAGTAGTTAATGTCCCATGTAATCCCAATGTCCCAAGAAGTCCCATGATTCAGTGGAGTTGACATGTTATTCTTTGAAATGGGAAGTCAGTGCCACTTGTGCGGATTCGCCTTTTAAGCCGTTCCGTTGTTTCTACCAGTCGGTAGAATCCCGTTCAGCAAGATTACCATGAATGTCATGGGCCAAGGACCTTTGTTACTTCTGAGACCTTCAGACCAGTCGTTCGCGATCCTGGTCCCACCTGCCCTGCCCTGCATGTTTGAGATGTTTCCCTGCTCCAACACACCCGATTCAAATAAGTGGGTCGTTATGTAGCTCTCTAGAAGCCTGGTAACGAACATGCATTTGAATCAGGTGTGTTGGAGCCAAGAAACCTCTAAAAACATGCAGGACAGGGGTTCCCTGAGGACAGGGTTAAGAACCACTGATCTAAAGCATGCTGGCCTGAGGACAAGGGTTGAGAACCACTGCCTTAGACCGTCTCAGTGCCCGCTGACTTGTTGAAGAACCATATCAACTGGTTCATGAGCCCAAATGCCCATTTGACATGATAAAGGCGTATCCTCGTTCTGTCTTTGTTTGTGTGTGTGGGGGTGTGCAGTGAGATTCTGTTGTTGGTTAGGAAGAAGTTTCCGTAGTGTAGTGGTTATCACGTTTGCCTCACACGCGAAAGGTCCCCGGTTCGAGACCGGGCGGAAACATGTCCCCTTTTATCAGCAGTCTCGTAAATAATTGATGCATTGTCGACAGTTACAAGTTTGTTGGAGTACCCTGGTGCCACATGCTCCGTCGTTTTCTCTAGAGCTTGGTAAGGGTCCAATCAGGTCTAACGCATGCAGAGCAGGGAAACCTGAGGTCCAGGATTGGGAAAGGTTGCTTTGGACAATCTCATTTGTTGCTAGCTTGCTGAAGAAGAGTATCAACTAGTTCATGAGCCGAAATGCCCATGTCAAGATTTTAAATGTGTGTCCTTGTTCTGTTTCCTTGTTACTTGCGTGTTTGTGTGTGCACTGGGCTTCTGTCTTTCAGGAGTTGGCAGTTTCCGTAGTGTAGCGGTTATCACGTTCGCTTAACACGCAAAAGGTCCCCGGTTCGAGACCGGGTGGAAACTTCTGCATCTTTCCTTGGTTTTCGTCCAATGGCGATCCTCTCGAGAGTAGTTAATGTCCCATGTAGTCCCAATGTCCCAAGAAGTCCCATGATTCAGTGGAGTTGACATGTCATTCTTTGAAATGGGAAGTCAGCTACCCTGGTGCCACTTGTGCGGATTCGCCTTTTAAGCCGTTCCGTTGTTTCTACCAGTCGGTAGAATCCCGTTCAGCAAGATTACCATGAATGTCATGGGCCAAGGACCTTTGTTACTTCTGAGACCTTCAGACCAGTCGTTCGCGATCCTGGTCCCACCTGCCCTGCCCTGCATGTTTGAGATGTTTCCCTGCTCCAACACACCCGATTCAAATAAGTGGGTCGTTATGTAGCTCTCTAGAAGCCTGGTAACGAACATGCATTTGAATCAGGTGTGTTGGAGCCAAGAAACCTCTAAAAACATGCAGGACAGGGGTTCCCTGAGGACAGGGTTAAGAACCACTGATCTAAAGCATGCTGGCCTGAGGACAAGGGTTGAGAACCACTGCCTTAGACCGTCTCAGTGCCCGCTGACTTGTTGAAGAACCATATCAACTGGTTCATGAGCCCAAATGCCCATTTGACATGATAAAGGCGTGTCCTCGTTCTGTGTCCTTGTTTGTGTGTGTGTGGGTGTGCAGTGAGATTCTGTTGTTGGTTAGGAAGAAGTTTCCGTAGTGTAGTGGTTATCACGTTCGCCTCACACGCGAAAGGTCCCCGGTTCGAGACCGGGCGGAAACATGTCCCCTTTTATCAGCAGTCTCGTAAATAATTGATGCATTGTCGACAGTTACAAGTTTGTTGGAGTACCCTGGTGCCACATGCTCCGTCGTTTTCTCTAGAGCTTGGTAAGGGTCCAATCAGGTCTAACGCATGCAGAGCAGGGAAACCTGAGGTCCAGGATTGGGAAAGGTTGCTTTGGACAATCTCATTTGTTGCTAGCTTGCTGAAGAAGAGTATCAACTAGTTCATGAGCCGAAATGCCCATGTCAAGATTTTAAATGTGTGTCCTTGTTCTGTTTCCTTGTTACTTGCGTGTTTGTGTGTGCACTGGGCTTCTGTCTTTCAGGAGTTGGCAGTTTCCGTAGTGTAGCGGTTATCACGTTCGCTTAACACGCAAAAGGTCCCCGGTTCGAGACCGGGTGGAAACTTCTGCATCTTTCCTCGGTTTTCGTCCAATGGCGATCCTCTCGAGAGTAGTTAATGTCCCATGTAGTCCCAATGTCCCAAGAAGTCCCATGATTCAGTGGAGTTGACATGTCATTCTTTGAAATGGGAAGTCAGCTACCCTGGTGCCACTTGTGCGGATTCGCCTTTTAAGCCGTTCCGTTGTTTCTACCAGTCGGTAGAATCCCGTTCAGCAAGATTACCATGAATGTCATGGGCCAAGGACCTTTGTTACTTCTGAGACCTTCAGACCAGTCGTTCGCGATCCTGGTCCCACCTGCCCTGCCCTGCATGTTTGAGATGTTTCCCTGCTCCAACACACCCGATTCAAATAAGTGGGTCGTTATGTAGCTCTCTAGAAGCCTGGTAACGAACATGCATTTGAATCAGGTGTGTTGGAGCCAAGAAACCTCTAAAAACATGCAGGACAGGGGTTCCCTGAGAACAGGGTTAAGAACCACTGATCTAAAGCATCCTGGCCTGAGGACAAGGGTTGCGAACCACTGCCTTAGACCGTCTCAGTGCCCGCTGACTTGTTGAAGATCCATATCAACTGGTTCAAGAGCCCAAATGACCATTTGACATGATAAAGGCGTGTCCTCGTTCTGTGTCCTTGTTTGTGTGTGTGTGGGTGTGCAGTGAGATTCTATTGTTGGTTAGGCAGACGTTTCCGTAGTGTAGTGGTTATCACGTTCGCCTCACACGCGAAAGGTCCCCGGTTCGAGACCGGGCAGAAACATGTCGCCTTTTATCAGCAGTCTCGTAAATAATTGATGCATTGTCGACAGTTACAAGTTTGTTGGAGTACCCTGGTGCCACATGCTCCGTCGTTTTCTGTAGAGCTTGGTAAGGGTCCAATCAGGTCTAACGCATGCAGAGCAGGGAAACCTGAGGTCCAGGATTGGGAAAGGTTGCTTTGGACAATCTCATTTGTTGCTAGCTTGCTGAAGAAGAGTATCAACTAGTTCATGAGCCGAAATGCCCATGTCAAGATTTTAAATGTGTGTCCTTGTTCTGTTTCCTTGTTACTTGCGTGTTTGTGTGTGCACTGGGCTTCTGTCTTTCAGGAGTTGGCAGTTTCCGTAGTGTAGCGGTTATCACGTTCGCTTAACACGCGAAAGGTCCCCGGTTCGAGACCGGGCGGAAACTTCTGCATCTTTCCTTGGTTTTCGTCCAATGGCGGTCCTCTCGAGAGTAGTTAATGTCCCATGTAGTCCCAATGTCCCAAGAAGTCCCATGATTCAGTGGAGTTGACATGTCATTCTTTGAAATGGGAAGTCAGCTACCCTGGTGCCACTTGTGCGGATTTGCCTTTTAAGCCGTTCCGTTGTTTCTACCAGTCGGTAGAATCCCGTTCAGCAAGATTACCATGAATGTCATGGGCCAAGGACCTTTGTTACTTCTGAGACCTTCAGACCAGTCGTTCGCAATCCTGGTCCCACCTGCCCTGCCCTGCCCTGTATGTTTGAGATGTTTCCCTGCTCCAACACACCCGATTCAAATAAGTGGGTCGTTATGTAGCTCTCTAGAAGCCTGGTAACGAACATGCATTTGAATCAGGTGTGTTGGAGCCAAGAAACCTCTAAAAACATGCAGGACAGGGGGTCCCTGAGGACAGGGTTAAGAACCACTGATCTAAAGCATGCTGGCCTGAGGACAAGGGTTGAGAACCACTGCCTTAGACCGTCTCAGTGCCCGCTGACTTGTTGAAGAACCATATCAACTGGTTCATGAGGCCAAATGCCCATTTGACATGATAAAGGCATGTCCTCGTTCTGTGTCCTTGTTTGTGTGTGTGTGGGTGTGCAGTGAGATTCTGTTGTTGGTTAGGAAGAAGTTTCCGTAGTGTAGTGGTTATCATGTTCGCCTCACACGCGAAAGGTCCCCGGTTCGAGACCGGGCGGAAACATGTCCCCGTTTATCAGCGGTCTCGTAAATAATTGATGCATTGTCGACAGTTACAAGTTTGTTGGAGTACCCTGGTGCCACATGCTCCGTCGTTTTCTGTAGAGCTTGGTAAGGGTCCAATCAGGTCTAACGCATGCAGAGCAGGGAAACCTGAGGTCCAGGATTGGGAAAGGTTGCTTTGGACAATCTCATTTGTTGCTAGCTTCCTGAAGAAGAGTATCAACTAGTTCATGAGCCGAAATGCCCATGTCAAGATTTTAAATGTGTGTCCTTGTTCTGTTTCCTTGTTACTTGCGTGTTTGTGTGTGCACAGGGCTTCTGTCTTTCAGGAGATGGCAGTTTCCGTAGTGTAGCGGTTATCAAGTTCGCTTAACACGCGAAAGGTCCCCGGTTCGAGACCGGGCGGAAACTTCTACATCTTTCCTCGGTTTTCGTCCAATGGCGATCCTCTCGAGAGTAGTTAATGTCCCATGTAGTCCCAATGTCCCAAGAAGTCCCATGATTCAGTGGAGTTGACATGTCATTCTTTGAAATGGGAAGTCAGCTACCCTGGTGCCACTTGTGCGGATTCGCCTTTTAAATGAAATAAATCATCATATAACCTACCTTATGGAACCCACAAGAGCATTTTAGGTGTCTCCCGAACAGATCCACCTTACTCTTGCTCTGCAGCGGGCAAGCATCTATACACTCCAGGGCTCTTTTCCATTTCTTACCACCGGGCCTTTTGCCTGTGGAAAACTGGTAGCTGCCCTGGGCATACTTTTGGCAGATGTCTCTCCAGTATGAGTCTGGCTTCCCCGTCTTGGTCATATCTGCAAACATGAGCTAAGTTAGACTAAACGACCAAGTTCTCTGTTGTGATTACATTCTCAATCAATTTAGCATAGATGTACAGTCGTGATAGTTTGCTCTGGCTATGGTACAGTAATACCAGGTCCATACCATTTTATAAAATTAATACTTCCATAGAATAATATGCTTGTACTCCAACACGTCAACTTAATTTTGTTATCTCAACAACCTGGTCAAAGTATCATCAATGTAGTCATATTTTGTACTTCTGAGGTCAAATTAAAATCAGCGGAAAAGTTGCATCTCACAGAGGGGACTGTACTATGGGGGGCAGCGAGTCTACATCGACAATTTAAATACCAGGACCGACATAAAAACATGTACATTCAAATCGTACGTCCATAGAATAATTTGCCTGTACATATCGATATTGGTTTTTTTGTTACGCTGACAAAGACCAAGTAACTACTCAATTTAGCATTGATGTATCTACTGTCTACTGTACGCGTACTGTACCACTACGTTCAGCGGATAAGTTACAGACAATAAGAATACGTTTATCGAGACAGTTAGTCTACATCGGTCAATCAACATAATTCAGAAATACATGTCGCTTATACATATAATTTGCATTTACATACCTATTTTTCTGTTGTTCTTTTCTTTTGTACGTCTTAAGAAAAAGTTCTGTGCAGTACTGGCTCTTTCACTCAGCGCGCTGATTTGTAGTCTTCTGCAGTTTTACGTCACGTCAAAATGGGGCAAAAGGGTCACATGACCCCTAGACCCACCTCTGTTCAGTATGGTTCGAAATGTGTTCGGAATTAGCAGTTGTTCAGAATATTTTCCTAATGTGGTTCGGATATTGTGAAGATGTATTTGCAGTCCAATTCTTGGCGGGTACGGCCACCTCTTCATTTACAGCACTGGGCCCACGGTGGTGAAAGAACCTTCCATTTCACAAAACATGGAGAAAAGCAGGTGACGACAGGCACAATTGTGAAAAGGAATATAGTCAGGAGCTGAGGAAGGAATCAAAGAGTTGCTGGAAAGGCAGTGGTGGAGGGGGGCACTAAATTGGAGCAGTAAGGGACAGAAGAATTTCAATTGACAAAGGTGGACATGTCATAAAGATAACTTGCCGACAAGGATGAGATTCGAACTCACGCGTGCAGAGCACAATGGATTAGCAGTCCATCGCCTTAACCACTCGGCCACCTCGTCATTTACAGCACTGGGCCCACGGTGGTGAAAGAACCTTCCATTTCACAAAACATGGAGAAAAGCAGGTGACGACAGGCACAATTGTGAAAAGGAATATAGTCAGGAGCTGAGGAAGGAATCAAAGAGTTGCTGGAAAGGCAGTGGTGGAGTGGGGCACTAAATAGGAGCAGTAAGGGACAGAAGAATTTCAATTGACAAAGGTGGACATGTCATAAAGATAACTTGCCGACGAGGATGAGATTCGAACTCACGCGTGCAGAGCACAATGGATTAGCAGTCCATCGCCTTAACCACTCGGCCACCTCGTCATTTACAGCACTGGGCCCACGGTGGTGAAAGAACCTTCCATTTCACAAAACATGGAGAAAAGCAGGTGACGAGAGGCACAATTGTGAAAAGGAATATAGTCAGGAGCTGAGGAAGGAATCAAAGAGTTGCTGGAAAGGCAGTGGTGGAGGGGGGCTCTAAATAGGAGCAGTAAGGGACAGAAGAATTTCAATTGACAAAGGTGGACATGTCATAAAGATAACTTGCTGACGAAGTTGAGATTCGAACTCACGCGTGCAGAGCACAATGGATTAGCAGTACATTGCCTTTACCACTCGGCCACCTCGTCATTTACAGCACTGGTCCCACGGTGGTGAAAGAACCTTCCATTTCACAAAACATGGAGAAAAGCAGGTGACGACAGGCACAATTGTGAAAAGGAATATAGTCAGGAGCTGAGGAAGGAATCAAAGAGTTGCTGGAAAGGCAGTGGTGGAGGGGGGCACTAAATAGGAGCAGTAAGGGACAGAAGAATTTCAATTGACAAAGGTGGACATGTCATAAAGATAACTTCCTGACGAGGATGAGAGTCGAACTCACGCGTGCAGAGCACAATGGATTAGCAGTCCATCGCCTTAACCACTCAGCCACCTCGTCATTTACAGCACTGGGCCCACGGTGGTGAAAGAACCTTCCATTTCACAAAACGAGGGGGGAAAGAGAAAAAATGGAAAGAGAAAAGGAGAAAAACAAACAAATTGTCATGTTTTTTTCTCCACTCACAACGCCTTTAAAGTTATTTTCACACGCATGTGCGCTTATTTTTATCACGTTTATCGACAACATTGACACTTTGTCTCCTCCGGGATTCGATCCGACGACGCTGTGCACCGTGGCAGCATGCACCAAAACCATGCATTAACATAATTTTTCTTTCGTATAACGTGTATATTGCTTGTATTAAGTGAGTTGTGTGAATATTGCATGTATTGTTTAAAAGCAGCCAGAACCAAAATCATTGTGTGTGTGTTAACATACTTGGCCAATAAATCTGATTTTGATGTAATTAAAGTGCTATGTGTCATTCATCCTGATTAGGGGGTTAGTTGTCCCAGATATATATATATATATTTATATATATTTAGCAACTGTCCCAGACTGCGGGGGACCAGAAGTGGGTGAACAACCTGAACTTGTTCTTCAACAGGTTTGATCAGCCCCTACCCCGGCCCAGTCACCCCGGCTGCTGCACACCTCAGGTGCACCCCCAGAACACTGCCCTACCCCCATCTCCACAGCACTCAGGTCACAGACCCCCACCGCTTTGGCTTCTCCTGCCCCATCCCTTTCATCTCACCTCTTACCCTCAGCTCCACCCCCTACAACATCAAACACTGGTGAGAAAAGTAAAGAAGAAAGTAGCAAGAAAGTATGTATTTTCATTGGCAGAGGGCTTTCCAGGAGTGCTGATATTTAATAATACATCTTTATTTTTTTGTTGTTTTCTTTTTTAGAACACCATGCAATGCACAAACACAGATATGAAAAACATAACTATATACAATACTTTACTATCTACACATTATTATACAATTTGACAAACTTTGGTCACTTTATTAAACCTGAAAGTATATATTTAACAAATATATACATCTATTTTTTTTATTGAATTTTTTAGAACACAGAAATGAAAAACTTAACTATATACAATACTTAACTATTTACACATAACTATTATATACAGTATTTATTTATACATTTTCCTTTATTTCCCACTGGCAAGACTGGTCAACTGGTCCTTCCACTCTGCCAGGGTGAGTCCTGAGGCTGGACAGTACCACCGCCCCTTCAGCTGGGTGTGACCCGTACTTTTGTTTTTCCCCTGCCCACACTGCTTGCAAATGTACTGGTAGGTATCCCTGAACTTCTTGCGTGGAGGTTCACCCCTAGCCATCAGCTCCTCGTTCTCCTGGGCAGCTTTTTTCTGTCTCCACGTACGTTGCCTTGGCTGAACAGAGGTGCCAGGTGGTGGAGGGGCCAGGTACAGTGGATGGTCAGCAGGTGGCTGGAAGGGGGGAGGTGGCTGGAAGGGGGGAGGTGGCTGGAAGGGGAGAGGTGGCTGGAAGGGGGGAGGTGGCTGGTACGAAGGCCAGGCAGGAGATGGTGGTGGTGGCAGGTAATCCTGCTGGTACGAGGGCCAGGCAGGAGATGGTGGTGGTGGCATGTAATCCTGCTGGTACGAGTCCCAGGCAGGAGATGGTGGTGGTGGCGGCAGGTGACCCTGCTGGTACGAGGCCCAGGCAGGAGATGGGGGTGGTGGTGGTGGCAGGTGACCCTGCTGGTACGAGGCCCAGGCAGGAGATGGGGGTGGTGGCAGGTTACCATGCTCATACGAGGCTGAGCCAGCAGAACCAGGCCATACGTATGACCCAGGCTGGTAGTGCTGTGCCAAGGCAGAACGAACACTGTGCCGAGGGCGTATCACTGCCTCACCCTCCCGGTTCTCTGGCTCCTCAAACACCATAGCCTCATGCCCATGCTGCACAGGAGCAGCCGGAAGAGTCTGGGCTTCAGGGAGTGAGTCCTTGGCCAGTTCAAACCGTTTGGGGAGTATGGTGCCCTGCAGCAGCATGTCCCTGTCCTTCCTCTTATCCCTCCTAAGCAGCCTAAAAGACAAAAATGCATACAGTAGCTTCAGTTAGTTCTTTTATACATAGTAGCCTATCCTCCTATGTTTAGTATTTTCTAACAAGCAAGCAGTTGAAGGTTTTTCTTGCAGTTTAATAATATAATAATATAATGTCATTGTATAGGAAAGGTGCACACGTAAAAAACAAGACTCACCAAGAAGAGATTGTTGTGTTGTTTACTGGTATCAGAACCACGTTGGTCTTCTCCAGAACAACCCTGCTGTCCTCCAGCAGCTGTTTAAGATGGCTGTAGGCCACCACAATGGACTGTGGGATGGGCAGAGTTCTACTCCTTGTGTCCTTGGGCCTGTTTGGTGCTTGCTGAAACTCTTTTAAAAGTCTCAGGCAAACACATTCGCTGACCCTGTGGACTTCGGGGTCCTGGGCTGCCTGCCCGTGAGTCATGAACAGTCTGTGGGAAAGAAGGATGATATGGTCCGGACTTTAAACAAGGCTGTAAACTAAAAAAAATAATAATAGCAACAACCTGTCACCTGTGAACAGCCCAATTTACCCCCCACAAACTAATATAATCACAAAATAATTTTTTCAATCCTGGTTTGACGCAGTACAGCCTTCTGATTCAATGATTTGTAATGAACCAAAATGATGAAGAATTGTGTCAAATCACCTCTCTGCCGCCTGCTGTCCAGGAGCAGAGCCACTCGGCTTCCTGGGCGCTCTCCAAGGTCTTCTTCCTCGCTTTCTGGCCGAACCTCAAAGGTTCCTTGTCCATAGCAGGGAGAGCCATGTAAAGATGGACTATGTCAGCCTCCTCTTTTGATGACAAGGCAGTGATGGTTCGGTTCAGGCCAAGAAGGTAGGCTGCCAGGTCATCAACCGCATCCCAGCCCAAGACACCTCTGGAATCACATCGGCTATTCTAAAAAGTGATAATCATGAAAAAAACACATGTAAATGAATGTGTCAATTTCTTTGAACTATTTGAGCAATGTTGACCTTTTTTCTCTCTCCATAAAATGTAATACTTGACGTTTTACTTGACAAACGTATGATACTTGTGGCATATCATTAGCGAACTTGTTACATATCTTGTTTTTGAGAAAGGTGTTACATTACCTGGTCTGATGTGCTGTCTTGTGTGTCGTCTTCCTCCACAATGATGTCCTCATCCATGGATCTGGGTCCACTGTCACCCTCCAGTGTCACCTGGGCCTCCACGGCACATATTGGAGGATCAGGATCACCTACCCTAAGGTCAGCTACCTGGCACACCGTGACGTCAGGTTCACCCCCGTCGTCCTCGAGCTCCTCTGTGGGGATCTCTGGCAGCTGCTGTGGAACCAGCAGGTCGCCTCTATTGGACTGGGCCAACAGGTACTCCACAGCAATGCGCTCGCCTGTAACACATAGTGTTTAAACACATAGTTAAAGAAGAGGAAAGGACACAAACACAGACACAGACACATCTCCTACATGTAGAGCCCGATCTTCACTCCCACGTCCTCTGAGGAGGGGTGGAGGTGGCAGAGAAAAGAAAAGTGGGAGAGGAAGTAATACTCAAATGCTCAGTGCTGATCTGAGAGCTATCTTACCAGTAGGTTTTCCAGGTGGGGTGGTTAGTGGGTGATCATTCTGGAACCAGAGAACAACCAAGGACCCGCTGGCTCATGCTGTTTAGGTGAGACATCAAGCGAACATCAAATGTCCTCAGGGTTGATGCCCCCACCACAGCTACAGCTTCCTTTGCCCGGTTCATGTTCCACCTCGATACCCCCTCCAGCATGTACATTTGTGTGTGCAATGCATTGCATCGAAAGCCTAAGAAAAAAAATACTCAGGTTAGGTCAACCATTATTATGAAGTCAATACATATTAACACCTATTAAATACAAAGTGACAATTACATTGTTATTTGAATAATTCAAGTGCATACTATGTCATAACACAGACTTTTTTTTAAGATAAGCATACGGCAAGTTAACATTTTGAATTTACCTGGAACAAAAGCACACTGGTGGCGGTGAAAACTCTCGAGGGAGGAGGACCCCCTCCCACACCTGAGGACGTCAAGGACTTTGCCACCCTTCTGCAGTGTCCCTGTCTTTGTGTACAACTCCACCCCTGCAGGGTCCTGGATGCACTCCAGGTGCTTCTGCTGCACCTCCCACACATGGTGCATGCTGTCAGGGTTCACTAGACGCAGCCCCGTGGTGTCAGTCAGCTCCCACATCGATTCGAGCAGCCCCGAAATCATGACCCGGATTTCCTCCACTGCACGGGTCCTCTGCCTGCAGTGCTTTGCCATTTCACCAGTGCTGATACTGGCCAAGAGCAGTGCCTCAGTGGGAGCATTTCCGCCATGGCTGCTCTTCCACTCCCCTTTCTTGGCCTCCTTAAGCCGTTGCACATCCTCCTGATCCCACTCAAAGATACAGGCGGAAAGTTTGGAGCAAAAGGTACCGTAGAGAGGGTGGTGCTCAGTAGTGAGGCCGCAGTTAAACCTTCGCATGAAGTGGAAGACGTCTAAACGGACGACAAACTTCCATGGTCGAAAGAGTCTCAGCACTGACGACACACCTGTGAAAGACAAACATTGATTATTACAGACGTGATCATCTATTTTTTGGGCAATTACATTACATTGTTAGTTTATAGATTACTATCACCATTTTTCTCTTTTTTTAACATCATAATTAACTTTAGTTAATTACATACTGTCATCTGCAATGTATATTTCATAAAGTAACAATTTCAGCATCCCACCTGACTGGCTGCAGCAGTCCCGGTCAACATAGATAGCCTCAGGCTCAGCTTGTCCAGCATTCTCATAACGTGTGACGATGCCCTGGCACAACTCTTCCAGCCCTGCACCTTCACCTGTCGTCAGAACACTGTTCAGAACCTGGCCAAGCTCGTTGCCGATGTTGGACATCCATGCAGCGGTGTCCCCTATACTGCCAGCCAGCTTCTTGGTGATCTCAAAAACAAACAAAAACAGAACGTTCTAAAAAAAACTCTACAAACTTACTAAAATTAATACTATTTCATCATTAGGATGATAAAGTAAACTATTTATATCCATTCCAATTGGTTAACATCAGAGTAAATAAAATTAATGCTAAAACCCTCACCTTCTTTGTAGAGTCCATCTTCAGAATTCTACCATAGGTAGAGGTGATCACCCCCTTCATCTCTTCCAGGTGGCTGAGGATGTCGTTGGAGTGGACCGTCTCAAACCACTGGGCAAGTGGAAGGGGCCTGAAGGGTGGAGGAGGAAGATGGACAGCTGCAGAAGAGACGAAGGTAGCCATCTTCAAATGAAGCTCACAGTCAGACAGGTAGCGGATGGTCTGACGTGCCCACTCCTCGCTGTGTGCTTCCTCTACTGCAGACTGGAGGTAGGAGGAACTGTTCCCACTGGTCCTTGGCTTCAGGAAAGTCATACACTTCCTATCCAGGGCTAGCTGTGTAGTGAGGACAGCGGGAAACAGGCTCCTATGTGCCACATCCAGTTGAGCAAGGATTTCCTGGCTCCATGGGCAGACCGGCAGCATACACTTGCTGCAACGTGGATAGTCCCCTCCCACAAGGTAGTAGCGGGTATCCACATCTATCACCTCCCTCACCTTCGGGTAGATCCCTGAGTGGTGCATTTTCCGGTCACACCGCGTGCATTTCAGAGGAATCCCCCACATCCTCATTGGTGCCCAGAGGAACATCCTCTGCCGGAAGTGCCACCCGGGCTCGGGAGGAGACGGTTTGTGCTGCAGTGGTGGATGAAACCTGCACGCCTCCATTTTCTGCCTCAGCTGACCTGTAGGCTCATAGAGGACCTTGGCAATCCACACCCGATCTGCTGGCTGTATAACCTTTTTGAATTGATTGGGGAGAAAAGCTTCCCAATCAATGGAAGCTGGCCTAAGTGGAGTTTGAGGAGTGTGGCGTGGCGTGCTGGAGCAACCTGTTGGAGGAGGGAGCAGAGATGTAGTTGTCGGCGGAGATGGTGTGGGCTGTAGAGATGGTGTGGCCGTTAGCCGTGGAGATGGTGTGGGCTGCGGAGATGGTGTGGTCCACGGAGATGGCGTGGCCGTTAGCCGTGGAGATGGTGTGGGCCTTAGAGATGGTGTGGGCCTTGGAGATGGTGTGGGCCTTGGAGATGGTGTGGGCCCTGGAGATTGTGTGGGCCGCGGAGATGGTGTGGGCCGCGGAGATGGTGTGGGCCATGGAGATGGTGTGGGCCCTGGAGATGGTGTGGGCCCTGGAGATGGTGTGGGCCGCGGAGATGGTGTGGGCCCTGGAGATGGTGTGGCCCCTGGAGATGGTGTGGGCCGCGGAGATGGTGTGGGCCGCGGAGATGGTGTGGCCGTTAGCCGCGGAGATGGTGTTGGCCGTGGGGATGGTGTGGTGGAGCTACCTGTTGAAGTTGGCGATGGAGGTTGAGCCAACCAGGATAAATAATGGAACTGTTCTATATGCTCCAACAGGCCAACAGAACCTTGGACCTTGGCCCCACAGGTGTCACATGTCTCCTCTACATGGCGGTCAGAAAGGTGCATGGAGAATTTTTCTGCCTTCACAACCTGATTGCACTGACAGCACTTTACTGTTCTGTCTGCACTGGTGCCTCCGCCTGCCTGCCTTGAGCCTCCACCTGCCTCATAGGAGCCTCCACCTGCCTGACTGGAGCCTTCTCCTGCCTGACTGGAGCCTTCTCCTGCCTGACTGGAGCCTTCTCCTGCCTGACTGGAGCCTTCACCTGCCTCACAAAAGCCTTCTCCTGCCTGCCTGGAGCCTCCACCTGCCTGCCTGGAGCCTCCACCTGCCTCATAGGAGCCTCCACCTGCCTCTGATGCATCTGACTGAAGGGGGGAGGCAGGATTTCAAGTACAAAAGAGGCTCATGCTACTTGTAATAAATAATTTCACCAATGATCCTACACTGTTAGTTTTATCCAAATTTGTGCACATAGGGTATGATCCATCAAATAATCGACTTCATGCTACAGCAACTTATCATCACTTAAATGAAATAAATCATCATATAACCTACCTTATGGAACCCACAAGAGCATTTTAGGTGTCTCCCGAACAGATCCACCTTACTCTTGCTCTGCAGCGGGCAAGCATCTATACACTCCAGGGCTCTTTTCCATTTCTTACCACCGGGCCTTTTGCCTGTGGAAAACTGGTAGCTGCCCTGGGCATACTTTTGGCAGATGTCTCTCCAGTATGAGTCTGGCTTCCCCGTCTTGGTCATATCTGCAAACATGAGCATGATGATGACATGATGATTCTCAATCAATTTAGCATAGATGTACAGTCGTGATAGTTTGCTCTGGCTATGGTACAGTAATACCAGGTCCATACCATTTTATAAAATTAATACTTCCATAGAATAATATGCTTGTACTCCAACACGTCAACTTAATTTTGTTATCTCAACAACCTGGTCAAAGTATCATCAATGTAGTCATATTTTGTACTTCTGAGGTCAAATTAAAATCAGCGGAAAAGTTGCATCTCACAGAGGGGACTGTACTATGGGGGGCAGCGAGTCTACATCGACAATTTAAATACCAGGACCGACATAAAAACATGTACATTCAAATCGTACGTCCATAGAATAATTTGCCTGTACATATCGATATTGGTTTTTTTGTTACGCTGACAAAGACCAAGTAACTACCAAGTAATTACTAAGTAATTTAGCATTGATGTATCTACTGTCTACTGTACGCGTACTGTACCACTACGTTCAGCGGATAAGTTACAGACAATAAGAATACGTTTATCGAGACAGTTAGTCTACATCGGTCAATCACCATAATTCAGAAATACATGTCGCTTATACATATAATTTGCATTTACATACCTATTTTTCTGTTGTTCTTTTCTTTTGTACGTCTTAAGAAAAAGTTCTGTGCAGTACTGGCTCTTTCACTCAGCGCGCTGATTTGTAGTCTTCTGCAGTTTTACGAGTTTTTCGAACTCACGCGTGCAGAGCACAATGGATTAGCAGTCCATCGCCTTAACCACTCCGCCACCTCGTCATTTACAGCACTGGGCCCACGGTGGTGAAAGAACCTTCCATTTCACAAAACATGGAGAAAAGCAGGTGACGACAGGCACAATTGTGAAAAGGAATATAGTCAGGAGCTGAGGAAGGAATCAAACAGTTGCTGGAAAGGCAGTGGTGGAGGGGGGCTCTAAATAGGAGCAGTAAGGGACAAAAGAATTTTAATTGACAAAGGTGGACATGTCATGACGATAACTTGCCAACGAAGTTGAGATTCGAACTCACGCGTGCAGAGCACAATGGATCAGCAGTCCATTGCCTTTACCACTCTGCCATCTCGTCATTTACAGCACTGGGCCCACGGTGGTGAAAGAACCTTCCATTTCACAAAACATGGAGACAAGCAGGTGACGACAGGCACAATTGTGAAAAGGAATATAGTCAGGAGCTGAGGAAGGAATCAAAGAGTTGCTGGAAAGGCAGTGGTGGAGGGGGGCTCTAAATAGGAGCAGTAAGGGACAGAAGAATTTTAATTGACAAAGGTGGACATGTCATGACGATAACTTGCCAACGAAGTTGAGATTCGAACTCACGCGTGCAGAGCACAATGGATCAGCAGTCCATTGCCTTTACCACTCTGCCACCTCGTCATTTACAGCACTGGGCCCACGGTGGTGAAAGAACCTTCCATTTCACAAAACATGGAGACAAGCAGGTGACGACAGGCACAATTGTGAAAAGGAATATTGTCATGAGCTGAGGAAGGAATCAAAGAGTTTCTGGAAAGGCAGTGGTGGAGGGGGGCACTAAATAGGAGCAGTAAGGGACAGAAGAATTTTAATTGACAAAGGTGGACATGTCATGACGATAACTTGCCAACGAAGTTGAGATTCGAACTCACGCGTGCTGAGCACAATGGATTAGCAGTCCATTGCCTTTACCACTCGGCCACCTCGTCATTTATAGCACTGGTCCCACGGTGGTGAAAGAACCTTCCATTTCACAAAACATGGAGAAAAGCAGGTGACGACAGGCACAATTGTGAAAAGGAATATAGTCAGGAGCTGAGGAAGGAATCAAAGAGTTGCTGGAAAGGCAGTGGTGGAGGGGGGCACTAAATAGGAGCAGTAAGGGACAGAAGAACTTCAATTGACAAAGGTGGACATGTCATGACTATAACTTGCCGACGAGGATGAGATTCGAACTCACGCGTGCAGAGCACAATGGATTAGCAGTGCATCGCCTTAACCACTCGGCCACCTCGTCATTTACAGCACTGGGCCCACGGTGGTGAAAGAACCTTCCATTTCACAAAACATGGAGAAAAGCAGGTGACGACAGGCACAATTGTGAAAAGGAATATAGTCAGGAGCTGAGGAAGGAATCAAAGAGTTGCTGGAAAGGCAGTGGTGTAGGGGGGCTCTAAATAGGAGCAGTAAGGGACATAAGAATTTTAATTGACAAAGGTGGACATGTCATGACGATAACTTGCCAACGAAGTTGAGATTCGAACTCACGCGTGCGGAGCACAATGGATTAGCAGTCCATTGCCTTTACCACTCGGCCACCTCGTCATTTACAGCACTGGTCCCACGGTGGTGAAAGAACCTTCCATTTCACAAAACATGGAGAAAAGCAGGTGACGACAGGCACAATTGTGAAAAGGAATATAGTCAGGAGCTGAGGAAGGAATCAAAGAGTTGCTGGAAAGGCAGTGGTGGAGGGGGGCACTAAATAGGAGCAGTAAGGGACAGAAGAATTTCAATTGACAAAGGTAGACATGTCATAAAGATAACTTGCCTAAGAGGATGAGATTCGAACTCACGCGTGCAGAGCACAATGGATTAGCAGTCCATCGCCTTAACCACTCCGCCACCTCGTCATTTACAGCACTGGGCCCACGGTGGTGAAAGAACCTTCCATTTCACAAAACATGGAGAAAAGCAGGTGACGACAGGCACAATTGTGAAAAGGAATATAGTCAGGAGCTGAGGAAGGAATCAAAGAGTTGCTGGAAAGGCAGTGGTGGAGGGGGGCTCTAAATAGGAGCAGTAAGGGACAGAAGAATTTTAATTGACAAAGGTGGACATGTCATGACGATAACTTGCCAACGAAGTTGAGATTCGAACTCACGCGTGCAGAGCACAATGGATCAGCAGTCCATTGCCTTTACCACTCTGCCACCTCGTCATTTACAGCACTGGGCCCACGGTGGTGAAAGAACCTTCCATTTCACAAAACATGGAGACAAGCAGGTGACGACAGGCACAATTGTGAAAAGGAATATTGTCATGAGCTGAGGAAGGAATCAAAGAGTTTCTGGAAAGGCAGTGGTGGAGGGGGGCACTAAATAGGAGCAGTAAGGGACAGAAGAATTTTAATTGACAAAGGTGGACATGTCATGACGATAACTTGCCAACGAAGTTGAGATTCGAACTCACGCGTGCTGAGCACAATGGATTAGCAGTCCATTGCCTTTACCACTCGGCCACCTCGTCATTTATAGCACTGGTCCCACGGTGGTGAAAGAACCTTCCATTTCACAAAACATGGAGAAAAGCAGGTGACGACAGGCACAATTGTGAAAAGGAATATAGTCAGGAGCTGAGGAAGGAATCAAAGAGTTGCTGGAAAGGCAGTGGTGGAGGGGGGCACTAAATAGGAGCAGTAAGGGACAGAAGAACTTCAATTGACAAAGGTGGACATGTCATGACTATAACTTGCCGACGAGGATGAGATTCGAACTCACGCGTGCAGAGCACAATGGATTAGCAGTGCATCGCCTTAACCACTCGGCCACCTCGTCATTTACAGCACTGGGCCCACGGTGGTGAAAGAACCTTCCATTTCACAAAACATGGAGAAAAGCAGGTGACGACAGGCACAATTGTGAAAAGGAATATAGTCAGGAGCTGAGGAAGGAATCAAAGAGTTGCTGGAAAGGCAGTGGTGGAGGGGGGCTCTAAATAGGAGCAGTAAGGGACATAAGAATTTTAATTGACAAAGGTGGACATGTCATGACGATAACTTGCCAACGAAGTTGAGGTTCGAACTCACGCGTGCAGAGCACAATGGATTAGCAGTCCATTGCCTTTACCACTCGGCCACCTCGTCATTTACAGCACTGGTCCAACGGTGGTGAAAGAACCTTCCATTTCACAAAACATGGAGAAAAGCAGGTGACGACAGGCACAATTGTGAAAAGGAATATAGTCAGGAGCTGAGGAAGGAATCAAAGAGTTGCTGGAAAGGCAGTGGTGGAGGGGGGCACTAAATAGGAGCAGTAAGGGACAGAAGAATTTCAATTGACAAAGGTGGACATGTCATAAAGATAACTTGCCTAAGAGGATGAGATTCGAACTCACGCGTGCAGAGCACAATGGATTAGCAGTCCATCGCCTTAACCACTCCGCCACCTCGTCATTTACAGCACTGGGCCCACGGTGGTGAAAGAACCTTCCATTTCACAAAACATGGAGAAAAGCAGGTGACGACAGGCACAATTGTGAAAAGGAATATAGTCAGGAGCTGAGGAAGGAATCAAAGAGTTGCTGGAAAGGCAGTGGTGGAGGGGGGCTCTAAATAGGAGCAGTAAGGGACAGAAGAATTTTAATTGACAAAGGTGGACATGTCATGACGATAACTTGCCAACGAAGTTGAGATTCGAACTCACGCGTGCAGAGCACAATGGATCAGCAGTCCATTGCCTTTACCACTCTGCCACCTCGTCATTTACAGCACTGGGCCCACGGTGGTGAAAGAACCTTCCATTTCACAAAACATGGAGACAAGCAGGTGACGACAGGCACAATTGTGAAAAGGAATATAGTCATGAGCTGAGGAAGGAATCAAAGAGTTTCTGGAAAGGCAGTGGTGGAGGGGGGCACTAAATAGGAGCAGTAAGGGACAGAAGAATTTTAATTGACAAAGGTGGACATGTCATGACGATAACTTGCCAACGAAGTTGAGATTCGAACTCACGCGTGCGGAGCACAATGGATTAGCAGTCCATTGCCTTTACCACTCGGCCACCTCGTCATTTACAGCACTGGTCCCACGGTGGTGAAAGAACCTTCCATTTCACAAAACATGGAGAAAAGCAGGTGACGACAGGCACAATTGTGAAAAGGAATATAGTCAGGAGCTGAGGAAGGAATCAAAGAGTTGCTGGAAAGGCAGTGGTGGAGGGGGGCACTAAATAGGAGCAGTAAGGGACAGAAGAATTTCAATTGACAAAGGTGGACATGTCATGACGATAACTTGCCGACGAGGATGAGATTTGAACTCACGCATGCAGAGCACAATGGATTAGCAGTCCATCGCCTTAACCACTCGGCCACCTCATCATTTACAGCACTGGGCCCACGGTGGTGAAAGAACCTTCCATTTCACAAAACATGGAGAAAAGCAGGTGACGACAGGCACATTTGTGAAAAGGAATATAGTCAGGAGCTGAGGAAGGAATCAAAGAGTTGCTGGAAAGGCAGTGGTGGAGGGGGGCACTAAATAGGAGCAGTAAGGGACAGAAGAATTTCAATTGACAAAGGTGGACATGTCATAAAGATAACTTGCCTAAGAGGATGAGCGTCGAAGTCACGCGCGCAGAGCACAATGGATTAGCAGTCCATCGCCTTAACCACTCGGCCACCTCGTCATTTACAGCACAGGGCCCACGGTGGTGAAAGAACCTTCCATTTCACAAAACATGGAGAAAAGCAGGTGACGACAGGCACAATTGTGAAAAGGAATATAGTCAGGAGCTGAGGAAGGAATCAAAGAGTTGCTGGAAAGGCAGTGGTGAAGGGGGGCTCTAAATAGGAGCAGTAAGGGACAGAAGAATTTCAATTGACAAAGGTGGACATGTCATAAAGATAACTTGCCTAAGAGGATGAGATTCGAACTCACGCTTGCAGAGCACAATGGATTAGCAGTCCATCGCCTTAACCACTCGGCCACCTCGTCATTTACAGCACTGGGCCCACGGTGGTGAAAGAACCTTCCATTTCACAAAACATGGAGAAAAGCAGGTGACGACAGGCACAATTGTGAAAAGGAATATAGTCAGGAGCTGAGGAAGGAATCAAAGAGTTGCTGGAAAGGCAGTGGTGGAGGGGGGCACTAAATAGGAGCAGTAAGGGACAGAAGAATTTTAATTGACAAAGGTGGACTTGTCATGACGATAACTTGCCAACGAAGTTGAGATTCGAACTCACGCGTGCAGAGCACAATGGATTAGCAGTCCATCGCCTTAACCACTCGGCCACCTCGTCATTTACAGCACTGGGCCCACGGTGGTGAAAGAACCTTCCATTTCACAAAACATGGAGAAAAGCAGGTGACGACAGGCACAATTGTGAAAAGGAATATAGTCATGAACTGAGGAAGGAATCAAAGAGTTTCTGGAAAGGCAGTGGTGGAGGGGGGCACTAAATAGGAGCAGTAAGGGTTGAGGGACAGAAGAATTTTAATTGACAAAGGTGGACATGTCATGACGATAACTTGCCAACAAAGTTGAGATTCGAACTCACGCGTGCAGAGCACAATGGATTAGCAGTACATTGCCTTAACCACTCGGCCACCTCGTCATTTACAGCACTGGGCCCACGGTGGTGAAAGAACCTTCCATTTCACAAAACATGGAGAAAAGCAGGTGACGACAGGCACAATTGTGAAAAGGAATATAGTCAGGAGCTGAGGAAGGAATCAAAGAGTTGCTGGAAAGGCAGTGGTGGAGGGGGCCACTAAATAGGAGCAGTAACGGACAGAAGAATTTCAATTGACAAAGGTGGACATGTCATAAAGATAACTTGCCGACGAGGATGAGATTCGAACTCACGCGTGCAGAGCACAATGGATTACCTAGCTAGCTACAGTACAGACAGTGCAGTACAGTAACCAACATTCAGTATTAACTTGTCGACATTGCGGGGTCTGCTTACAGTACCTAGTCTAAACTTCTACGGTTTTAGTGTAAATATTAACTAGTCCTTTACTGTAGCTACTTACATTCATTTAAAGTGGGTCTACCTCCAAAGAATAATGGAATTTATAATGATCCTACCTGAAGCTTTGGTAAGAATGACATGTCAATCATTGTAGATACAGTAAGCTGTTAAAAACTAAACAAAAACCGTTAGCAGTCTAGTTTGCTCATGTTACTGTACTTATGAGTATGCACAAGTTGGTTCAGCACACCATGCTTCCATACATAGTTGTAACTATGGTTATTAATATGTCTCTGTTATTTTAGATGAGCACCAAGCCTAAGAGCCATAAATCCATGGGAGATGGAGAGTGGATGGCGAGGCTGAGGGCATTTGCTGGCTCAGGGGTTTGGCCTGCTGGAGGAGGCAATAGACCTGCCCCAAGGCAGCGGAAATGGCATGACCTCTATCAAAAGGTAAAGTACTGCAAAATATGTGCTTATTACTTCTTACAGTCATTAGTCTGCAGGTCACTTGATGAAAAAGGGTCAATACAATGGTGCAGATAATATCAGACAATGGACTGTACACTGAGTGACTGGCTGAATAACTATTCTGATTGTTTCAGATTGAGAATGCCCCATGCAGGCCCGTGGACAGACCGCCCTATTTGGAGGGTCCATGGTCTGTAATTGTGGATTCCATGCTGTTAAGGTGATGTATAATTTTTTTACATCTGACTATCTTGCATCTCAGGTCTCTTACAATGCTGTTGCTGATACATTACAGTCACCTCAAGCACCACAGTCTGTGGCTTCAGACTTGTCCACTGGTGCTGCAGCCCAGCCTTCTTTCCTGCGGTCCCCTCTGAGTGTGTCAATGGTAAATATTTTCTTAGTTATTCATGTTTTGTATAAATCATTTTGTATGTGCTGAATAACAAAATTAACTCTGTTTCCCCTTGCAGTTCACTAAATCACGCTTTGGTGGGTCACAGTCTGCCTCAGTGAAGCCCAATATTGTGGCGAGGAAGACCCCCAGCCCCGCTCCTCCTCCATCCTCTGTGAGGACCTCCAGTCCTGCTCATCCTCCATCCTCACTGAGGACCCTGTCTACCGCCTCTGTGAGGACCCCCAGCCCTGCTGTTAGCACCAGCCTGGAAGTAGCCACTGTGAGTACAGCGTCTCCTTTTTGTCTGGTTATGTTTCAAGTCATCTTGAGAGTAGCCTTTTTGAATGCAAAAAAACATATTCTTATTTGCTGTTGTCTCCCAAACAGGATGGGACAGGAGAAATCCATCTAGCTGCTACTGGGGCTACAGCTTCTGTCTGGTTGCCGGGTGAGCTGAGCAAGTCAATCCCTGTTCAAGATCAGAGGTGGATATCCAACACCCTCTTTCACTCTGGCAAACTGCGGCCAGATTTGAAGCTGTGGTATGAGCCCCCTGTTCCAGCACTGATTTATCACCAAACGCCAACACCCGACCGCTTCTTCACCCATCGGCTGATGGTGTGGATGCCCTACCGCCTTTGGAGGGTGAGGGTGTTCTGCCCAGCTTGTGGGAAGCAGTTGACGGGTGCTGGCATTCACAGGAGAGCTCGGAAGGTCCTTGACATTGACAGATACTACCTAATGGTGACAGAGACACTCAGGTGCTCTGTGTGTTTCCTGACCACTCTGTCTACCAGTCAGACTGTCAGGGACCAGCTGGACCTGCCACACCAGAATTTGTTCCGGCTCATCCTGACCTGCAAGTGAGTAATGCATTTTTGAAAAGATGGTGATTGTGAAGCCTATAACAACTGACATTACCCTCCATAAACATGTAACTAATCACTCCAACAATGGGCATGTCAGGTATGCTTGTGACATTCGTGTCATTCGGATGCTTCGGGAAAGGACCCTTGGCAACAGTCCAACACGACTGGTGAAGCAGCTCAAGGAGAACCATGGGGAGGAATGGCTGACCCGGTTGGCACACTATCTCGGGGAGTGTGCTGACTTTGTGGATCGACCCAGTCTGTTCCCAGTGGTCTGCCAGGAGCCCCCTGAACCCATCGAAATTCCCACCAGTCGTTGGCTGCTGTCTGTGTACGGCAGGGACATCCTCTCCCGCATGGACCACATCAAGGCCAGCATCACCTCCATGTTTGGCTCCATTTTAAAAATGGATTCTACCAAAAAGGTAATACATCATTTGACTGTGTAATTGTACATTACTGTGTACATTACCATGTATGTAATATATACTCTCATATAAACATTAACTTTTGTCACATTCTAGATCACAAAGAAGCTGTCTGGCCATGGCAAGGGGACCGCTCTCTGGGTGACCTCCCTTGGGAACGAGGTTGGACAGATCCTGACCAGTGTCCTCACAGTGCAGGAGGGGCCGGGATTGGATCACATGGTGTCTGGTGTGATGGAGCGGTACCGCCAGGCAGCTGTTCCACCCCCAGTGCTGCTGTACGTGGACTGTGGCTGCTGCAAAAGCGAGGGGCCAAGCAAGGTGCAGACCAGGTTTGGAGAGTGGCCAGACCTCCACATACGGCTGGACATCTGGCACTTTATGAGGAGGATGGCTATCGGCTGCACCACCGATGCTCACCCACTCTACCCCACCTTTATGGGCTCTCTGTCTGCCTGCATCTTTGAGTGGGATGCAGGGGACCTCACTCTGTTGCGGCAGGCAAAGAGAGCGCAGCTCAGGCAGGAGGGTGTGCCATCCATAACGGATCTTGTGGTGGACACCAAGATCTCCAAGATGGAGCTGAGCCTCTACTGCCGCAGGAAGACACGCGGCGAAGAGACCACCATCAGCCTCATCGACCGGCTGCTGCAGGAACTGGGGGGTGCAAGAGGTAGAGACCTCATGGGGGTGCCACTGCTGGACCAGGTGCGCATGGAGCACATCTGGCGTGTGCAGAAACACCACGTCAAGTGCATCCAGGACGTGCCAGGGGTGCAGCTGTACACTGAGGTTGGAAGCACCACCAAGGGGGGCGTCGTACTGACCAGGTACCGCTGTGCCAGGGGGTCCACATCCCTGGAGTCGTTTCATTGCCACCTAAACAGGTTCATTCCAGGTTGGTGTCTCTCTTATGTGTAATGTTTTCAATACATTTATGTTTTTTTATGAAACCATTATTCAGATTGAAAAGCAAGACCTTTTTTTAATTGGCCGACATCATTTATATGTTTTCTTCAGGAACCAGTGCAAATGCACTGAATTTCCAGCTGTACCTCCTGGAAGGCCTAAATAGGTGGAACCAGGATCGGGGGACTGCAGCAGTGACCAGCAAGCCATCGTCCCTCCTCACCTACTCCGGGGGTGTGGCCCACTGTGTAAACACCAACAGCCTGAAAGTGTTTGGCCGGGCATTTGTGCCAACCTTCACGCCACCTGCCAAATACACTGGTATGTCAAGCTGATATCTGGATATATAATACTGTTTGTGGGTTTTCTGTGTTCTAACTTAAGTTCAACAAGGCTTTATTTTTACTATGCCCATTACCAAAGCAAACCATACACTTACTTGCTCATAACATGATACAGAAACACTACTCTGATATTAAACAGTATCTATATAGAATGCTACAAATACAGCTAATAATGTGTGTGACTGTACTATTTTATAGGAGAGCTGCTTGGTGTTGACTACCTGCTGAGTCAGACTGGGCAGTCTCTCAACGTGAACCCCGACTCAGAGGAGACAGAGGGCATGCTGGAGGATGTTCATGAGGGCGAGGAAGAAGAAGATGAGGGCTTCCAGGAAGAACCAAGTCTTGCTGTGTCAAGTCTCCTGGATGACCCAAGCTTCTCTACTCCCACCCTGCCTCCTGCCTCCATGGCTGCTCCCATCCTGCCTCCTGCCTCCATGGCTGCTCCCATCCTGCCTTCTGCCTCCATGGCTGCTCCCACCCTGCCTCCTGCCTCCATGGCTGCTCCCATCCTGCCTCCATGGCTGCTCCCATCCTGCCTCCTGCCTCCATGGCTGCTCCCACCCTGCCTGCTCCCACCCTGCCTCCTGCCTCCATGGCTGCTCCCACCCTGCCTCCTGCCTCCATGGCTGCTCCCATCCTGCCTCCATGGCTGCTCCCATCCTGCCTCCTGCCTCCATGGCTGCTCCCACCCTGCCTCCTGCCTCCATGGCTGCTCCCACCATGCCTGCTCCCACCCTGCCTCCTGCCTCCATGGCTGCTTCCTCCCTGCCTGCTGCCTCCCTGGCTACTAACATCCTGCCTGCTCCCTCCCTGCCTGCTACCCCCCTGGCTGCTCCCTCCCTGGTATCTTAAGAAAATCAATGTATCTGCGTTTTGTCCCACTTCACTGACCTTCCATTGTGATGCTCATTTTTGTTTATTTATTTTTAGGCTGTGGATGACTCTGGCATGCCGGGCTTAGACAGAGTAGACAGCTTGGCTGAGTGTTTGGTGGAGCTGAGGAACCAGTCCTCTCTGGCCCTCACCAACCAGCAGGTCAATAACATTCATTGTCTTGCTACATTCCCTCTGTGCCCTGCCAAAAATGTTCACACTTGCACATCTTTTTGTCTTCTCATGTGTTCTCTCTGTGTAGGTAAGCAACATTGTTGCTCTGTGGCAGAACCTGCTGGACTACGACCAGCAGAGGGTTACCTTTGCTGCCAGACACCAGAGCAGGCTGGACACAGGGAGGTTCAGGTCTCCAAAGAAGAGGCAGGAGTTCACTCCAGGGGTGGAGAGCATGAAGAGGCACGCACTCACCACCACTGCCCCGCTTGCCCAATGGCCTGATTGCTGCCGCCTGATTGAACTGATCTTTGTCAGGCTCTGTGCCATCCATCGCTCTCCCAAGAAGAAGGGGACTGGTGCAGTGTCCAGATGGAGTTTAATCCTGGATGACTACAGGAAAATCAGGCAGCGCATTTTGGCAAATGGGACGGTCATGCAGCAGACCACACTGCAGCTGGTGGATGTAAGCCACACCACCCTTGTGCAGTGGCACAACAAGAGGGTGAAGAAGCAGGACAACGCTGTGGTAATGCAGGGGCTGAACTTGCCCAGTCGCTTGTCTGCGGCAGCCAACCCACTCCCTCCTGCTAATGTGCGCCTTCCATCTGCGCTCCCCCACCCAGGCCCGGCTCTCCAGTACCAACTGCCCTGCAGCACCGTGGGCCAGGCGCGGTTGAAAAGAAAGGTCCCGCCCACAGATGTAACACCGGTGGCTATAAAGATGCATGCCCAGCGTCAGCTCTTCCCTGCTCCACCCTCGGCCCCTCGTCTGTTGGTGCTGGCTCCGGTGACCTCACAGGTGCCTGTCCTCGTCGCTGCTCCACAGGCCCTGGTAGGTATCTTCCCTGCACGCCCTGCTCCGGTCCGAAAACTAACCCGCCATGTACTCCACAACACATGCAAGAAATGCGGGCAGTTCAGGACA